>NW_005871264.1:1607122-1679622 GCF_000147115.1 Myotis lucifugus | reverse complement strand
CAGTTTGGTATTATCCATTCAAGTTGAATATTCACATACCAGTAATCCCAGTGCTAGATACAAACTCTTGAGGTGAACTTGGAGGCATTTGAAACATTGCTGCAATAGGAAAAAAATCCGGAAGCAATCTAAATGTTCATTGACAGGAGAATGGATAAAGTGTGGTGTAGTCACCCAATGGATGTGATACAGCAGTCAAAACAAACAAGCTGCCATGATACACATCAATATGGGTGAATCTCAGCAAAATAACGCTGAGCAAGTAAAAAAGTAAAGAAAATTACAAGCAGCATGGATCCTCCTTTTAAGTTAAAAATAAAAAACTAAATTATATACCTTTTAGAAATACATCTATTATTATTTTTCATGTTTTTGAAAAATCATGGCCAATGGTAAATACAAGAATCAGGATAAAGATAACTTTGGGTTAAGAAAATAAGAAGAATGGGATGAAGGAAGGCCACACAGAAGTAAGCTATTGTCAGTATTCTAGTTCTTGTGTTGTTGGTAGGTTTGCTGTATGTTTTATTTTATACAAAGATTAATAGATAATTGTATTAGTTATTTATTTCAGTATAACAAATCATCCTATAGCTTAGCAACTTAGAACTATAATTATCTCATAGAGTGTTTAGGGTCAGGAATCTGGGTGCATCTTAGCTGGGTGGTTTTTGCTCAGAGTCTCTTATGAAGTTACAGTCAAGCTGTGAGTCAGGGCTGCAGTCTCTAATGGAGCTGGAGGATGTGCTTTCAAGGTGGATCATTCACATGGTTGTTGGCATGAGGCTCAGTTCTCGTTACATGGGCCTCTCCATAGGACTGCTCATGGCATGGCTTCTCTCAGATCAAATAATGAAGAGAGAGAGAGAGAGAGAGAGAAACTAAAATCTAAAATTGAAGCTTCAGCATCTTTTATAAAACTAATATCTGAAAGTGACACACTTTAGTCTGCACTATTGATGGCACAGACCAACCTTGAGACAATGTGGAACCACACAGGGTGTGACTACCAGAAGGCAGGGGTCATTGGGTACCATGTTGGAGACTGCCTACAACCATAATAAGACAAAAAAGAACAATGCATGGACCAATTATTAAAGTGTGCCAGAAGCACTTATGTATGCCTGAGGCTGGAAAATAAGTGCATTCAGTTCTGAAGACAATAAGATACAGGGGAAGGACTGAGATGAGTCTCAGTTTTAATTCTAGTTCCACCACTTTCCAGGTTTATGACTTTGGGCAAGCCATTTGCAAAAAAATGGGGAGGGGATGAGGATATTTACTTCTTTAAAATGTTTTATTATGAAAATATTCAAACATATACAAAATAGTATAGTATAATAAATACCATACACTCATAATCCAGAATCAACAACTTTCTAGATTTTAGCACACTTACTTCATTTAAGTTTTCCCTCCTAAGATGTCTTAAAGCAACTCCCTGACATTGTATTATTTTATTCCTATATACTTTAGTCTGTAGTGCTTAAAAATATGAATATTTTATAGACTTACACACAAAATTAATGATTCCTTTGCAATATCTTATATATCAAAACTAAAATTCAAATTTATTTACTTGTTTCAGAATTTATTTTACAGTTCAGTTTGTTAGAATCAGGATACAAACAAGATCCACATATTACACTTGGTCTGTTATGCCTCTCAAAACTTTTCAATCATGAGAAGTTCTTCTACTCACTCCAATCTTATTCCCTTTTCTTGTTGAAGAAATCCAGTGAGTTGGCCTGTAGAATATCTAATATGCTGGATTGGCCTGTTTGCTTCTTTGTAAAGCTATTTCACTTGTTCTGTTCCCTCCAATGTCTCTCTAAAATTGGCTTTGGGCAAGCCATTTGCTTCCATTTGTAAAAAAATGGGGAGTGGGAAAAAATGATGAGATTTAGATTCAGCTATTTTGGCAAAAAAACATGTCATTGGTGGTTCTGTGTATATGTTTGAATATTTTCTGTGTACTTCATCAGGAGGCACATCTATGTGGGCTCCCACTCCTAGTGATGCTGAGATTGGTTAGTGGCTGCAGGTGGTAACAGCCCAAAGGCCTCCCTTGCA
The DNA here is from genome assembly GCF_000147115.1 of Myotis lucifugus. Taxonomy (NCBI): domain Eukaryota; kingdom Metazoa; phylum Chordata; class Mammalia; order Chiroptera; family Vespertilionidae; genus Myotis; species Myotis lucifugus. The sequence continues at coordinate 1,677,549 of NW_005871264.1, read as the reverse complement.
GAGCTCCCCATCAGCCTCACCTATTGATCTTTGTTGCCTGAATCAACATAAGGAATTACAATATGGTGATCTCCTAATCTTATCTTTTTCCTCTCTTTGATTAAATGGCATTAGTTTATAAAGAAGAACTTTCCCTCATCAGCCTGGGCTGTTTGGTTACTCCATCGGAAGAGACTTGTTTCCTACTTCACATCCTCTCAGCTGCCTCTTACCATGGCCATTGCTGAAGCAGCCTGCTTTCTGCAGGTGTAACCTAACAGCACCTCTTCTCTCATGCACTGCACACACCTCACATTTTGCCCCTGAGTTCCTCTGACTCCATGGGGGTGGGATATCTGCCTGGCACTTACATGACAGCTTAGAAGTCTGAGGGGACTAAGGCCCCAAGTGGGAAATTTGGACCAATGGGAGCTGGGAGCTAGTAAATAACTGTTTCTCTCTTGTATCAAGCTGGCAATTCTGAAGTATATTCTACAGGGCAAGTCAAAGAGTCTCAGAAGACTCCAGGTTTTATTGCCCACAGTGATGGCTAACTTGAGAACACCCTTGTATTAACTTACCCTGTTTCACTCTTGTCATTCACTGCTGTTTCCTGAAATGGCTGTCCAAAATAAACTACCTAAAAGTAAGCCCTTGTCTCAGGTTCAGCTTTCAAGGGTGTAAGCCAGGCTAAAACACCACTAAATATAATTTCTGCAGGAAAGGCAGGATAAATGCTCAATTCTTTCATTATATTACAAATATTCAGAGTTCTGCTCTAGTTATGTCTAATACTAAACTGAAGTATTTATATGTCATCAGTGAATTTCAACCAGTTGTAGTTCTTATCCTTTTTTCATGTTCAGATTGTCCCCCTTTCAGCTAGTGGGAACTTCCTTTTTTTAAAAAAAAAATACTTTTATTGATTTCAGAGAGGAAGGGAAAGGGGGAAAGAGATAGAAACATCAATGATGAGAGAGAATCATTGATTGGCTGCCTCCTGCACACTCCATACTGGGGATTGAGCCTGCAACCCCAGCACGTGCTGCCCGACTGGGAATCGAACTGTGACCTCCTGGTTCATAGGCTGACACTCAACCATTGAGCCATGCTGCTTGGGCCGTGCTTAACCTCTTGTTTGAATCATGGCCTTCTTGGATAATCCAAAGACAACTTAAGGGTAGACCCCTTCTCTAAGAAATAGAGATACACACGGAACTTTACAGATCATTCCATGGGTTCAGGTACTTTCTGAATTGAAATTTATTCATGGGCCTTTTGAATCCAGGTTTAGAACCCTAAGTAAGGGTTATTGGATGTGGGAGAATTCAGCTCCCCATCTACTCTTCTAAAAACTAGAGTCCTTCCCTTAAACTGGAGATGAAAGAGGGAAGGTTTTTGGCCTAAGCAGCCTGGAATGGAGGTTCAGAAGAGGTGGAGGTGAGCTGTAAACCTGTCCCCAGGAGGGACAGTGAAAGCAGACAAGGGGTGATTATTCCACATCATTTTAAAGAGACGGCCCTCATTCTTTTTCAGAGTTGCACAGTGCGTTTCATCGTATGGCTCTACCCTAGTTATTTCAACCAGTTCCCTACTTGTGGTTATTTAGTTTGTTTCCAATCTTTTGCTATTACAAATAACACTGTGATGAATAACCTTGTGCATAAGTCATTTTGTATTTGGGGATTTTTAGGTCAAAGGGTAAATATACATGTAATTTTTTAGGGATTATCAAATTCCTTTCCATAGGTGCTGTGCACCATTTTACATTCTCCTTGGCAATATGTGTTCTTCCTGTTCTCTACAGTCTGCCAACCGAGTAGGTGGTCAAACTTTTGGATTTTTGCTAATCTGATTACTTGCCTCCTTTTATCATTGGGCCTCAAGATATACCACAATGCTTTCATCTGCTTTTGGAAGAACTCACTTGCATAAACAATAGGTGACTGTGTTAAGAGTGCTAGAAGGAGGATAGCTGCAGAGTCCCTATCTATTTCCACTCCCCTAATCTTGTAAATGCCAAAGCCCAAAGCATACACCATCCTTGTTAAGACCTTGTATTTCCAAAGGCTGGTTCAGGTTTCCAGCCAAAAAAAAAGGCGGGGGGGGGACACCAGGTCTGACCTTCCTTCTTCCTAAGGTCAGCAGAATGTAGAGAGAACAGTAGGTAAAGTCCACTGGTCCTCTACCAGCTTCAGGGTCCTGAGAAAGGTGTCAGCTTGCTGTCTCAACAGCAACTCAGTGCCCAGCAGAAGATGTCCCTGTGTATGGCTGGGGGTTTCTTTAACCCGCAGGGCTGCCCACACCCAGGACCTTTTCTTTGCTGCTTTGTAAAAGTCAATGCCATGGGTGGAAATTATTTTTTTCTTTAGCTTCTCCCATTTCCCTGTAGCCTCATGGGCAATTCTGCCCCCAAGGGATATTCTGGCAATGTCTTGAAACAAATCTAGTTGTCCTAAGTTGGACAGGGATACTGCTCGAAGTCAGTGAGTAAGAGGCCAGGATGTCACTAATCATCCTACCATGCACAGGATAGCCCAGTGGTTGGCAAACTGCACCTCTGCAAACTGCGGCTCGCGAGCCACATGCGGCTCTTTGCTCCCTTGAGTGTGGCTCTTCCACAAAATACCGACTGCTGCGCATGGGCCACAAAGTTTCAATAGCACTGTACGTGTGCGCCCGCAATTGGTATTTTGTGGAAGAGCCACACTCAAGGGGCCAAAGAGCCGCATGTGGCTCGCGAGCCGTGGTTTGCCGACCACTGGGATAGCCCTCCCCGCCACAACAAAGAATGATCTGGTCCCAAATGTCAATAAAGCCAAGGCTGAGAAACCCTGCTGTACTCTTTCTTTATGCACACACTCACAGACATCTTTGAAGTGACTGTAGGCACTGTTAGTTCAGGAAAGGCAGAATCACAGACACTCCTCCCCGCTCCTCCGAAAGTCACTTGCAATTCAGAAATCTCTTTAGTCAAAGAGACTCTAAGGAGTTATATATTTATCTGGAAGATTAAAGAACAAATACCATTTTAACCTTCTAAAAACTGATTATCATTAGGTATAACACAACCTTTTAACTGTAAGCATGAAGGAAAGTGCTGATTATTTAAAATAAATGGGACCAAGAGTCCCATGAATAATAAAAAACTTGGTTAATAGAGTATGACCAGAGAATAATGCACTTGGCTTCTGTGGAGAAATTAAAGTACATGTTGTGAATTGGTATTAAGCAAATTGCAGGAAAAGTTAGCCTTAAGGTACCGTGATTCTGAAGAAACAGCCTCAGGGGCACAATATATCACATTCAGCCTTTATCTGTCCTGTTTTGTTCATGACTTCTTTCACCTTGGATAACCCAGCTCAGGCCTTGGAACTTTTTGGAATGGTAAGGTATCGCACTCTCCACATTTACTTTCATCTAGAACAGACCTGAATTTTATTGCCAGGAGTTTATCTCTTGCAAATGAATTATTTTTGAACTTTAGTTTGCCTTACTTATTTTGGGGGCACAGACTGTGTTTAATACTTCTGAGCATAACTCACTTTATCTAAAATGTATCCCTGAAGAGTTATGCCTAAACTGAATGTTTGGCAATAAAATCCAATTTTTAAATCATGAGGGAAATTTGCCATTCAAAGGGAGTCTGGAGCTAAACCTTTTTGCAAAGTGAATAATTATTCCTTAATTTGCCCCTTGTTAAGTCCGATTTTTAAACGGAGCCCAAGTCTAGTCCAGTAGTATGCATGATGCTAATTTAAAATATATCAATCATGAATTTGAAAGGATTTTGAAAGTTGAAGAGAGCTTTGCAAGCTATTTTTAAGAGTGTAAAACTGCATTAATACATCATTTTTTTATTAATAAGGGTTTTAACACTTGTTTGGGATGACAAGAGAGGATGCTAGACATACTTGAAAAAAAGAATAGGTTGCATTATAGAAATGATAACCACACTAACGGCAATAAGGAAAAAAGAATGGTTGGTAACGTGTCATTTTGAGAGTCTCTAACGTAGTTAAGAGCGTGGATTTAGAAACCAGATTGCTCGGGTTCCCATCCCTGCTCAGCGTGGCCTTAGGCAACTTGCAGGACTTGGCTGTGCCTCAGTTTCTTCATATAAAACGTGGAGAATACCACCTACCTATTGGGGTTGCTTTGAGGATTCTGCGGTCATACACGAGCTATACTGAAGCACTGGGGTCAGCCGTCCAGTTCTGAATCCTGGAAGGGGAGCTCTTCCAAAGAGGTGACTCTCCGCACCCTTGAGGGAGGTACGGCTGCTTCTGCCCACGGGGGTTAAACCAGCCTCAGCGAGGAGGCCAGTGACTTGGATCAAGACAGAGGACATTCTTTGGGGAAAAAGAACCCTTTGGGCCGGGCCACGCCACTTTCTGTCTGGTTGGGAGCTGAGGGCACGAGATCAGACCCACGCGTGCGCTTTGCATCCCCACTACCCCCGAGTCACAGCTCCGCAGAGCCCGCAGCCGCAGAGGTCGCCACCACGCGGGCCCAGGACCACGGCCGGGGCGGACGATGAGAGCTACCAGCCCGCGGCTTTCCAGGGAAGGTGACCGACGCCCTCCTTTCCGGGCGGGCTGGAGGCCGCAAAAAAAGACCCTCGTTCATGACACAAATATTTGTGTGTGCCCACGCTGTGCTGGGCGCCGGGGATGCTCTGCTGATCACACTTGGCTTAGACTCCAGACTCCAGCACTGAGCATCTGCTCCGCCATTGCCGCCACCCTCGGCCCCCACAGGTCAGAGCCAGGGGGTGGGAGGAGCTGAGGCCTCCAACTCCAGAGCCACGCCCCCTCTGGCTTTCACGGCTGTGCCGTAAAGCAGGGAGCAGTCTTAGCTCCAGAATAGCCCGCCTCCGTCTTTACGACAGGCCGCATTCCCCGCCTCTAAAGATGGCGTCCCCCATTTAGGTATTCCCCGTGGTTTCTACCCCAGCTGGCCGGGGGCAGTGCTGAGCTAGGGCAATTATCTATCTAGACCGGGCTGCAGACAGCTGCCGTTCAAGTTCGCTTCTGGTTACAGCTTCTGGAACCCACGCACCTCTAAGGGTCAAGAGTCGCCGATTCCTTCTAGTCCCTGCAAGTCCCTCCTCTGCCCCTGGTTAGTTTCCCGCGCCACCTCCGGGCACCCCGAAGCCCCCGACACTCCCAGACTCAAACTATGAGCCTTCCGCCACTGCTGTTTCGCTCGCCCCGCCATCTCCGGGCGCCGGGACGCCCGCGCCGCCTGTGGTGGTCCCCGACCCTCGGCCCCGTCTCGGTGGGCGCCTGGCGGGGCCGGTCCTCCAAGGCCCCGGCCTACTGGAATCAGGTGGTGTCGGAGGCGGAGAAGATCGTGGGCTACCCCACGTCCTTCATGAGCCTCCGCTGCCTCCTGAGCGACGAGCTCAGCAACATCGCTATGCAGGTGCGGAAGCTGGTGGGGACTCAGCACCCGCTGCTCACCACCGCCAGGTGAGCTCCTCTCCCGCCGGCGCGCTCGCACCCCCTCGCGGGTCCTTCTTAATGGCTGGCACACCGTTCATGCTTCACTAAGACTGGCTCCCCGCCTCTCTCTCTTTACCTCCTCCTTTCCTCAGCCCTCCTAGACGTGGATGTTGTCTCTTCTCTAGTCCGCTCACCTTGACATCCTTCCTCTCTTTGCACAGTTGAGCGGATGAGTGGTTTTCTTTTGAGGAATACGTGTCCACTTTTTGCGTTTTTCCTTAATGATTGAGAGTGAAGATGCCTCAGTGATTAGTGGAGGAACTGAGTGAGGGGTGTGAGTTTGAGTCACTTGCTAGAAATGGTCTTTTAAAAATGGGATGGATTCACTTTCGATTCTGCACTATTCAAGAGGTCACCTCTGGAAAGAATGGAAAGGGGAGATAGGCTGAAGACAGACGGTTCTTTCCAAGAATGCCCCAGGCTTGACGTAGGGATTTATCCAGTCAGTAGTCATTATCCAGTCGGGATTTTTATCACTTATGCTGGAGTACCGTGAAACCTGCCATTAGGATTTTAAGGACCACAACTTTTGCTTCCACTTTAAAAAACACACACCAACTTTTTATTTGTAAATAATTTCAAAAATATTGAAAAGTTGCAAGAATAAAATAGTACAATGAGCACACTTGTATATCCTTTAATCAGATTCATGTATGATATATCTATCTATACTAATAATAGACAAATATGTAAATTGGCCATCCCTCTGTGAGGCCCACAGCCAATCAGGAGAGAGTATGCAAATTAACCTGACAAAGATGGTGGGCCTGTGGGCAGCGTGCATGCGCCTAGCGTGCATGGACCCCCTTTAAATACAGTTCCTCATGTTGTGACCCAACCATAAAATTATTTTCGTTGCTACTTCATAACTGTAATGTTGCTACTGTTATAAATCATAATGTAAATATCTGATATGCAGGATGGTCTTAGGCGACCCCTGTGAAAGGGTCGTTTGACCGCCAAAGGGGTCGTGACCCACAGGTTGAGAACCGCTGCACTAGAGCAAAGTGAGCCTGGAGCAAGTTACTCTTGCGGGTGGGGGATGGAGGGAAAGCAAAGGTGAGAGACATAAATAAAGTCAGAGTGTATTAAAAGGAAGATATCCTGCAACTTCTAGGAAATCTCCACCAATGGAGCAAAGAAAAAAAAAAGACCTATTATTCTGTGAGCACCAAACCAAACTGGGTTGGGGGGGTCTCAGACAATTCGCTCATATGATGGCAAAGATAGACAGAAACTCCCGGATTGGAGAGGGCTCCCCTGAGGGCTCCCAGATTGGAGAGGGTGCAGGTCGAACTGAGGGACCCACCCCCACCCCCGTGCACGAATTTCATGCACCAGGCCTCTAGTATACAAATATTATTCACATGTATATATAAAATATATATACACACAGATACACATATATATATTTTTCTGAATCATTTGATGGTAGATTATATACATCACTAGAAGCCCAATGCACGAATTCGTGCATGGGTGGGATCCAGCCAGAGGGAGGGGCTGCAGGCAGTTGGCTGGCCAGCCCCGCCCCACCCTCAGACTCCCTGTGGAGGGGACAATTTGCATATTAGGCTTTTATTATATAGGATGGTCCTTTACTCCTAAATACTAAATTGTGCATTTCCTAAGCATAGGAATATTATTGATATAATTACATCACAGTAATCAATTTAGGCACATTTAATGTTGATACAATGCTTTTATTTAATTTATCATTGGTATTCCAGTTTTGTTAATTGACCTAATAATATCCTTCATAAAAGCATTCTTTCCTCTTCTAGTACAGGATCCAGTGTAAGATCAGATATTGCATTTAGTTGCCATGTCTCTTTAGTCTCCTTCAATCTTGAGGAACATTTCCACAGCTCTTCTTTGTTTTTATGACTAGAGCAGTGATTCTCTAATGCAGTGGTTCTCAACCTGTGGGTTGCAACCAAAGGGTCGCCTAAGACCATCGGAAAACACATATATAATTACATATTGTTTTTGTGATTAATCACTATGCTTTAATTATGTTTAATTTGTAACAATGAAATTGGGGGTCACCATAACATGAGGAACTGTATTAAAGGGTTGCGGCATTAGGAAGGTTGAGAACCACTGCTCTAATGGGACAGTTTTGTCCCCCTGGGGAACTTTTGGCAGTGTATGGAAATTTTGTCACAACTGGGATATGCTAATGGCATTAATGGATGGAGGCCAGGGATGCTGTTAAACACCCGACAATGCCCAGGCCAGTCCCTAACAATGAAAAATTATGTGCCCCACAATGTCAGTAGTACCAAGATGGAGAAACCCTGGATGAAAATGATCTCTTTTTATGTTTTCTTTTTTTTAATTAATCTTTTACTTTGAGATAATTGTAGATTCACTTGCAGTTGGAAGAAATAATACAGTGAGATCCAATGTACCATTTAGCCAGATTTTCCCAGTGGTAACATCTTGCACAACAACAGTACGATATCATAAGCATAATACTGCTGTTGATACAGTCAAGATGCAGAACATTTCCATCACTATAAGGATCCCTCACTTGCTCTTTTATAGTCACCCCCACTTCCCTTGCCCACCCCCTTGCTTTAATTTTTTGAGACACCTGTAATTTCTTTGTTGCTACAAAAGTTACCGAATATCAATAGTAGAGTGATTTTATTTCTTGGCATCATTCCCAGTTACCAAGAATGTCATCTTATGAGTGGGCTAAACTTGTCCTATAGCTGGAATGTTAGTTCTCCAGAGATTCTATATGATAGACACTCAACACACAGACACACACATATTATAAAGCTTAATAATGGAACTAAAGAGTTTATCACTCAATCTAAGAACTATAACTTTACCAATCCTGTTGATGGTGAGTTACTCCCCTGTCCATCTGCCTGACCTTATGTATACTGGATTTTGTGTTTATTTTTCCTTTTTAAAATTGCATGAATGTTTCCATAACTAATAACATGTTTAATTTTTCTTCTTTTTGAAATTTATTAACATGGTAGTTTATTGCATATAATCTGTTATGAATTGCTCTTTTAATGCATCATTGTTTCTAAGATTCATCCAGGTTGTGTTTAACTGTACTTCATTAGTTTTTCACTGGTATTTAAAATCCTATTGTGTGAATATGCCACAGTATTTTTTTCAGTCAGCTTTTGGGTTGTTTGCATTTTTTGGTCTTATGAAAGTACTGCTGTGAATATTCTTGCACATATCTCTTGGTGTACTTGTCAAGAGAACAGATACAGGAGTATATGCACATGTTCAGCTATAGTAGGTAATACCAAATTGTTTTCCAGAGTGGTTGTACCAGTTTACACTCTCATGAGCAATGTCTGAACTCAGGTTATTCCATGTTCTCACAACACTAGAACTATGAGGTTTCTTAATTTTTGCTAATCAAGTTGTGGGTTTCTGTGTGTGTGCGTGTGTCTGATGGAAGTGGTAGTGTTAGCGTTGGAAGTTGTAATCGTATATTACATTGTGCATATTGTAGTCTCTGTAATAAAGCATTGAAGTGAAAACAGTAGAGCTAAAAAGAGCCTTATTAATTTGTATATTCTGAGAGTTCCAGTTCATCTAGTTAATTGCCAGACTATCATATGGGGTCTTGGAGATGATCCCTTCTGAGGCCACCAGAAACACACTACATGAAAGCCTATAAGATTGATGGCTTTGAAACTTTCCAGATTGTAGCCTACCCTGCATACCTAGTTACATTGTGCATATTGTAAAATAATTGGAGGGGGATAAAACAAATAAATTTCAGCAAAGTTGTTGGAGTAACATCTATGAATTGCTTTATTTTGTAAGAAAAGAAAGCTAATCTGCATGTAGTTTTATTACATTTACTTTGACAGTGTGTTGCAAATTATTTAAAGTCTACTCACTGGTAGCTGATGAGCAAAAAACTTGTCAGAAGGTACATATACATGGTGGGGCAAAAATAGGTTTACAGTTGTTCCTATGGAAAATAATACAGTAATTAATAAGTAGCAATACAGGAATAAATTGTGTTTTGTGTATTCACAACTGTAACCCTACTTTTCCCCATCCTGTATATCTGTTTTAGCGAAGGAGCAGGCATTTATTTGATCCATAGGGTAGGCAGATTGTGGTTTTGTAAATTATAGTTAAAAACATGGACAAGGCAGCTATGTTATTTCACATGTTATGCTCTTTGTTGAGATTTTGTCAGCAAAGCATTGATAATTAAGAAGATGCTCTCAGCATATTAGCAAAAGGTCACAAAAGACCCCTTGTATTGATATAGTTAGGAGCATAGGAAGCCAGATTTGGTAATTCTTTTACAGTCCCATTTTATATTTGGAGTTTCCATTATTTACTTAAATCAATATTCTAACCCATCTGGTCATTTTACTTTTTGGATAAATCTACATAGTATGTTAGGGATGAATCAGGTCTGTTAGCCCTAAAATTTAGATGAACGGTGACATTTTTGGCAAACAGCAGGAGAAAAAAAGGAAACCACCATAATCTGTTATTTACTACCTTCTCTTTCTTTACCTAAGCCATCTCATCAAGAAAAGGGAAATATGGATGAATCTTGAGGACATTATGCTAAGTGAAATAAGCCAATCACGAAAGACAAATACTGTATCATTCTACTTATATGAGTTATTTAGAGTAGTCACATTCAGAGAAAGTAAAATGGTGGTTGCCAGGGGCTGGAAGGAAGGGGAAATGAGGAGTGTTGTATAATAAGTGTAGAGTTTCATTTTTACAAGATGAAAAAGTTCTGGAGATTGGCTGCGCAACATTGTGAATATACTTAAAAATGTACATTTAAAAATGGTTAAGATGGTAAATTTCATGTGTATTTTACCACAATTAAAGAAAATGTCAATCTCAAAAGTTTGTATGCTGTATGATTCCATTTATACAGCATTCTCAAAATGTCAAAACTATAGAGATGGAGAACAAATGAGTGGTTGCCAGAGTCAGGGACAGTGTGGGGGAGCAGGAGGGATTGTAAATACAAAGAGGTGATGGAACAGTTTGGTACCTTGATTGAGATGGCGGTTACATAAATCTGTACATGGGATAAAGTTGCATAGAATTGTATACACCTTCACATACAAATAAATGCAGTTTAACAAAATAATGAAAATGGAATAAGCTTTGTAGTTTTGTTACCACTAATATAACTATGTTAATTTTTTGGTTTTAATATTGTACTACAGTATATACTGGTAGAAGCTGGATGATGGACACATAGGACTTTTTTATACTATTTTTGCAACTTTCTGTGAGCCTATAATTATTTCATTATTCTGGAAAGCTAAAAAAAATCACTTTGAATGAATGAATGAATGAATGAATGAATGAATGAACGAATGAACGAACGAACGAATGAACGAACGAACAAGTAGTAAGTAAGCCTGGGAGACAGGAAACCTGTATGTTTTAATTTCATCTCTGTCAGTAGGGAACAGTGTGACCCTAGGAAGTTATTCCATCTCACTGGAACTTAGTTCCTAAGTAAAAAAAAATAAGGAGATTGACTAAATGATTGCCAATTCTAGACTAGTGTAGAAGTTAGTGTCATAACTGAATATGGCAAGTAAGGAAGCCATTATCACTTCTCAAGGAGGAAGTGAGCAGATTGAATGCAATATGGTTATACAACTCTAGAGTCCTTTTCCTACTATTTAAAACTCCTAAAAGCTCAGAAGACAATGTTTTTTTCAGACTCATAAACCTGATCCAAACTGATGAGATTATTTATAGCCTTTCTTTATTCCACTTAATGTGGATATTCTTGCATTTTGCTGCAGAAATATTAATGTATTTGATTACAGGATACTGCCCCATATCCTGCTAGACTGCTGGGTTTAAATGCACCTTCCTAAAATAAAAAATGTTTAGCCTGGCCAGTGTGGGTCAGTGGTTGAGCGTCAACCCATGAACCAGGAGATCACGGTTTGAGTCCCGGTCAGGGCACATGCTGGGGTTGTGGGCTTGATTCCCAGCAGGGGGTGTGCAGGAGGCAGCCTATCCATGATTCTCTTTCATCATTGATGTTTCTATCTCTCTCTTCCTCTCCCTCTCCTTCTCTCTGAAATAAATACAAATATATTTAATACATTTTTTAAAATTTGGAAAGACATTTTTGTTTCAGGAACTTTGGGTGAGGGATTGTTGGCCTGTCCAGGTGGGACAGTGATATGTAGGATGCAGTAGAAGCCCAGCAATGTGATGTAAATTGATAGTGTGGGAGAAGCTAAAGAGAGTGACAGTGCATCAACCCCTGCTTCTTCCCAGTACAACTTACACCCTGTGGTTCATTACTCTCTTGCTAATTAAATGTACTTGTGCAAAATATTTTTTTTATTCCTAATCACATAAATTTCTGTATAAATTTAGTTTTAAGTACTTTTAGCTTTTATAAATTCACTTCATATACTATCTACTGTTCAAGAACTTAATGCTTGCCTTGCCCAGTGTGGCTCAGTGGTTAGAGAGTTGGCCTGTGGACTGAAGGGTCGCTGGTTCAATTCCCAGTCAAGGGCACATACCTGGGTGCAGGTTAGATCCCCAGCTCCAGTCAGGGCATGTGTGGGAGGCAACCAATCGATGTGTCTCTCTCACATCAATGTTTCTCTCTTCTCTTCTCTCCCCTCCCCTTCCCTTCCACACACTCTCTAAATATCAATAGAAAAAAATATCCCCAGGTGAGGATTTAAAAAAAAGAACTTACTGCTCTTAATAATTATATGGAGGCACTTAATTATTTTAAAGTTGATGACTAATACTTTTTATATAGAATTGGTTAAATATTTGTTGCTTCAACAGCTGATTTTATTGAACAGTATGGCTTTAATTGATTACTCTTGATAGAGTTGGCCCTTAGGATTAAATTTTTGTTTAAATACCGTCTTTTTACTTTTGCCTTCAAAACACTGATCTCTATTTCAGATTTAGATAGATGGGATTAATTTAGTATACATTTACTGGGGACAGATTATGACATCTAGTCTCTCTTAGAAGATATTGATTCTTTGGTAAAGACTTTTTATTCCTGACTGAGTTTACTACATTTACTTGACTACCTAAAAAACCTTATTTGTCTTTTCTGCATGGTAAAATTCTTCAGAGCTCTTTGAATTTCTTATTAGAAATTTAATTTTAGCCTCCCATGTTTATGAAAGACCCTTTCTAGATTCAGTTCTGTAATTACTGATGGAAAACCTACGTTACTTATGAAGAACTTTTTCTTGGATGACCAAGAGAAAGTTATAAATTTTAATTCATTCCACAAATATTTGAGGTGCTCTGGGCACGGGGTGTACAAACAAGAATAAGACATAGTTGCTGCCTTTCAGGAATTCATGAAAGACAGTATAGTGAGCATGACTTCTGGAATAAGACTGTTTATATTCATATCCTGGTTGTACCACTACCAAGCTCTGATCTCTGGCAACTTACTTAATCTCTCTGTGTCTTAGTTTCCTCATTTATAAAATGAGGATAATGATAGTACCTGTATCTTAGGGTTTTGTGAGGATTAAATGGGCAAATATAAGTAAGGTGCTTAGATAGTACCTGACATTTAGAACGTATCCAACTGTTATCAAACATCATTATAATTAGAAATTATTTTAGTGGGGAGGCATACAAATAGAATACCTTGAGTATGCATGCTGTGGTATGCATGAACAATATGCTGTAGAGACAGAGAGGGAGAGAGAAATCTCTCTTTAGAGAAAATTGAAGACTTTCAAAGATGAGGTGACATAAGAGTTGTGCCATGTTGGATGAGAAGGAAATGGCCCCGGCAGGAAAAGAATGTAAGATGTAAGGAATTGCTTAGTGCAGTATAGGAAAGTAGTCATTTTGTATGGGCTGAACATGGGATGGGATGGGATGGGATGGGTTAAAAAGTTAGGCTGGAAATGTCTGCTTATGCCAAGATACAGTATCTAATGCTATACTTGCCTTCCATTGTAAACAAATAGAAAACTGAATAAAATACATGATCTATATTCTTGGAGTACAGATAGCTTGAAATACGGGCAGCAAGTCTCAATGAAATGACTTCAGCTGAATATTGAACATTGAGTAGATGTTCTTGGGATAGGCAGTGGTGATGGAGATAAAGTGGAAATAAAGGATTCAAAGTACACTTTCAAAGAGTTGACAGGAGTTGGTAATTTTGAGACTAAGATAAGATAACATTTAAAATACACTGAGTATATATGGAGTACTATAATGAGATACTGTTAACTGATAGAGGGCATACAGGAAGAGAAGCATGTTTGGGTCCTGAGAGTAAGGGGAAATGTTGTAGATTTGTTGAACTTGAAGTGTTTGTAGCATATGGAGATGTCCAAAGAGCAGTTAGGAATGGGTCAAGTGCTCTAAGGGAGATAGACACCAGAGCTAGGGTTGGAAGATGAGAATTAAAGCCATAGGGGTTGATGATCTCTTTGGGATGGGGTATAGAATTATATCAGGGCTATTTGGTGGAAAACAAAGAAATCGACTTTGGATTACTTAAGCAAAAATAGGAAATTTATTGGAAGGTCACAGTAGATCACAGTTTTAAAGGGGGAATTAAAAAACTCAGGCTTTAAGAAGAATGGGAACTGGGGATGCTAACAGTTACTAGTAGCAGGAATTTACAGACAATTCCACTACCATATAACACCATTGTCAGGAAATTTTGGCCTGAACCACCTTTCATTCTTATATGGCTCCTCCAGGCGCAAATTCCTGCTAGAGAGAATCTATTTGGCCTTTCTTTTGTCTTGTACCTAATGTAAATCAGTTCCTAGACTGGCAAATTGTGTGGTATGATTGGTTCTGCCTGAGTCATTGGCCACAAACACTTTCCTTGGGCACAAACACTCATTTTGCCATTGGGGGGTTCAATATAGACAGGGATTTCTGCCTATCACAACAAAGTCTGAGATGACCTAATACCCTCATACCATATCACCTTGCTGCCAGTTAGAATCACCATGGCCACTTTGCTTCTGGCAGTTACCTGCTACCACCTGGACCTAGCCTCCCTGAGGCTTCTCCCATCACTTTCTGAGTTCGGGGAATCCATTTCATTTGTAGTCCCTTCCACCAGAATTCTGGTGGAAGAGCCAGGAAACAAGAGCCACTAACTAATATGATTAATAATAATTGTGGCATGCCCCTTACCGATCTATTTCTTGTGTCAAAAGTGAGGGGAGAATCTTCTGGGACCAGTCAGAAGACATGCTAATAGCAGTATGTTATGTGAATAAAAGTTTTATATAGTTTGTATAGAGGAAAGTGGAGTGAGAATAGCATCTTCACCATAGACTTCCCTTATTCCAAAGAATGTACCCAGACTGCCAGAACCACTTTCATTTTGGGAATTGAAATTTAGTTTCAGTCAAGTACCATCATCTATCATAGGAAATTAATGCCAATTTGAGTAACTTTTATATTCAGATTTTGTTTATTTTAGTTGTATGAGAACTCAAACCATTTTGCGTTTATAATTTTATATTCATACATATTTAAATACAATTTTAATAAAAATCATTTAAGGATGACTGAATTCTTACCCTTTAAAAATGTTCCATATATTACTCATGGTTGTGGAATACTGACTAATCTTAATTCTGGGCTCAGTTGTAAGGATAAATTGATCATAGATTTTTAAGAGCTAATTCTTTGTGATAGAGTCTAACAAATTAGGATTCAGATATCCACTTCTCTTCATATTGCTCATTACTATCATATTTCCAACTGCTTTTCATTGATACTGTATTCTATAATTGCCCTTTACTTCTTCTATAGGATTCAGAATTTGCACACGTGCGAGCGTGTGTGTGTGTGTGTGTGTGTGTGTGTTTTAAACACCTTATAGGCCTTTTATTTTATAAAAAATATTTATCTATGCTTCTGGTTTAAAGAGTTTAGTGGATGTTTTTTCAAAAATAGTTACCGTAAAGTAGGTTTTAAAAAAGGGTACTAGATGTTAACCATTCAGATAGCTGTTTCTGGTTTAATACTTATTCAAAGTTCTAGATACACGTTTTCAGATTATAGAGTGCAGCTGGATTTGCTTTTCTTCCTATGACTCACCAAAGGATTCTCAAAGCCTTTCAGTTTTTCTGTTTTCATGTACTGAAACTTCACTTTAACAAATATCTAAAAATAGCCCTAAAAATTACCATTCTCTCAGAATCTTCTTGGAAGGTTATTTTATTTGCTCCAATGATATTTTTTAACAGACCAAATTGGTTTTATTTTCAGAATTGTGAGGCTAGAGATATGTACCAAAGGTAAAAATTTAGTTTTATTTTTTTCCCACATGATCTAAGTAATGACTAAGGCAAAGGTAGAAAAGGGCAAGATCCTTTGGTTAGGAAAGGTTTTACTCCAATTCAATTCTGGGAGTACTTATTAAAGGCTTTCTGTATGTCAAGTATATGCTCGGCAATGAGAATATAAAGACAAAAATCATCTCTTTCAAAAAATTTATAGTCTTAGAAATACTTATACCTAAGTCAGAGGTCCACCAAAGTGATTCTGTTTTTCTCAAGATTATGTTAAGGAAGATATTCTTGTCATTTACTCTCTTACCCTTTTCTCCTGTTTGTCTTTCTCCTTACTATATTTATTGTAGAGTATACTCGTCAGGATGTTTTAATAAATTTTCTATTTTAAAAATATCTAAATATATACTTATTGCTCTTTATAATCTATATATATAAAAGGCTAATCCACCTGTCCGACCAGTTGCTATGACTCGAACTGACCACCAAGGGACAGACACTCAATGCAGGAACTGCTGAGCTGCAGTGACTTGGCAGCAGCGGTTCTCAGGTGACGCAACCAGAGAGGAGGGAGCCTGATTCTTCGCAGCGTGCGGTTCCACCTTTGGCCATGGGTTATGTTGTTGCTGGGACACTGTCGGCCCCAAATCTGGTTTACTGCACACTTGCGTTTGCATTCCACACCCTATACTACAGCAACTTTGCAGAGTACCCTCTCGCACCCCTTGGGGGATGTTGGAAAGCCGGTTTTGGCCCTATCCCTGCAGGCCAGGCCGAGAGACCCCACCTGCCTGAGGGACCTCACTCACTCTGTAGACACCAGGGAGGGGCCACGGGAGGTTGGTTTCAGGGCGTGTCCAGCCCATCTTGCCCTGTTCTGCCCCACCAGCCACCTTTTAATTAATTTTCTTTCAATGTGCACGAATGCGTGCACTGGTTCACTGGTTAGATATAAATAGAGATGTAGAGATTATAAGCTTCATGATGAATGGGCACACACAGCCCTTGGCTTGCATGGATTGTTTTAAAGCAAATCTGGTTGAGTTCTGTTTGTTTTTAGACTAGAAATGAATGACATCTTTTCAGGAACCTGGAGGAATCACAGAGAAAAAGCAAATGTTGCTGTATCAGGCAGGGTAGTTTTATTTTTCCTGGGAAACTAAAAAAGCAAGTAGGGTTTTTATCACTATAATTTATAAAAATCTCTAATTGATAAGAGCCTTCTTTAATATATGTTATTTGATTTTTATTTGTTTGTTACTCCTTACTGGAGGATATTTTTTCCATTGATTTTTAGAGAAAAGTGGGAGGGAGGGGGGAGAGAGAAACATTGATGTGAGAGAGACATCAATTGGTTGCCTCCCAAACTCGCCCAAACCTGCAACCCAGGTATGTCCCCTTGACTGGAAATTGAACCCAAGACCCTTTGGTCTGTGGGCCGACTCTCTAAACACTGAGCAACTGGCTAGGGCTATAGCATAGTTTTAAGTCAAGGTTCATTATTTTTGGCCTATGGATATTCAGTTCTTTCAGCATAGTCTGTTAAAAAACACTCTCTTTCCTCCATTGAACTGATTTTGTACCGTTGTCAAAACTTAATTGGTGTATTTGTATTGATCCATTTCTGGGTTCTTGTTCCATTGATCTATATTTCTGTTCTGCCAGTACCACACTGTCTTGATTATGATGGCTAAATAGTAAGACCTAATGTCAGATAAAGTGATTCCTCCTACTTTTGCAGAATTGTTTTAGAATAACCTTGTCTGTGTCTGTCATACTTCTGGTAATGGTAACAGCAAGACCTGGCCCCTCTCCTGCTAGCTCTGACTGAGCCCAGGAGAAGATGGCATATTCTCTTTGGGTGAGCTTTTGAAAGTCAAACTGAGCACAGAGTGGAAGGGAGAATTTTTTAGGGAATAGGATGTTGGTCCTAATGTTAAACAGAGATAAGATATCATTTAAAATTATATTTGTAGAAAATGTTCCTTTAGTGCAGTGGTTCTCAACCTTCTGGCCCTTTAAATACAGTTCCTCATGTTGTGGCCCAACCATAAAATTATTTTCGTTGCTACTTCGTAACTGTAATGTTGCTACTGTTATGAATCATAATGTAAATATCTGATATGCAGGATGGTCTTAGGCGACCCCTGTGAAAGGGTCGTTCGACCGCCAAAGGGGTCGTGACCCACAGGTTGAAAACCGCTGCTTTAGTGGTATCAATACAAAACTATTTATTACACAGTATTTAGAATGGCATTGTCCTGCTTGAAAGCAAAGGAATAGATGGCTAAGTAGTCAAGGACTCTTCTGTTGTTTTCATTTTATTCACTGTTGTGAGGGACTTGGGGTTAGATTTCTACAGCAACCACAGTCTGGACTACATAATACCAACACGTTGTGTGCATGTGGTATTAACTCTTATGCCTTATACACTATATGTGGCTGGCAGGGTTATGGTTGCTATGGAAATCAATCTTTGGATACACTTGGTTGATAATGATGTTTCTCATATGTGGATTTTGCTGCTGAAAGAATGTGAGGTGATGCTATGAGTTGACCAAGAGATGCATAAGACTTTGTCAGTAATTGCCCTAGCTGAGAATTTCACATTTGAAAACTTTAAGTTATACATTAACTCACAAACATACTAACATCTGTGTGTGTTTTGTTTTTAATGTATGAGCTTGATACCTGGAATATATGACTTTAAAGAATGAGTATCAAAGGACTTTGACAGAGGCCTTCTCTTGGCTAGTCTACACATTTCTAAAACATCCCGTAACAATTCAAAGACTAAAGATCTTACATAGTTTTAGTAGTCTTATAATAAAGTCAGTTGTCAGCAGAAAAGTGAAGGAAGCGTACACGGTTCTTCTTGTGAATTATTCTAATTTAAATACAAGGACTTGGGGTAGCAGCTAATAAGAACCTTTTTCTTGGAGTACTGTACTGAGGAGTCCTTTGAACTCCACAGATGAGAAACACAGATGAAGTAGAGAAAGGGATTTTTTTTTTTCTTTGACACTGTCAGTTAAATTAGGACACAGCTCCCAGTCCTAAATTTAAGCTAAGACAAACCATTGCTGAGTATGTTTATTTGCAGAATTCTTGAAAGAAATGTATTTTTTAGGTTGACAGATATTCCTGCTTTGGGTTAGGGAGTCTTGTCAGTTATGAGTTGACATACTAGAGCAGTGATTCTCAACCTTGGCTGCACATTAGCATGTAGTGCCTTTAAAAAGTACTGATGCTTGAGCCTAGCATATTAAACCAGAATCTCTGGGAATGGGGAGAAAGCGTGGTATTGGTATTCTTTCTTTTTCTTAAAGCTGATTACTTGGTACTAATATGCAATCAGGGTTGAGAACCACTGCAGCAGAGTATGTTTTCATCTCGAAAATTAAATTTTAGCTAAATTTGTATATTAGAATGTATCATTAGAAGTAATACAAACATTACAGAAAGTTTAGAAAGGGCAGTCTTACCATTTATATTAGTTTCCTATTGCTGTTGTAACAAATTACTCAAACTTAGTGGCTTCAAACAGCACAAGTTTATCATCTTGCTTTTCTTGAGGTCAGAGTCTAAAATGGGGATAAAATTTAGGTGTTGGCAGAGCCGACTTCCTTCTGGAAGCTCTAGGGAGAATCTGTTCCTTGCCTTTTCCAACTTCCGAGGCTGCCACATCACTCCAGTCTCTGCTTCTGTTGTCACATCTCCTTTTCTGACCCTGACTCTTCTGACTTCCTTTTTAAAGGGGCCTTGTGATTATATTAGGCCCATCTGGGTAATGCAGGATAATCTCTCCATCTCAAGACCCTGAACTTACTGACATCTGCAGAGTTCCTTTTGCCAAGTAAAGTAATATCCACAGGTTCCAGGGAGATCTGGACATCTCTGGGAGGCAGCGGGGGACGGGGTACAATTGTATAGCCTACCATACCTGTTTAAAATAATTATCACTTTGCTATTTGCCTTCCTAATCTTCTATATGTATATTTTTATTTTAATATGATCATCTTGCATACACAGTTTTCTTTCCTTTTCTACTTAGTTTTCATAACCATCATTTTAAATAGCCACATAATATTCCACTCATTATCGTGCCATATTTCATGTTGTATTTACCCTATTGTCGGATTTTATGTTATTTCAGATTCTTATTGATAGATCAAGCTGTGACTAATATTTTTATTTATTAGATGGAGTCCATGATGTAAGAGTACTGAGCTAAACACTATGAACATTTTATAGTGTTTAATTAAAATTGCCAAACTGTATTTTTGGAACATTCTAATCAGTTTACTATAAGACAATCAGCAATGTATGAAAGTACTAGTATCACTATGTCTTTGCCAATATTGGTTGTTGTCATTTTAAAAAAGAGTTTTTTACTAATTAGGTGAAAAAACGTTACTCTGATTTTAATTTAATTTACTTGAGAAAATTTGTATGTTTCTATTTATTAGTTTCTCTTTGTGTATTTGTTTATTTCTCATGATCTGAGTTCTTTGTTAATCCTTATGAGATCTTTATATAATGAAGTTGAATTATATTCTACAGATGTTTTCTTTAAAACATGTGTTTTAAAATTTAAAATGTTTATATCTTTTTCCTGTGTGATTCTTCTATTTTCACTATGCTTAAGGTTTTCCACTTTACAGAGGTTTGCAGTAAATATTCAGTTCTGTTTTCTTTTATGATTTAGTCACTGCCCTTAGCAAATTGCTGACAAGCTGTTTGGGGTACAGACTTACTGTATGACTTACTGTACTGAAGCAAGTACTAAATTAATTTGGTTCTGTTTACATACTTTATCAAAATTGGAAACATTTCAAAAAGGACTAGAGAAGAAATCTAGCAATTTCAGTGCCTTCCTAAGATGTTTATTGCCCTTTGCTGGAAGGTTTCTTCACTGTGCTGTCATGCTGTGTGTTCGTCCAGATAATTGAGGATGATGGTCAGCTATCTTAGTCCATGATAAACAGACAGAATGCACTTTAATTGCATTCTAATTTATTGTCTGGTAAAAGTACCGTGCTAACAAATCAACCCGGATATGACTTATTGGATAGCCTTTGCACTTAGAGGAATAATCAGTTTGTAATCATAAACAACATGAACCGTTCATCTTCTAGATTGCTCTCATATTTATTACCCTCAAATGCCTGTGCCGGGCTTCTTTCCTGTTTATTTCCCATTTCATGGCTCCTATGCCTCCACCCCGCCTGCTATAAGTTGGTGGAATCCTATTCTTACTAATTCTATAAAAAATAAAAATTTTGCCCCCTAGAATATCCACTACATCCTTTAATGTCCTTTTACTCCCCACTGGTTCCCAAAAGGAGATATGCGAATTAAACTGAAACAACAGTCAGCCCCTGTTGCCTTTTTTTTTCTTTTTAACAACTTTGTGCAGAGAATTGCTTTCAGGGAGTAACTTTTGCCAACTAATGCAGTTCTCTGATGCAATACCTCCTTATAATTCTACCACTTAAGGCAATTTCAGTGTGAACAACCTATGGCACTAGTTCCACAGAATAATTTAGCATTACATTTCCTCAGTTGACCCCAATCTTTCTGAATATCACTATTTAAAGTGTGAGGGGTACCAAACAGGGTAGCATAACCTAAAGAAGTTTATACTACTTGATATAGTTATAAAGAGGTGATAACTGGCTCCTCTATTTCAGATACCTATCCTGCAACCAAAGAGGATAAGAATCCTTATCTGAGACTATCTTTTTTTATGAACAAGAATCTTACACCTAGAAGAAACCTCACTAGTGCTTTGGTATAATGCTGTCACAATGAATGTGCCTATATAATCATGGTATGATTTTTTATTTCCTTTCTTGATCTAAATTTGTGTTAAAATAGAAGAAAGATATTGGTCTGTGTATATTTCCTACATTGGAAATTGGGTTTGGCATGCAGATCAGCTTAGGTGAATTTAAAAGACTCACCTAATTTCTGTTCTGAAGAATTCAGCCCCAGTTTAGATCTGCTCAAGGCATTGTTACATTTTATTGACTCCTCCATTTTCAGACCCTCGAAGCTAGATCCTGTACGATATCCTGTCTGAATGTTAGGAAAGAATTAGGAATAATTTAAGCCTTACTTTCCAACTAGGGAAGTCGGTATGCTTCTGTTGGCACTAACCTAAAAGAGAAACCACAATTAGGATTTTGGGATCAGGTTGAGGGAGGGAGAGAGTGGTTTCTTTGACAAGATGCAGATGGAAGTATTTCTGAGCAGCCAGGGCTTGTCTTGTGCATCCTACTTAGGCAGCCACCTATTTTATCTGGATCTCCGGCTGTGCTTGAGGATGTTGTTAGCAGGGGCTAACTCCAAGCCAAATCCTACTGTGAAGCTATAGCTTAGTTTGCTTTGGAGAAAATCTACTTCATGTTTGCCATCCCCTTTGCTCTATAGGTGTTATTTCCTACTCTGTTTCCTGATATTTCCTCCTATTGGCAGTATTTTCTGGATCTGTGCATTCTTTGCATGAATTATTCAAGAACTCCCTTCTAGGACTGTTTGAATTCCATTTTAGGAATAATAACTATACATTTGTAGTCTGAATTTAGTGGCATTTTTTACCTTCAGGGAGAGCCTTTTAGGATCAAATTAGAGCAAAATAGTTATAGTTGGCGATACTAGAATGTAAATCCTACCTTGGCTTCCAGCCTTATAATTCTCCCCCCAAATAGATCTAAGATTTCTAATGACTTCTGTATCACTGAATCTAATGGATTTATTTTAGTCTTTGTTCTAATTGTATTACTGACAGTTTCCTTTTTGTTGAAAAACACTATTTACTTGATTTTCTCCTGACTTTATAGCCATTCTTCTTTGCCTCTGTGGCAGGCTTATCCAGGTGCTTGGTTATTGCTATGCCTTCTTACCACTCTACTCCCTCTCCAACTTATCCCTTTCAAATCTTTCAAATCCTTCAGTTACCAGAAACAATCTGCATGAGTCTAACCTTACCCACCTGGCCTCTTAGTCTACTTTCTATACTCTTAAGGAACATATTGAAAAACATACCATGATCTTGACTAGAAGTCTTAGCATCATAAAATGTCGATTCTCCCCTACTTAATATACAAATTAAAGTGATCCCAATTAAAATACTAGAAAATTTAATTATAAAGTGCACATTGAACCCTGAGTAACCTTAAAAAAGAAGAGCAATAGGGGGCAGGAATTGCCCTCCAGATATTAAAACATACCATAAAGCTTCAATTAAACAGTGTTACTAATATGAATTGATAGAGCAGAATTGAAAACTCAGAAATAGAATAGAAAAGATAGCAGCTTAGGATATGGTAGAAGCATTACCTCATATCAGTGGGAGTAAGGATGGATCTAATAAATGGTATTGGTATGACTGTGTAGCCATCTGGAAAGAGAATGTTAGGACATACTTGACATTGTATACTTGGATAAACACCAGATTGGCCAGAGATTTAAACGTAAACCATGAAACTATGGGAGATTTTAATTATAACCGTAGAGTTATAAAGCCTTTCTAAAATTATGATTCAAAATTTTGAACTCAAAAAGATTGGTTAATTTGCCTCTTAAAAAAATCTGTGACCAAAACTCACTGTAAGCAAAGTCAGAAGAGAAATACAAGATTCATTACAACCCCTTTCAAAATTCCAGTGGCAGTTTTCACAGAAATAGAACAAAAATCTTTAAATTTATATGGAACCACAAGACCTCAAATGGCTAAGTAATCTTGAGAAAGAAAAACAAAGCTAGAAGTACTGCACTTTCTGATTTTAAACTATATTACTAAACTATAGTATCAAAATCATATGGTATTGACATAAAAACAAACACATCTATTATTAGTACAGAATAGACAGCTTCGAAATAAACCCATGCATACATGGTCAATTAATTTATAAAAAGGAGCCAAGAATATACAGTGGGTAAAGGACAGTCTCTTAAGTAAATAGTGATGTAAAAAAAATGGACAGTGGCATGCAAAAGAATGAAACTGGACCATTATCTTATACCATACACAAAACTCAACTTAAAATGTATTAAAGGTTTGTACATAAAACCTGAAACCATAAAACTTCTAGAAGAAAATATAGAGGAAAAGCTCCTTGACATAGATCTTGGCAGTGATTTTTTTGGGTTTGACATCAAAAGCAAAGGTAGCAAAGCAAAAATAAACAAGTAGGACTACATCACACTGAAAAGCTGTACAGCAAAGGAAACCATCAACAAAATGAAAAGGCAACCGTTTATTGAATGGGAGAAAATATTTGCAAATCATCTCTTATATAAAAGGCCCATGGCTGTAACGCTGTAACGACCAAATGAGCAGCGGCTCTTGGGGCGGGCAGGGTGGGGTGCGAGCTACTAGCGGTGGAGAGCTGCGAGTGGCGGAGGGCGGGGCAGCTAGCTATGAGCAGCAATGGGCAGGGTGGCCAGCTGAGGCAAGTGTAAGCGAGCTACTCCTGCACGATTTCGTGCACGCTGGGCCTCTAGTGTATCTGATAAGAGGTTAATATGTAAAATATATAAAGAACTCATACAATTCGATAGGGGAAAAATAAATTAAAATTGGGCAGAGGATCTGATAGATATTTTCCCAAAGAAGACATACAAGTGGCGAACAGGTACATGAAAGGGTGCTCAGCATCACTAATCATCAGGGAAAAGGAAATAAAAACCACAATGAAATATTATTTCACACCCATAGGAAATAAGTGTTGACCAGGATGTGGAGAAAAGGGAACCCTTGTGTGCTGTGTGGGAATGTAAATTGGTGCATCCACTATAGAAATAGTATATAGAGTACTCAAAAAAATTAGAAATAGAACTGTAATATGATTCAGCAATCCCACTTCTGAGCATTTATCCAAAGGAAACAAAATCACTATCTGAAAAGATAACTGCACCCCGTGTTCACTGCAGCATTATTCACAATAACTAAGACATGGAAACAACCTATTTTCATTGATGGATGAATGGATAAAGAAAACATGGTGTACACACACACACACACACACACACACACACACACACATGCTGGGAAATTATTCAGCCATAAAAAAAGAAGGAAATCCTTTCATTTGTAACAACGTGGATACACCTTGAGAGCATTATGCTAAGTGAAATAAGTCAGTGAGAAACAAATGCCATGTGATATCACTTACATGTGGAATCTTAAAGCAAAACAAAAAAACCAGAATAGATTGGTAGTTGTGGGGGTGGGAAGGGTAATGGGAGAAGGTAGTCAAAAAGTACAAACTTCCAGTTATAAAATAAGTCCTGGGGATATAATGTATAGAGTGATGAGTATAGTTAACAATACTGTACTGTATATTTGAAAGTTGCTAAGAGAGTGGATCTTAAAAATTCTCATAGCAAGAAAAAACATTGATAAGTAAGTGTGGTAATGGATGTTAACTAAACTTATTGTGATAATCGTTTTTACGATATATATCGAATCATTATGTTGTATACCTAAAAGTAATACATTGTTATATGTCAGTTATATCTCAATTAAAATTTTTAATTTAAGAAAGAAATATAAATTGAGGGAAAGATTTTGCCACTAATCTTGCAGACAAGTATATATATTAAGAGCTCATAGGAACACAATAGAAAATTGGGCCCTAGCTGGTTTGGCTTAGTGGATAGAGCATCGGCCTGTGGACTGAAGAGTCCCAGGTTAGATTCTGATCAAGGGCAGGTATCTTGGTTGCAGGCTCCTCCCCAGCCTGGGCCCTGGTAGGGGGTGGGGGAGTGTGTGTGCAGGAGTCAACCAATCGATGTGTTTCTCTCACATCGATATTTCTCTCTGTCTTTCCCTCTCTCTTCAACTCTCTCTAAAACTCAATGGAAAAATATCCTCGGGTGAGGATTTAAAAAAAAGAAGAAGAAAGAAAAGAAAATTGAGCAAAGGACATGAATAGATAGTTGCAGAAAAGGAAGTATAGATGGCTCAACCTTACCTATAAAAGAGAAATAAGATATGTTTCTCACCTATTACATTGGTAAAAATCCAAATGTTGTGTAACTTGTCAGTTGTCCAAGAACTTTCATACATTGTTGGTAGAACTGCACATGTAGCAGTATGTCAAAAATACAAATGCCTTTACCCTGTGACCCAGCAATCCTACTTGCAAGATTGACTATAATAGCAAAATCCAATAGCATTTGCTGGCCTTTTTCTTCTCATCCACGGGGACTGTTTAAATAAAACACAGTACAGCCAAACAAAGGAATTCCATGAGTTTCAAAAAAAGAAAGAAAGAAAAAAGATAAGTAAAAAAAGTAACGTACAGAACAGTATGTTAGCGCATTATCTTTTGTGTAAGAAAAGAGAGAAGAGTATGTTTGTGTGTGTGTACTAATATCAGGATGTACTCAGTACCATACATAAAAAGACTAAAACTGGAGAGACCAAGATGGCAGCATAGGTAAACACCAGAGATTGCTGCTGCAAACAACCACTTCAAAAATACAACTAAAAGACGGAACGGACATCACCCAGAACCACAGGAAGGCTGGCTGAGGAGAGACTCTTCAACTAGAAGGAAAGACAACAGCATACTGAGGCTCAGAGGAGGCGCAGTGTGGAAAATATAAAGTGCGGAGGTGCGCGCGCAAAGCGGGCTGGTGGCTGAGGGCGCGGTTGTCGTTTTCAATCAGGAGGGAGTCTCAGACTCTGAGCTCCAGATCTGGGCGAGTCTCTAGGGACTCAGACTCAAACAGGAGAAGCGGAATTGTCTAGCATCAGTTGGAATGTGAGGGCAGCTTTCTCTCCGAGGTTTGCAGCCGTTGCTGGGGTTCTGAGAAGCAGAGCCTCTGGGAACGGGACTGAGAGCAGCCATAACTGCTCCCTCTGCCCGCCCTGTTGATCCCGCCCCGCCCAAGCCCTGCGCAGAGCCATTTGACGGATTGCCTCAGGCAAAGGCTAGATTAGCACCTCTCCAGAGGACAGAAGTTTTCCCACTGCAGACACAGCTGATTCTCACAGCCAGTCGGCCTGGTGGTCAAATCCCTCTAGTATTAACTACAACAATCAAGGCTCAACTAGAACAAGACTGCGCACAAAGACCACAAGGGGGTGCACCAAGAAAGCATAAAAAATGCGGAGACAAAAAAACATGACAGAAATGGAGGATATAGAGCTAAAAAACACAATTTTGAGGGCTTGCAATAATGTGCTAGAAGCTGCCAATAAACTTGATGAGAGCCTCACAAAAACTAATGAGACCCTCGATGCTATGATAAAGAACCAACTAGAAATTAAGCATACACGGACTGAAATAAAGAATATTATACAGACTCCCAATAGCAGACCAGAGGAGCGCAAGAATCAAGTCAAAGATTTGAAATGCGAAGAAGCAAAAAACACCCAACCGGAAAAGCAAAATGAAAAAAGAATCCGAAAATACGAAGATAGTGTAAGGAGCCTCTGGGACAGCTTCAAGCGCACTAATATCAGAATTATAGGGGTACCAGAAGATGAGAGACAGCAAGATATTGAAAACCTATTTGAAGAAATAATGACAGAAAACTTCCCCCACCTGGTGAAAGAAATGGACTTACAGGTCCAAGAAGCGCAGAGAACCCCAAACAAAAGGAATCCAAAGAGGACCACACCAAGACACATCATAATTAAAATGCCAAGAGCAAAAGACAAAGAGAGAATCTTAAAAGCAGCAAGAGAAAGAGACTCAATTACCTACAAGGGAATACCCATACGACTGTCAGCTGATTTCTCAACAGAAACTTTGCAGGCCAGAAGGGAATGGCAAGAAATATTCAAAGTGCTGAATACCAAGAACCTACAACCAAGATTACTTTATCCAGCAAAGCTATCATTCAGAATTGAAGGTCAGATAAAGAGCTTCACAGATAAGGAAAAGCTAAAGGAGTTCATCACCACTAAACCAGTATTAGACGAAATGCTGAACGGTATCCTTTAAGAAGAGGAAGAAGAAAAAGGTAAAGATACAAATTGTGAACATCAAACATGCATCTATCAACAAGTGCATCTAAGAATCAAGTGAATAAATAATCTGATGTACAGAATGAACTGGTGATTATAATGAATCAGGGACACAGAAAGGGAATGGACTGACTATTCTTGGGGGGGAAGGGGAATGGGAAATGCGGGAAGAGACTGGACAAAAATCGTGCACCTATGGATGAGGACAGTGGGTGGGGAGTGAGGGCGGAGGGTGGGGCGGGAACTGGGAGGAGGGGAGTTATGGGGGGGGGAAAGAGGAACAAATGTAATCTGAACAATAAAGATTTAATAAAAAAATTTTTTAAAAAAGACTAAAACTGATTGCCTTATAGGGGTGGGGGAAATCAGGCAAATAGTGACAGGTTGGGAGTGTGACAGTATACCTTTTTATTTTATATTGTTTTGATTTAAAAATGCATAAAAACACCCACACATCCGTTAATCTTCTCTACCCCTTCTCCAAACTTTAGCAGGTTCTGTTGCTCTGAAGTTGGAGACTTCTAATGTGACTAGCAAGGCCCTGGGTAGCCTGTTTCTTCAGCCTAACTACACAGCATGCCTCCTCGTTCTCTCTGCTGTGGCCCCACTGACCTTTTTTCTCTCCTCATTGTGTTTCCTTCCATCCTAGGGCCTTTACTCATGCTGTTCCCCCTACCTGGAGACTTTGCCTAGTTAAAATATGCTAATTTTTTTCTCTTAATAGCATGTTACTTCAACAGAGAAGACTCCTCTTATAAGATCCGATTTTCCTTTTCCATTGGTAATGCCCCTTCATCTCCTTTCTAACTCAGGTCATATATGCAGTTGTACATTTTTTGTTGGGATTGTTTAATGCCTGTCATTCCCACTAGAAAGTAAGCCTCATGAATGCAGGGACCACGTCTGTTTTATTTAGAAATAAAAGTACCTATTTCAGAAGATAGTAAAGATTAAATGAGATGATAAATGTTATATACTTAGCATGGTGCCTAGCACATAAGCACGCAATGCCAATTAGATCCTGCTGTATTTTGTTTTGTTTTTACTTGAAGGAAATGATGTTGTTTGTGATTAAATTAAAAAGATTTAAAGAAGAATTCTGACTCTCCTTGACCAGAGAAAGGAGTACCTTTGGAGAGGAGTAGCTAGTCCTTTTGTAGAAAGAGAAAATAGCTTTTAATCCTCCAATAGTCTTGGCTCCTGTGTCTAAGTCAAACAACTAGAAAGATTTTTTTGACGAAATATATTTTTTTCCCTTTTCCAGATGCACTTCTTTTCTTTTCTTTTTTTAGTTCAATAGCAGGCTGTCCAAAAAGAAACACAAAGTAAAATTTTTCATTTGGAAATTGCAGAGCTATATTTATCATCGCAACTAAAGTGGTAAAAATGAAGTAGAATTCAAGGCAATGGGATCCAAAATAATACTACAGGTATTTCTTGTTATGACACAGGGAACAGGTTTGTTGTGAATCACTGGGGTCATATTCCCTACAGTGGGGCCTTGACTTACGAGTTTAATTTGTTCTGAGACCGAGCTCGTCAAGGAGCTTGTTAACTCAAATTACTCTATCAACTCAATGCAAAAAATCGGCCGAGAGACAGCTGGTATCTCAAAAAACTCGTTAGTCGGGACACTCATAAGTCAAGGCCCCACTGTAGTTGATAGGACAAGTGTCCATATAGTTTTTTTGCACCAACGTAAGTTTTCAGTTCACTTGGGTAAATACTCAGGAGCATGACTGTTAGGTTGTATGATGAATTTATGTCTAACTTTGTAAGAAACTGACAAACTGTCCTCTGAAGTGGTGGTTAACATTTTGCATTTCCATAAGCAATGAGAGTCCCTGTTGATCTGCATCCCCGCCTCATATAATTTTTAAGAGTATCCCCTTTCACTTTCAAGAGTATCCTGGCTTGGCTGAAGAACTGTGCTGTATTAAGTAAATATATTGACATATTCTATCTTCTCTTATGTCTTACTCTATTGATGAGGAAATTTAGTCCAGGTTTTTTGTTTGCTTGCTTGCTTGTTTGTTTTTTTGAGAGGTAAGAGTTTCCTCATTAGAAGCACGATTTTAGATTATCTGATTTTAATAATGGTGGATTAAGGGAATAAATCGGTCAAAGGAATCAGAGTAAAAGAATTAAATTGGATTGATATCATGTGATGAGTGCCAAATTCTTTGTGAGCTTACTCATTTTTATACCACTCTTCTAGTTGTCTATTCACTTTCTCAGTGGCACCACAAGTAATTTTATACATTTTTTTTACATTTAGTCTAGTACTCAACTGTAATTTGGATGTTTTTTAATACCTCAAGAGATGGAGAAAATGAAATCATTGCAACTTCTAATGTAGTTCTCTGTCAGACTTATAACTGACCCCTCTAGGAATGGTCAGTATGGCCAGAAAGCCATCTTTGTGGGACGACTCCTGTGAAATCACTGTGGGTACCTGTTATACTTCAGATCTTTATGTCTCCACTAGAAGCCCGTTGCACGAAGATTCGCAATAGGCCTTCCTTCCCCTACCTGTTGGCACCGGTTTTCCTCCGGCACCGGGGACCCAGGCCTTTCATTCGGCTACAGCAGAGAAGCCAAGCCTCTTCAGTCTTCAGTCTTCAGTCTTCAGTCTTCGCCCCCGTGTATGCAAATTAACCGCCATCTTTGTTGGGTTAATTTGCATAGTCACTTTGATTGGCTGGTGGACGTAGTGCAGTGACACCAGTTTGCATGTTTCTCTTTTATTAGTGTAGATATTGCTTTAACTTTCCTGGTTAGACTTTGGATTCTGGGGTTAGCTCTCAGTTATATCTTTGGCATACTGCACATTAGCCTTGGGCAAGTGCCCTTTTTACTTCATCTTGAAGCTAGATAGAGCAAATAATGTTTTATTTCTTTAACATTTTTCTTTCCTCCTATCTTTGTAATGACTTTTCCTTATTCATACAAAAATAATGGTGTCAGCAAAAATGAGAGTTAAAGGTTTGCTGACAAAATTTTTGAGCAGCTCATTCATGTTATCTACCCAGGGTCTCTAGAGACAGTTCATACATGAAAACTGCTGCTATTTCTAGAAATCCAGGCTGCTGCTTTACTCAGTCATGCAAGTAAGAACTCTGCTCACAGGTCAGAGGCCACAGGTGCATTGGCAAGCCTGTCATCTCACCTTCAGGAACAGCCAAGCAGTCTTTCTGGTCTTTTTTCACAGGTGGTGGGGAGAAGCTGGGGACAGCGCAGTTTCCAGATGTCAAGGTCTAAGTAGGTCCAGTCAGATCAAGTTCACATGGTCATAATACTCAAGTAGCGTGCAGTGGTTGGCAGAAAATTGACAAACCCATCAGATTTATTTGAGGAGATGGTAGCTTGTGGATTAAATTGCTCTACCAGTGATTTTCTTTTCCTTACCTCGAATTCAGATGTACGATTCTTGTACCTCTACTATTATAGAAGAAGGCTAGCAGGGAGAACCCTAACTTTGGACTTCCCTGGTTTATTTTTTAAATTTTCATTGCTTTAGATCTTAGGGAAATATTTTAAAGATTTCCTTTATTACCAAAAAGGATTGCTAGTTAAGTTTCATGTGCTCTTTTAAACTCAGAAAATTCACTTTATGATGAAAGAATAAAATTGATTAAGCCTTTGAAAAATATTTCTTCGTGGTTTATATGATTCAGTTAGCTTTGATGTTAGAATATTACAGCTAGCACTATACTGTGCACTCACCTTGAGATCACGAGGCATTTTGGACAAGTCTGTTAACTTCCTTTGACCCTGGTTGGTTCTTTTGTAAAATGAGCAGATTTGGACTAGTGAGCTCTTGGATACCTTCCAAGTCTGTGGTTTGATGACATGAATGGCCATGTTAGAGTTTAACCAAAAATGAATAATTACTAAATAATGTACATGATTGAAATGTAAGGGTAGTCCTGCCGTGAGCCTTCGTAGAACACAGAAGAGTGTTTACCGTGTTCAAAATGACATTTTAATAGAGGATCAGCTTGTCAGTTTTTATTTTAATTTTTTAAAAATCTACATCTCCAATATAGTTATAACTTTTCTGCATGTATCTAA
The DNA here is from genome assembly GCF_000147115.1 of Myotis lucifugus. NCBI lineage: Eukaryota > Metazoa > Chordata > Mammalia > Chiroptera > Vespertilionidae > Myotis > Myotis lucifugus. Next base: position 1,645,720 of record NW_005871264.1, on the reverse strand, counting down.
TATGCATGAAGTTACTTTTTAATATCAGTAAGTCTTAAGTCTACTTAATATCAATTTTTAAGTCTACTATTCTTCATTGTACAAATAGCCTTTTGTAAATTGTTTTGATTCCTGTATATGGGAACCCAGAAAAGTGCATCACTGTTATATTAGTTACATTATTTGCTTTTTAATAAAAGGTTCTTTGGTATTTCTACATGGATAACCATGTCTTACAAATAGAAACATCTTTTTTCCCCCCAGTCTGAATGTCTTCTTATCTCTTTTTCTTGTCTTATAGTATTTGCTAGAATATCTAGTGGACATTCATACTAGTTCCAAATTTTAGAGGAAATTTTTACTTTTTTACTATTAAATATGTTTGTTGAAGGGTTTTTGTAGAAATTCTTTATGAGGCTGAGGAAGTTTCCTTCTTCCTTTTTACATATTGCTGGGTTTGATTAGTTAATATTTTTAAGGGTTATTGGATCTAATCTCATGAAGAATCTTTTTTTATAATTTTCTTATAATGTCCTTAGGAGTGTTTGGTGTGTTGTTGTTGTTGTTGTTATTACTATTATTATTGATTTTAGAATCAGAGGAAGGGAGAAGGAGAGAGAGAAAGAGAAACATTGATGTGAGAGAGAAACATCGATCAGTTGCCTTCTGTATGCTCCCTGACCAGGGATCAAATCCATAACCTGAGTATGCACCCTGAGTGGAATCAAACCCTCCACCTCTTGGAGTACCAGATGGCGTTCCAACCAACTGAGACACACCAGCCAGGGCGTAATGTCTTTGGTTTTAATATCAAAGTTCTCTTTGTCTAATTTTAGTATCAGGGTAATGCTGACGCCATAAAATGAGTTGGGAAGTGTTCCCTCCTATTCTGTTTTCTGAAAGAGCTGGTCCTTAATTGTTTAGTAGAGAGACATTTGGGCATAGACTATTCCAGTTTTTTTATTTCTTTTGCATGAGTTCTTAGTTTGTGCTTTTAAAAAGATTTGTTCACTTAACCTAATTTGTTGAATTTAACATTTTTTGTAATACTTCCTTATGTTTCTGAAATATGTGAGGTCTCTTTCATTATTGATATTTGTAATTTGTGTCTTCTCTAGTTCTTAGTCATTTTGGCTACAAGTTTATCAATTTTATTTATCCTTTCAAGGAATTTGTTTCTGTTTTATTGATTTTACTCTTTTTCTATTATCTATTTCATTAATTTATGCAAGGGATGGAAACTTCCAGCCCATAGGCCTATAAGGCCGGAGAAATCATTTGGTCTGGCCCTGCCAAGGCATTAGGGGTAAGTTAATTAAATGTTTGCCCAAATATAGTAGGCTAATTTTTAAGTTGATAATTTTGTATGGCTTGCAAATGATGTCATAAATACCCAAATGACCCTTGGCAGAAAAAAGAATCTCCACCCCTGGTTTATACTTTTATCATTTCCTTTGCTTGTTGTTTTGGGTTTATTTTGCTCTTCTCTTTCTGATTTCTTAACATGAAAAATGAGAGCATTGATTTGAGAACTTTCTTCTTTTCTAATAAGTATTTAGCACTATAAATTTCTAACTGCATTCCTGAAATTTGTTAATATATTTATATTGATTTCAGAGAGGAAGGAAGAGGGAAAGAGAGATAGAAACATCAATGATGAGAGAGAATCATTGGTTGGCTGCCTCCTACATTCACTCTACTGGGGATAAAGCCCGCAACCTGGGCATGTGCTCTTGACTGGAATCCAACTCAGGACCCTTCAGACCACAGGCCAAAGCTCTGCCCACTGAACCAAACCAACTAGGGCCATTTCTGAATTTTTGATGTTATATTTTTATATTAATTCAACTCAAAATATTTTCTAATTTCCCTTGTGATAACTTCCTTGTCCTATAAATTACATGGAAATTTATTTTTAATTTTAAAATATTCAGTGATATTCCAGATATCTTTCTATTACTGATCTCTAGTTTAATTCTCCTATAGTTCTCTTATAGTCAGAGAACATTCTTTGTATGATTTCAGCTTGTTTAAATTTGCAGAGATTTGACTACAGCCTAGAATGTGGTCTATCTTGGAGAATGTTCATGTGCTCTTGAAAAGAATGTAAGTTCTGTTGTCAGGTGAATGTCCCTTAGATTGAGTTTGTTGATGGTGTTGTTCACATCTTCAATATCCTTACTCATTTTTTATCTGCTTCCTCTGTTGATTACTGAGACAAGAGTGTTGAAATTCCTAACTGTAATTTTGGATTTGATATTTCTTTTTTCAGGTCTGTCATTCTTGCTTCATATATTTGAAGCAAATTAAGATTTAAAGTACATTTATGATTGTTATATTTTCTTGATTAGTTGACTTGTATTATTTAAAAGACATTTTAAAACACCCCTTTTCACTGATAACAATCCATAGGTGAAGTCTACTTTGATATTCATATAGCTGCTTTACCTTTCTTTTGATTAGTCTTTATATGCTTCCATTCTTTCATTTTAATCTGTCTATATATTCAAAGATAATTTTTTTTATAGACAACATTTGGTTGAGTCTTGCTTTTATATTTGCTCTGACAACTTTAGTCTTTTAGTTGGTATATTTAGATAATTTACATTTAAAGTAATTATTGGCATAGCTGAATTCAAATCTACTATCTTGCTAGTAGTTTTTTATTTAATCAATCATAGTCTACCTTCAAATAAGTTTAAACTACTTTGCATATAGTGTAAGAAACAGATGACTGTATACTTCCAATCCTTTAGTCCATTGTTTGTAATACTGTTGTTATACATTTTACTTTAATGTATGTTACAAATATTGTTACCATTTTTTAGATTCATTTTACTTAGAACAGTTATAAATAAGAAAAAGGTGAACTTACCTTCATATTTAACATTTCCAGCAGTTTGAATTGGAGGTAGCCAAAGAAACTTATTTTTAGCTAGATAGATATAGATATATAAATATATTTGCACATATCTATTTCCTTCCTCTTTTTGCAGAGAGGACTTAGAAAGATGATACCCCAGTGGTAAAGTGTACATTTCACTACAGAGAATCAGGGCTTCCTGTGAGGCAGGAGGACTCTGGAACATCTTTTTGTTGTTGAAAGTAGGAAGTGCTGAAAAAAATGATGAGGACATGTCCAAAAGACACAGGAGCCAGATTGAATGAACTCCCAAAGACCAAATTTCTAACAATGTGACCATAAAGGAGTGAAAATAATGAATTCTTTGAACCAAAAAGAATGCATGAGTTCATACAATTAAAAACAGATAAGAGAGAAGGTAAATTTCTGTGTGAAAATATAATGCCAACTATAAAAGTAGAAGGAATAGCCCAGCTGGCATGGCTCAGTGGTTGAGTATCGACCTAGGAACCAGTAAGTCATGGTTTGATTCCTGGTCAGGGCATATGCCCAGGTTGGGGGCTCCATCTCCAGTGTGGGGTGTGCAGGAAGCAGCCAATCAATGATTCTCTCTCATCACTGATGTTTCTATCTCTTCTTCTCCTTCTTCTCTGAAATCAATAAAAAGATATTTTAAAAATAAAGTAGAAGGAATAATAGGAATAAAAAGTCACTATTTGGTATCTCTCATAGTAATAACTGTTTTAGGAAAAAAATCACCAATAGTTATTAAAATTGGTGAGTGCAAGTTTGGTTAGTAATAGAATATTTTGATAGTTTCCAAGTATCCACCCATAATATTCTTATTAATTACAGAGGGAAAAATAGAAACTGGAGAAAACTAGCAAACACTACTTTAGCAAAGTTGCAAACCCAGCATCACCAATATTGAGACAAATTAATGTTTTGTGCTTCCTGGTATGACATACTGAAAAGAACATAACTTCACTACCGTGGTATTCCTCCCAAAAATGCTTAACCTGAAATCTAACATGAGGAAATTAAGAAAAGATCAAAATGGGGAGGGAGGACTTTCTACAAAATAACTAGCCTATACTCTTCAACAATTTTACTAGCAAAAAAAAAAAAAAGACTGAAGTACTGTTTCACATTAAAGGAAACTAAAGAGACATGACAACTGGCTGCAGTGTGTGATCTGGGATTTTCTTTTGTTGTGAGAGACATTATTAGGATAAAATGAGGTCTGTTGATTAGATAATAATATTGTATTACTGCTAATTTCCTGATATTTATATTTGTACTGTAGTTATGTAAGAGACTGTCCTTGTTTTTAGGAAATACATTATTTAGAAAGTAAATTATTTAAGGGTAAAAGGGCATTCATGTCAGCAAAAGTGAGTATATTGACAAAATAATAAAATTGTAAGCTGTTAGCATTTAGGGAATCTGGTAAAAGAGCACATGGAGATTCCTTGTACTGGTCCTATAGCTTTTCTGTAAGCCTAAAATTATGTGCAAATAAAAAGTTACAGTTGTCAATAAAAGAGGAGTTTTACTCTTAAGCACTTGGGAAATTATTAATATCTGTCCTCCTTGGATGACTTTATAAATCTCTCTTTTCCATTCTTGGGGAAGGGAAGGACAAGCGTTAAAATAAAAAGCAACACTCCTAGGTTATCATCTGATAAGCATACAGTGCTGCTTCTTTCTCCTTTCAGCTTTATATAAAAGTTATTGATGGTATTTTGAAGAAAAAAATAGATTAGGTCCAGCTTGAGAATTCCTGGTTATTCATGCGAGAATATAAGAACTGTGGAGAACAGATTAAGACTACAGGCTCTCTAAATTCAGAACAAACCCTAAAATGTGAATTGCTTCCTATTTATAGGTAATATTAATCATATAGTGTAAAATATTACAATAAATGAGGTAAAATTATTTCTTTGAGTTAAACTCATTTTCTTAAGTTTTAGTTCTTTAAACTTTTAACGGCCTATTATTTTCACTCTGCCTCATAGACTAAGAAATTACTCAACTCTACTCAATATGCTTATCAAATGGATTATTAGACTTATTAAGTGAAAAAGATAAAGTGCATAGGTTTAGTTTTGCAACCCTTTTACGGTTGCCTGTATATACTGGAAAACATGAAAAAGCAAGGCCTAGAATTTTAAGATAGTCACTTAAATTCTGCTTTAAACTTATTACTCATTTGATTGGAACTGAATAATTCAAATTTTTTCACTTGCTAATATAGAAGGATTATGGTTTGGCATAAATTATATGATATTGATGAAATATACTTTTGATCAAGGATGTAATTTTTGCCCCCTTTATACCCTGCTCCCATAACTAAATCCAATTGACATGAATTTTCCCTAAAATCAGTCTACCTAAAATTCTTAGAATAGTTATACTACCATTCTTTGTGACTACTCATTCTTATTGAAACCATGGTCTTTTAAAACACTAGTGTACAACAGAGAGAGGGAAACCAAGAGCCAGGATGAAAAAACAAAGCTTTGCCTGAGCATCTTGCCTTGACCACCTTCCCCACTGCCCAGTAGAATATAGGAAAGTCTATACCAGCAGGATATATTAATGGTTATTACTTTCTTTATAACTGAATCTTTTAAAAGAATAGAATCTTTCATAATTTTGCCCTTGTCCCACTGTAAGCAAGTTACTCAATTTATCTGAATATCTGGTTCCTTCTGTATAGGTCAGAAGAAAAAAAAAAGCCTGTCTGTCAGGGTTCTTATGACGATTACATGAGGTAATGCATATTTCTAGCATGTGCTTGCATCAGAATAGGAGCTCAACAGATAACAAATCCCTTCCCTTCTTGTTAGACTCTGACAAACTGTTTAACTTATAAATAATTCCTTAAGGAACTGGCATGTGTAGTATCATAGACCCTAACACACTTTAAGACCCAGCTGAATTTTTTGGTCCAGGAGTTGTCTGACTTTCTTCATGCTTACTAGTAGATAGTTACCATATTTATGTTCCACAGGAGTGTTTTTACCCCAAAACAACCTAAATCAACTTGCCAGGGAGTGTTTTACATTTACTTTGAGAAAAGAGCTAGAATAATTCCTTAGTAGATTATACGAGAAACTGTCAGTTGAGTTAAATGAGAATATGAGAACATATAACCTGTAGATAATTTCTTTGCCACTTTCAACTGTCCTTGAGTTTGGCCATATTTGGTTTAAACTTAGATTGTTTGTTCCCCTTAATATGGGAATTAGAAAGAAATTCTAAAATATTCTATTTCGTTTTCTATTATACCTGAATTTTGGGTATTCCAATCCTTTGGTAAAAAATAATTTGGTCCATTTATTCCAAGTTGAATAACTGTGCTAACTTATAAGTAGACCTTTCTTAATGATGTTTACAAGGAAACCTCATATTCAGTTTGCTTTTCTGTGGCTTCTGGTAGTTGACATTTTCTTAAAACATTCATTGCATCTGTATTTAAGAGGTAAAAGGAGTATTGCTTTGATTGTGACCTGGAAACTGGACGCTCAGAGGTGCCCAGATTTTCTTAGCATCATAAAGATCTTGCCTCTGCCTCTTGAGAAGAGGCGATAAAATACATTATCTGTCAGTCTAGAATTGATGTTCCTTAAATGAGAAAGAACAAACTTTATACTTGAATACCCTGCATTGTAACTGGAGGAGAAATTAAAATTTCATTATTTTTAAATATGCACTTCCTTATCTTTGAAATACACTCCAGCCATGCTTAGATGGCAGACTTAAAATTCAACACTGTAAACCACACCATGCTATCTTTGGAGATTGGTTAATTTTGCCGATGTTATTGAGTGCAAAGTTCCCAATGGAAAGTGCAGATCAGGAAGCTTTGTTTTGATGAAATTCTCAGTGGTAGTGTATTCGGATTTTTACATGGTCTTGTTTTGATCAAATTGAGGTCACTTTTAAAGGTGATTTTGTGCAAAGGTCCAGTGAAGAGTTGCTAATGCTTTCACTGAAACACATCCCACTAATCACTGGTTAATATTCTTTCAGTGACTCAAGACCTTATCAGCAATTTGTACTAAAAATACCTGGACCTCAGGATGATAATTCTGTAAGTTTTAGCAAAACCTGCTACAACTCTAGCATAATCTAGAGCTAACTATAATCACAGGATGTGAGGTGATTATTTCAAAGGTCTCTCTTGCTCCTTCATCACTCCACCTTTTCAGTGGTTCCACAACTCAGAAGTTCAAAGCTGTGGTTTATTTTTCAGAGATTATTTCTCATTGTTGAAGGTCTGTGGGGATTCTTTCTGTACTTTAAAATTGCTTATTAGTGACACTGAGTTCCTTAAATCACTTAATAAGATTTAAGTAATAAATTTTGTAGAAATATGTATATTGCCTCTTTTGTAATGGTTGCTTTTTTCAACAGCTAAAAATATCTACAAAAAATATTGTCAGCTTTATCATGGGTCAAAAATGGTTATGTGTTTTAGTTCTGTATTCTATTAATACAATATATTGCATTACTCGATTTTTGGATGATAAACTTTGCATTCCTGAAATGAATCCTACTTGGTCATCATTATGAGCCTTTTTATATATTGCTGGATTTATTTGTTAATATTTTGTTGAAGAATTTTGTATTTGTATTCATGAGGGACATTGATCTATAGTTTATTGAACACAAGTTTACCAAAAACTTGAGATGTCTTTGTCTGGCTTTGTTGTTAGGGTGGTACTAGCCCTATAGAATGAGTTAGGAAGTTTCTCTCCTCTGTTTTTTTTGTGAGACGTTGTTTAGGATTGATATTTATTTTTTAAATATTTGATAGATTTTGCCAACAAAGCCATCTTGGCCTGGGATTCTCTTTGTGGGAAGGTTTTTAATTAAAGTTTCTTTACTTGTTATAGGCCTATTTGGAAATATTTCTCTCTTTTCCGTGTCCAGTGTGGCTAGAGAGCAGTCCGGTTCCTGAGTAGGGGTTTCTGAGGATTGAGAAAATGAAAGAAAAAGACAGTCACAGAGATAGAAGGAAAAAGCTGGGGCTGGGTGGGACAGCTGTCCTCTGATGGAGAGACAGTGACCCAGAGCCAATACAGATCATTTATTTTTTACAGCAAAAACCAGGAAATTTTACTAAAGGTCAAGACAAAGGAGATTATGTGCACTCTTGGGTGGGCTCAAGTCGTATTCATTCCTGGTGCTTCGCTGGATTTAGATAATGAAACCCACCCCCTGGCACCTGGGCTGAAGGTCAGTCTTACAACACTCCTGCCTCTGGCAAGGTGTGTTTTCAGGACGTGGCTTTGCCAACGCCACTGGATTCAGCTGACAATAATTAAAGAAATGCCCATGTGTCTTCCCAGGCGCTCTCTACACCTATTTATTTTCTCCTTCTTGAGTCAGTTTGGAAATGTGTTTCTAAGAATTTGTCCATTTGTTCTAAGTTGTGTAACTTGTTGGTATAAACTTGTTCATAATATTTCCTGATGGTCCTTTTTATTTCTGTAGAGTCAGTGGTGAGGTCTCTTCCTTTATTCTGAATTAGATAATTAGGTGATTTGTTACCCAAGTGAAATAATACTTTGGAGAAGAGACATTTGTAGGATCAAGTAGAAAATGTCAACCCTAAAATTTTTCCTTAAAACACAAATTTTTAAGTGAAATGGGTCAGAGAACATTAATTATTTCAGAGCACTTTCTACTTAATTTGTGGCAGCATGTTGCCTGTTATAACTAAAGAATCCTTTGTTAAATTAATCCTGTACCTGTGTAGAATGTCCACAATATGTACTTAAAATGCAGGTGCTCATTTATTTATTTTATCAATTTAGAAGTTTATTAGCATACTATTTTTGATGTTTACCTTTAATATTTAGAATTATTCAAAAAACAATTCTAAAGGAATCTGAAGTTATAAGTAATAGGAATCTGAAGTTATTAGCAAAGGAATCTGAAGTTATTAGTAATAAGATTCATATCATTTGTCAAATTGGTATGTTTACTTTTTCAATGAAAACATTCTTTAAAATTTGAAGCACCATTTTGTTAAAATTCTAATTTTTTTCACAAGTAAGGTTTTCCAAATAGGATTTGGGTATTTATCATATATCATGAATATTGTAATATATGTAAATTATAGCATTAAATGCAAAATAGTTTGGCATTGAAATTTTTTTGCAACTAAGAATAAGTTGTCTTTTATCTAACTCAGATTTCTCTGTATCTCTAACATTTGAAATTAAATTATCATGTACTATAAACTGCTACTTTCCAATTAGACTTTGTTAAAGGAAATACTGCCCAGTATGTAAATTCAGATTTAGCAAATTATATCCAAATTTCTAATGTTGAAGATATCACTATATACATAGAATCAAAACAAAACAGTATTAACAGAACTTTTCAGCCTGTAGGCATCACATTGTAAAAACACAGACCACTCTCTTCTTTCACAATGTTGAAGAAACAAGTTTGTTGAGTATGAGAAAGGGAGACCACTTGGTAACTTTTCAAGTGAAGGCAAAACCAAAATGAGCAACACTGTCCTCTTGATGATTATGATTCTCAAATTCATTCATTGTTCATACTTTTTAAAAAATGTATGTTCCTGTAGGTTCCTAGAAGCAGAGGGGACACTAATAGCAGGCCCATGCCTTAATTGGGCCTAATACTTTTAAAATCCGATCCTGAGCCAACTCCTGTTTGGTTGCTGATTCTAAAACATTCATATATATATATATATTTGATTTCAGAGAGGAAGGGAGAAGGAAACATCCATGCTGAAAGAGAATCATTGATTGGTTGCCTCAAGCCCACAACCCAGGCATGTGCCCTGACCAGGAATTGAACGAACCATGGCCTCGTGGTTCATAGGTCAATGCTCAATCACTGAGCCACACCAGTTGGGCTATTCCTCTCCATCTTTCTCTCTTAGTGGTCTTCTTGTAGAATACTTTCGTATGCCTTATGCCTTGGATTTTTAACACAGTGCCACCATTAGCAAGCAGTTGTTCAGAGTTTCACACTTCAGCAGGTGTGAAGGCTAGAGCAGAGAGCAAGAAGATGCATGAGGTAGAGATCAGTTCATTACTTTCATGTATTACAAAGACCTGACATTTGCCTACCACCTCAATTATTTGATTCTTTTTTGTTTTCTTTAACATATTTTTATTGATTTCAGAGAGGAAGGGAGAGGGAGAGAGAGATAGAAACATCAATGATGTTATTTGATTCTTGATCTGACTTTTTAGAAATCTGCAGTATAATAAACCTTCAGTATTTTTGAGATCTTTGGAAAATGTGAAATTTGAGAATGGCTTTATAATGATTTTTCCCTGCAAAATTAATATACAGAGAACAAAACCACATTGTTTTAATGCTCGTAGGTCATTAGATAGGTTATACATTAACTAAATGGCTTGCCCCTGAACACCAGCCTGGAATGGTACTTGATTGAAATTTGTGCCTTAGAATGGCAGGTTATTATATTTTGGAAGAGTAGGAAACAAAGTGCTAAGGATTTCTTGGTGGGGGATGGTGGAGCTATTTATAATTTGAGACCTTAATATAATGAATGATAACCTCTCCTTCATTGGAAACATGAAACTATTCATATTTCTTTGGACTTTTTGGGCAGTTAGTATAAAAAAAACAATTAAGTCAAAACCCAAGCCACACCCTGATATTGAATTTGTGATTTTATTCTTCTACTCAATACCCTAATGCTTTATACCTCAGAGCCGAAACTATCTTTAAAAGAATACTATGCCCTGGATGGTTTTGCTCAGTAGTTACAACATCAGCCCACAAATCAAAGGGTCTGGGTTTGATTCCCGGTCAAGGGCATGTACCTAGGGTGCAGGTCTGATACTGGCCTGGGTTGGGGAGTGTGCAGGAGGCACTTTATCGGATGTGTCTCTCTCACATGGATGTTTCTCCCCCCCCCCCCCACTGTCTCTAAAAATCAATGGGGATAAAAATATCCTAAGATGGAGATTAACAACAACAACAAAATACTAAAGCTCTCTATTTGCTTTGCCTCTAGGTGATACTTAGTATGTACCATTAGCTTGAAAAGCAACTGTAAGATAGATATTTGTCTTATCCAGTGTTTCTCAACTAGGGATGACTTTGCTCCTAGGGACATTTGGCAGTGACATTTTGGTTATAACAGCTGGGGGATACTACTGGCATCTAGTGTAGAGGTTATGGATGCTACTAAAGAGCCTGCAATGCACAAACCCTTACAACAAATAATTATCCAGTTCAGAAATGTCAGTATTGCTGATGTTGGGAGTTATTAAAGTGTTTCCATTTAAATTATCATATTTTTAAGAATTATGATTCTATCCTTGGCTTGCTCATCAGTCTCTCAGATTTTTCACCATTTCATTTCTGCAGTGGCTTTTTATAGATACATGTGAATGTGGATTGTGCTATACCATCTTTATTCTCTATAGTGTGTGGCACAAAAAACTTAATACTTCTGGAATAAGTGGAAATAATACCAATATCAGAATATACATAAGTGAATAAACCAAATGATTTTTTTTGAAAACTAGATGCAAGTAAATGTAGCTGTTTGAAATAACCTCAAAACAATAATTAGCACATTGGATTTTCACATCTTTGGATGATATGTAAAACCAGTATAATAGTATTTTGAAAATTTATATGGTAAAATATTGCTATTATGTTTACCTTAGGCAAATTACTTAGCCTCACTCTACCTTTTGTTCTTATTCTGTAAAAAAAGGGTTTTGAAATAGAATATCCCTGCTGCAGTTCCAACTAACATTCTAAATATTTTAGTAAGATATACAGATGACTTTTCATAAATGTTCAAAATATTTAATTTATTATTCAGTAATTATAGATGTGACAGTAAAAATTATCAGAGGATAATCATTGCCACTCGTTTTTAAAATAAGTAGTATGAATTGTGGTGAAATGCACCGGAGGTAGGGCAGGAGGCTGGTGTGTGTGATTCCCTCCCCCACTCTTTAGAAGATGGATGTGCATATTTGTTGCATTGTGTTTAAGTTGAGTAAAAATTTAGTCCTTAGGAAACAAAACTTGTTTGGTCTTGTTAGGTGAAAACAAAAGGCCATTCTTCATTTTTTTTTTACATCCAAATGAGGTTTAATATGAAGGTCTTTATTTTGGGACTTAGGAGATATTGTATATGAACTCCAGTATCCTTCGTGGTCCATAGAAACATACCTTTGTATTAAATCAGACTTTGGAAAGCTAGGCATTGCTTTCACATGCTAATAGATGAAATTTCAATTTGTATTTATTTTTAATCAGTTGCCTAGTACTAAAATAAATTTGGGTACCAGCAGCTCATAATAGTTAATAGCCTGTATAAATGGATCCCAAGACACCTGTTCCTTTATTGTTAATGAAGCCCTATTTTATGTGCAGGAAGACTAGAGTTCCTGTTGAGTCTCTGTCCTAGCACATCTCCCTGTCTCCTGTGTGCATATTTAAATAACATTAAGAAATGTTTCCTCTTGTTTTCTGTCATCTCTAGAATTCTGCCAGACACACTTACTCTCTTTAATAGGTTGTTTCTTCCCAAATGCATTAGGGTGATTTTTTTTCCTGTTTTTTGTGTGTTTTGAAATTTTTTAGAATTAAACCTCAATTATGTTATATTATGAGGATTTGATGTAAAATTATGATGAGTTAATAGCACCAGATACACAAATAGTCAAAGTTTCACAGGGAAAGAATAAATGACTTGTGGAAATTTTAGTAGTCTGTGGAAATGTAAGAAAACAAACAAACAAAAATATATAAATCAATTCTAAGGCCCTGTGTTCTCATGGTTTATCCTTTAAAATTATTTAATTGTTCCTTCTTCTCCCTAATCTCTATTGCTGACAATTTGGAGAGTTTATAATTATTTATTTCTATTTGCTATTTAATATCAAGCAAAAAGTCCTTGGTCTTCATGTAAATAATTTGAAAGGAGAAAGCCATAAGAACTATTATCACAATCTACCAGATATTTGCATTTTTCTACATGGTGGAATTTTGCTATGGATAGATATGTGGCTCGAGATAACATTGTAATCTATGGCATTTATTTCTACTCTCTTTGGGGACAGTATATTGGCAGGTTTTTAAAAATTGTTTTTATATATGTGTTACAGAGGATGGATTGTGTCCTTTTTATCCTGCAGCTTTTCCTTCTTTAAATGCCCGAATTTTCACTACTGTTGGTGATAGTTTAAGGGGCGTTCTAGAAAACGAGAATATGATATCTGGGAAGTAATAAGTGAAAATTATACTGCCGATCATTTAAGTCAGTTTTTCAGAATATCTGTTAAGTTTATTGGAAACTCAGAAAACATTTATTTTGGTAACCAACTCAAACACTAAGTACATACGAAAAGGATGAAAATAAGTTCACTATTCACAAATCTTCCTGATAGCAATAGTCTTTGTAAGAGATGAACATTACTATCTGGAATAGTTCACTAGGAAAGCTTTTTCACACCTCAGTCTTTTATTTTGTTGAACTCCTCTATAATAATTTTATTAACCAATGTCACCCCAGTAAATTCCATAACATTTTTTAAAGTTTAAAAATCTATATATATAAACCCTAATATGCAAATAGACCGAAAGGCGGAACAGTCAAACAACCAAACAACCAGTCTCTATGACATGTGCTGACCACCAGGGGGTGTGCACGGAACATGGTGGGCATCAGAAGCAGGCAGCAGAGCACTGAACATGGCGGGTGTCAGCCCCAGCGGGATGGTGGAGCAGGTGAGCGGGGGCGCCAGACCAAGGCGGGACGCCAGTCACTGTCATTGGGGCAAGTCTCTGGTGGTTACTGAAAATTCTTTGCTCCTGGGCACTGAGGTCCCACCTGGCACTTGCACCTGCTGCCAGTGCCAGCCCTGCTCACACCTGCTGCTGGTGCCTGGCACCAGCCCTGATCGCTGAGGGGCGATTGGGGCCAGCAGCCACCTCTCGCACCCGCTGCTAGCGACAGCCCCCTCACACCCGCTGCTGGTGCCGAAGCCGCCGCTCACACCCACTGTTGGCGCCAGCCCTGATTGCACCCGCAGCCGGCACCAGAGCCGCCGCTCGCACCTGCTGCCAGCTCCCAGTGCCGGTCCCAATCATTTGGCACCGTCAGTGGGTGCAAGCAGTGGCTGCCAGCCCTGATCGCACCTGTGGGCTTCTCCACCTCCCCCTGCTCCTGAGGGGCAATCGGGCAGCAGCCGCCATTCACACCCGCTGGTGGCACTGGCCCCACTTGCACCAGCTACTGGCGCCAGCCCCACTTGCTCCACACCATCAGCGGGTGCGAGCAGTGCTGCCGGCAGAGAGGGGACCGGGGGCCACGGCGGGAGGGGACGGGGGGGCACGGAGGATGGGCTGAGACCTGCCCCTGTGCCCACTGCAGCCTCGCGGCCCACAGTTCCTTTCAAGGTCCACGAATTCGTGCACTGGGCCCCTAGTATAAAAATAAAACAATGCCTTTTCTTCAGTCATGTGCCTCTCTGTAATGAAAAGGAAACCTAACACTGAATAGTGTATCCTGAAAAGATGATGGTGATTTGAAACCTCTTTCTCACTAGGGATAAAGAAAACATGAATCACAGTCTTTCTTGTGGGTTTTTCTTTTTTTTTAACACTGACTATACATTAAAATTACACCTGAGGAGTATTTTTTAAATACTTGTGCCTAGACCCCAACCCTTGTGATTCTGCCTAAGTTGGCATATGCTAGGATGTGAGTATTGTTATATTTAAAGTCCTTCATGTGATTCTGTTGTCACCAGAGTTGAGAACCACTCTTAGAAGTTAAGCTAAATTAGGGGCTCTCATTGTTAGTTTCCTACACTACAAGTACTATAGAAGGCATACTGAAACCCTCCTAAAAGGGCTTCTGAGGGATCACTTGGTATTTTATAGCAGACTCTCCAGCCCCATATGAGTAAGGAGGCTCTTTCCTAGGTTCTCCTGGTTTAAATAATTCCCAAAAACTGTATTATGGCAAGAGTTTTTGGTAGACTGTGGAGTTCACTGTAGCTCATCCAAGATACATAATTTAAAAATTTTTCCCAGTTTTGAGTCAAATATAAATCTAGGACAGTCTCTACTAGTTTAAAAATGTTTTAACTGAAAATTTTTAAATTAAACATGATATACTTTACATCACCCAAATTCACTTCTTTCATAAATATGCATACCCCTTTTCTATATATCCCACCATGGATTGTTTTACACAATGAAATAACTCACTTACAGTGAACTTACTTTGATATGGGAAGCATAGAAAGAATTTATAAAAGATAAAAATCAGCAAATTTAGGGCTAGATGCATGAGAGGGAGAATGTAGGACAGGAAACATTTACCAAATGTAGTCAAAATGGCATTTATATAATTAAAAATAGTAAGTACTGTCTCAAGGTGTTTTTTTAAGGTAAACATTCCTCATCCAGCTTGGGAAATATGTCAAGGCCTCTACGATGGGCCTATTAAGAAGGATCGCCAATGCCCCTGCAGAGTCAACAGGCTCATAGACAGCCCCTTCTGACTGACTGCCTCCAGATACAGGGTCCTGCTTCAGATGTGTTGATCATACATGCAGGAATTGGCTGTTCAAACTTTTACTGCCAGACTAATGGCATTTATAGTTTGTTGGCTTAATTTAGTTTCTTAGCAAATAGTACCTAGCAAGTTACCACAGTTAAACCAGGGGAATTCAGAGCACCTGCATTTCTGAAAGCCACTATGAACATGGGATGGAATCTGACTTTTAAACAACAATTTGGCCATTTGCTTATAACCTATTGTTTATTGTAAAGAAACTCTTTGTGCTTCTTAATTTCTCCTTTGTTCTTTAAGAAAAGGTGGCCATGGAATATATATACAAATATGGTTCCACTTTATTTTAATCCATTATATTCTCCTTGTCAGAATCATATTTGTGGTGATATGCCCTGCATGGCAAGTGCTGAGAAAACATTTGTACAAAGTGTTGCCAAGGAAGACTGTTGACTCTATGGAGTATAGTGACTTCACTGTTCAAGATCTTCATGTGTTTATTAAAAAGAAAAAAAAACCCACCCAGATACTAGTTAATTATATTTGTCTGTGTAAATTACCAAATTTTGTGGTTAGCATATAAATTTATTAAATAGTTCAAGTGTACTCAATACAGTGTTATAGCAGTTTTATTGATATACTGGCAAAGAAACAAACATGACCACTCTTTACCATCTGTTTATAATGCTATATAAAGAAGACCATGTTGGTTGCCATGGAAACTACATTTCCAAAACCACTGAGTGTTTGCTTAAATTCTCCAACCTTTTAAAGTCATAAGCTTTTTCCCTGAGTAAAAGAATAAAAAATACATTTAAAATTTTCCAAAAGTCATTTTTCTGTAAAATTCCTTTAATGTATCTAGTTTGATATTTTTGCCTCCGGATTTTATGCATTCAATTGAGGGACTCTTAATTTGAGAATTTTGGCATTTTCAAGAACTGGGGAGAAAATGTTAACACTATCCTATTGAATGGTGCCACCTTATCTTTTTATAAGTAAAGGCTTTACTTCTTTAGAAACACTTTTTATTGGTATAAGAATAAAAAAGGAATCTGAAAAGATAACAAATATAATAATATGTTATCTGGGGAGGAAAGGCAGTTATAATATAACTAGAGGCTCAGTACACAAAATTCATGCACAGGTAGTGTCCCTAGCAGCTGCCGGCTAGGGCCTTCCTTTGTTCCATGCCACCCTCTGGTGGTCAGCACATGTCATAGTGAGTGATTGAACTCCCAAGGGGACACTTTGCATATTAGGCTTTTATATATATAGATTACAATGTCTAACCATGTTTAGTTATTGCTGTCATATTAGCTAATGTCAGAAAAATTATAGCAGGGAAGTACTTGGCTGTAAATAGAATGGTTCTGACTTTAAAAGTTGTGGGTACTAAAAAAATATTTTGTTGTAATAACTGTAAAAAAATATTCAATTGATATTCCTGGGAATCCTGCTTAGGGAAGAAAGAATAAAAATACAGGGTGGGGCAAAAGTAGGTTTACAGTTGTTAGTACATGAAACAGAGTTTAATCTTGTATTAATTATTTTCAATACAGACAACTATAAACCTACCTTTGTCCCATCCTGTATATATTTTACTGTTGTTCTTACTGTAAATAAAAATCTCAAAGTAATTTTTCTTAATCCCAAATGATAGTGTACATCCACATTTTGTTTATACAAACCTGATGTCTACATAGACACTCAAACTTTTTTGCTATATTCTTCAAAAACAGTCTTTCTTTCAATGTCTTAAAAGTTATTAATATTTGTACACTGGGGCCAGTAAAATAGGATTGCATCTGTTCCAGCTTTCCTTAAAGCCAAAATCATTGACTGTAGACAATAGTAGTAATACTGATTATAGTAATAACTAATGCATATTGAGCACATAGTATGTGTCAGGGTACTGTGTACATAGCTTTCCATGGTAAATGTTTATATTTAGGTTTCATAATAATCCTATGAGGTAAGTGTTATAAGTACACAGTACAGTCTCTAAATTAGGGTTTCTCAACCTTGCTACTATTGACATGTGGGGCTGATAGTTCTTTGTTGTGGGAGACTATCAGATATATATTGTAGGATGTTCAGCAGCAACCCTGGCCTCTACACTCTAAATGCCAATAGCATCGTCCCAAGTTGTGACAACCAATATCTCTAGATACTGCCAAAGTCTGCTGGGGGGTTACAATCACCCCAAATAGATGAATCAGCAGTTTAATTTTTTCTGGTAGAAATAGTTTGTAGGATGCATAAAATCCAGAGGCAAAATATCAAACTAGATATGATAAATGAATTTTACGGAAAAATTACTCCTTGCCCTTCCCATGCTATCCCCCCTTTCCCATGTCATTTCTAATACCAGCTATTCTCCAGTTTTGTTCAATTATCCTATATAATAAAACCTAATATGCTAAGTGTCCAGTCATTCGTACACCAATCAAAGCATAATATGCTAATGATATGCTAAGGCTGCTCAACCGCTCGCTATGACGTGCATTGACCACCAGGGGGCAGACAATTGACCAGTTGACCAGTTGCTATGATGTTCACTGACCACCAGGGGGCAGACACTCTGACCTGTGGATTAGCTTGCTGCTGGGGTCCGGCCGATCGGGACTGAGCAAGACAGGCTGGGCATGCCCTGGAGCCCTCCCATGGTCCCTCCCCAGCTGGCCAACCTCTCGCATCCCTCCCTGGCCCCAGTCGTGCACCAGTGGGGTCCCTCAGCCTGGACTGTGCCCTCTCACAATCCAGGACCCCTAGGGGGATGTCGGAGAGCCGGTTTCAGCCTGATCCCGCAGGCCAGGCTGAGGGATCCCACTGGTGCACGAATTCGTGCACCGGGCCTCTAGTTGATCTGATAACTTAAGTGGAACCCAGGTATTATGATATCCCTCTTTACCCAGAATTTTGAAAACTTTTGTAGCATAATGAAACAAATGGGTTATTTAATGTAAGCTGCACTAAAATTACATATTCATAAAAGACTTTTTAATAATAGAATTTTGGAATCTTCTACTGAATTTTATATATTAAAAATGGGAGTAAATCCTTATTTCCATGTATTCAACTATAAATACCAAACTGAGTTTTTTTCTTTTTCTTTATTTTTCCTATTGTTGACTTGTATGGAATATTTAGTATAGTTAAGTTTGTGCGAATCTTTTTGGTGATACTGAAAAATAGAAGATGATCAATCGTGGCCCATTTATACAAAGTAAATAAGTCTTTTTGAGATAAACTCTTTAATACCAATACTAACTTGATAGCGCTATCAGCCCAACATATCAGTAGTAGCAAGTTTTTGGTTAACTTTCTGATCTTTTATGAACACACTAGAGGCCTGGTGCATGGGGGGGGGGGGGGCGTGTCCCTCAACCCAGCCTGCACCCTCTCAAATCTGGGACCCCTTGGGGGATGTCCGACTCACAATCCGGGACTGCTAGCTCCTAACCGCTTGCCTGCCTGATTGCCTCTAACCGCTTCTGCCTGCCAGCCTGATTGCTCCCTAACCACTCCCTTGCTGGCCTGTTCGCCCCCAACTGCCCTCCCCTGCTAGCCTGATCCCCCACAACTGCCCTCCCCTGCAGGCTCCTCCACGCCGCTCACAGCTGCAGGACCCCCAGGCCTCACCATATGGAGCGGCCACTGGACCCTGCCTCTGCTGTGCACACAGCCATCTTGTAGCAGCCATCTTCCACCTAGGCTTTTATTATTTAGGATTACTGTTTTTGCTGCATTTTCTCGTGAAAGTTTGCTCTAATACAGGGGTGGGCAAACTTTTTGACTCGAGGGCCACAATGGGTTCTTAAACTGGACCAGAGGGCCGGAACAAAAGCATGGATGGAGTGTTTGTGTGAATTAATATAAATTCAAAGTAAACATCATTACATAAAAGGGTACGGTCTTTTTTTTTTTTTTTTTTTTTTTTTTAGTTTTATTCATTTCAAATGGGCCGTAGTTTGCCCACGGCTGCTCTAATACAAAGTACACTTCTTAGCAAACTTTTAAAATTGTGATACTGTGAAATGGGACTCAGCAGGCCTCAGAAGTGATAAAGTTGACCAGGTTTCTGTGATTCGTGGGTTTCTTTACCAAAAAGTCTTAGGTTATTAGCCCTTTCCTTTAAAATCTCATGAAAATATTTTTCTATCATCTGGAAAAATGATAGAAAATTTTTTTCAGAAATATATAGATGGCTCTGTTAATGCTGTTTGATAGAAAATTACTGGATCTCATTATGGTTAACTAAAGGACATTTTGGAAGAATACAGACATAGAGAATAATAGCTTTTTTTGGAAAGAATGAGACTATTAGAACTTTTATACATACTTCAATAATTGTACATTTTAATTGTAATTTAAAATATTTTTTTTATGTAGGCAGTAACTTACACAGTATTTATATCACTTTTTGAGACCAGATTGAATGGGGACCAGAGCATACAGTTAGGATTGTCAGTGCTTGTATATTATGGAGCACTTTTTAGTTCTTGAGTAATATGCTCTTGAATCCTAATCATGGCCCTAATTTACAGCCCTGTCTCTTATTACTTCTTTTTTACTTAGTTTCCCTATCTGTAAAATTAGGATAAAAAGTGGTACCTTACAATCTTGTATAAGGTTTCAGTGAGTAAAAACATAAAGTGCTAAGAGTAGTGCATACAATAAATATTAGTTATTATTTGGGTTTATTACTTTTACCTTTCTAGGATAAAGTGGTTGAGACTGGGTCTGTAGTCTATTAATGAGTAGTGTTTAGAATCTTGGACTATTGTTTGTTGGGATAAAGTGACCTTTGTACTGGTGGAAACATTTCACTTTAGAAATATGAGTAAACATTGTACTACATGTCAGCACACTGAAATAAATGTAGATATTAATTTTTTATTTGCATAGAGTTTAAAAACTAATAGTAGCTCTTTTATTTTAGCTTGATATTCCAGTGATTGTTTAAAGGCTCTTCCACCTTGTACCAACAAGAAACAAAAGCTAGCTTGTTTGTTTTACTCCTAAAATCTACCCACCTTTTCATATTAGAGTCATACCCTTCCTCAACATTATTGGTCTCTGGGAACCAAAGAACTTCAACGAAGAAACAGTAATTCAGGTAGCCGTTCTGGTGTCAAAATGTCCCGATTTTGAATTCTGACTCACCTGCTTACTTTTGACTTTGGACAAGAAAGTAACCTATCTCTAAGCCTCAGTTTTCTCACCTGTAAAATGGAGATAACTGTAGTACCTACTTCATAGTTATTGAGTGCATGTAAAATGTATAGCCCATGGTATGTGTTTTAACAAGAGTAGCTTGCTCCCTACCCTCTCATTCTCATTGCCCATTCCCTTGCCCCCAAAATGTCAGTCAAAAGGATAGGCAGATAGATGTCCAACAGTTCCACTGCTTTATTTGGAGAGAGGGGAGAATCTATGACTATATCATTACTTTTTTTCTTATTTCTAGTGAAATGAAGGCTACCATTTGCAGCCCAGGCCCCAC
This sequence comes from Myotis lucifugus, assembly GCF_000147115.1. NCBI lineage: Eukaryota > Metazoa > Chordata > Mammalia > Chiroptera > Vespertilionidae > Myotis > Myotis lucifugus. The sequence goes on along the minus strand of NW_005871264.1, from coordinate 1,624,795 downwards.
AATGTTTTGGGAAGGAAAACTGTTGGGGGGCAGCGGGGAATGACATCCTAATGAAGCAAAGCCTAATGACCACAACATTTTTAAAAAAATATTTTTTTATTGATTTCAGTGAGGAACGGAGAGGGAGAGAGAGATAGAAACATCAGTGATGAGAGAGAATGATCAATTGGCTGCCTCCTGTACGTCCTCTACTGGGGATCAAGCCCGCAACTCAGGCATGTGCCTGGTTCATATAGGGCAATGCTCAATCACTGAGCCATGCCAGCCAGGGAGCCACAACATTTTTGACATTTCCCAGCACTTTATAGCTATAGTGCCTTCCTTGACTCTCTTTAACCTTTTAAAAATGAATTATTTTAGGATGAATTAGGACAAAATACAGCTATTAGCATGGGAACAAAGTCTCCAAACATAAATGTTCTGTCTTATTTTAATACTAGAGGCCCAGTGCACGAAATTTGTACACAATGGGGGGAGGGGGGGTGTCCCTCAGCCCGGCCTGCACCCTTTCCAATCTGGGACATCCCTCTCACAATCCGGGACTGCTGGCTCCTAACCGCTCGCCTGCCTACCTGCCGCATTGCCCCTAACCGCTTCTGCCTGCCAGCATGATCGCCCCCTAACTGTTCCCCTGCTGGCCTAATCGCCCCTAACTTCCCTCCCCTGCAGGCCTGGTTACCCCTAACTGCCCTCACCTGTAGGGCTGGTCACCCTCAACTGCCCTCCCCTGCAGGGCTGGTCGCCCCCAACTGCCCTCCCCTGCTGGCCTGATTGCCCCCAACTGCCCTCCCTGCAGGCCTGGTCACCCTCAACTGCCCTCCCCTGCCGGCCTGTTCGCCCCCAACTGCCCTCCCCTGCTGGCCTGATGGCCCACAACTGTCCTCCCCTGCCAGCCTGTTCGCCCCCAACTGCCCTCCCCTGCCGGCCATCTTGTGGTGGCCATCTTGTGACGATGTGAGGGCGGCCATCTCATGGTGGCCGTCTTGTGATGGGGTTGTGTGTGATGCCACCTAGGCTTTTATTATATAGGATAGGATGTTCCTAGAAATAAAAATAGAAAATGTATATAAATTATTTCTTTTAAGTAGCCCTTTAATCAGCTGTTTTCGTGGAGAAATTCACATTCTGTCCAATTTCAAGGAAAGGACCCAAGGTTTTCAGTAAAGAATGATGAAAAATGTGATCTCTTCCTTCCATAAAAGTTACAATTTTGTGGACTAGAGGGTCAACTATCACAGACCACCATAAGGGCACAGGGACATATGCCACAAGCTGGGCCTTAGAAGATCTCATTTCACTGTAAGACTCCTTGGCTGTTGTGTAGACCCTGGCTACTCCTGCAGTCTGAAGGTTTTTGTTGTTATTTTTTAGTTGTGGTTTTTAACCTGGACAGCACTTTCACTGCAGTGCAGACTTTTCTAAGCTTCTGTGTGAATGGGCTATTCAAGACTTCCCATGGCCCTGTGTTTAATGGACCGCAAATCCTCTGGCTCTGTGCTGCCTGTGAGGCTTGTTGAACTTGCCCATTAGGAGAAGGCTGCACCCAACTTCTTGTCCAGCTCTCAATATACCGGACCTATAATCAAGAGAAGTTTCAAGGTGCTTAGGAGAAATGAACTTTAAAACCTTTCACACTTCTTATCTGAAAGGTACTTTGTAAGCCTTAATTCTAAGCCATCATTCATTTTTACTCTGTGTTTTAATGCTGCTGTGATCATTCTCTCTCCAGGTTGGGTGAATATGGGCTTCAGAGGCAGACATCCAAATTAAACCCCAGGTCTCTCATTTATTGGCTATATAATTTTGGGCAGGTTACCTGGTTAATTCATTCAACAAATATTTATTTAATACCTATGTGTGCCAGACACTATTCTAAGCACTGGAGATAACAACTGTTGACATGTAAATACAATATAACATGCTTACATTCTAGTCCAGGAAGAGAAATATAATAACCAAAATAAATGAATGGAAATATGTACTACCACTCAGAATGATTGTCAGGTTAGATGAGCTGGCACCGTGAAAGCTTGGGGGTATACTAGGGTGGATGAGACAGTTTGCCTCCAGGTGGCTTGCTGGCAATTGGTAAATGAGGGATTTTTTTCCCAGACCCTTTTGACCTGTTAGAGTGGAGAAGTGTTATTGTTTTCTGAGGATTAAATTGACTAGAATAACCTGTATGTAATTTATTGCAAGTGTCTCTCTCTTCATTCAGTTGATGCCATTCTATTAATACCAGATAAATGAAACTTCAAAAAAATCAAATGTTTTTCTGTGGCACACAATACTTGAGAGATGCCACTATTATAGAAATATTTTCCCTTTACTACCTTTGTTGGTGGCTACTTTAAATAACTATAAGGTCTTAATGTTGTATGGGAGGCAATATTTGTGATTATGAAAGCTAGTAGGTTTGAACTTAGGCAGCCAATCATAGGATCTTTTCTCTGGTGGAAATATATTCTGTGGAAGATGAACATAAGTAGTTTGTGTCCTGCCACCTGTCACTTCTAATTATTCTCTCCTTTGGTCTCCTGTACCTTGATTTCAGTGTTGATTTTGGAAAAATAAATGAGATTTCCCTAAAAGTTTTACACTTGATTTCATCATGTTGCAATAATATAGCTTCAGGGTTTGATTGTTTTTCCATTCATTTTTCAAAAACTCATTTCTCCTTAAATCATGATGTATTTAACTTTGCTTCTCCCCAGCCCCACCCCAATTTGACCTTGAAGTACTATTGTTTCTCTATAAAGTGTTTCCAGTTTGCTTGTTTTTACTGGCTTCCCTCATCTGCTATTGTATCTTTTATATTTGGCTTTAGTCTCTTGATAATATGTTATGTAAAAGCCAGATTTTCTTCTCCAACTTTTTCTAATGCAAATATTCTAATTTTTGCATAATCGAACCACCTTCATTAGATAACGGGGCTGATGCGTGAAAAACTAAATAAATATTTATTACTTATTGAGACATTCTTTTTGATAAAAACATGCTTTATGCTAGATGAATAAAACCATAGAAAATTATAGCAGATTAATCTGAGAGTAGTTCTCTAGTGTCTGAGTGGCTGTCTATTGAAATCAGAACTGCCAGTTGAGAAAAGCGCTGAGCATTAAGGGAACACTCGTTCACATTTAGATGATTTATTCCTGCGCAGACAGACTGTGGTAGTGGGCGGTATAGTTTACAGTTCTTTAGCTCTTAGCCAGTGTCCCTTCTTGAGTGGTGGTGTGAGCCTCATGTGTCTGTGCAGTATAATGATGCCTGTATTCCAGCACTCCATCTTTCTGCTCCTTTGCTTCAACACTAAATTAATTTTTTAAATGTGAACAAAAGGGGTCTGTATGTAAAAATTATTATATGAGATTATTTTAACAGAGTTTTCAGTGTGACCAAAACATTATTTTTTAAATGGCCCTATTTTACTACATTAATATTTTAAAATAAATCTTCAGATACCATTTGAGCAGGGAAATCTTTGTGGATTTTTTTGTTTTTGTTTTTCTGATGGTATGTTTAATTCTAAGGTGGCCAGCCTACATCTTGCTGCAAATTTGCTCAATTATGGCATTTTTTAATATTTTTAAAATTTCAATCATATTTCATTAAACTACTGGTGTTTGGTAGCCATTTCTGGAAAGCTCCTGCTTGATTTCCCCCTGCTCAACAATCCCTCTGCCCTACTCCCATTCTACTTTCTCTTCTGTTACTTACTTTTTTTCCAGCGCCTGCTTGTCTTCGGCCACATGCCCATCAAACCTAATTGCAGCTTTGGGAGGGCTCTGGTGAGGCAGCTCCTCGGCCCAGCTGTCCCTCAGGGATTTAATTCGGGTGGGCTGTGCATGTGGCCCTCAAGCCATGTCAGTGCTGCCACAGCTCCCTGATTCTAAAGGCTGGTCACCTCAGGCCCTAACGTTGTTTCAAGTCTAGGGCAGTTTAGTCTCAGGACAGGTATGGCAGGAATAATACAATTTGGGTCATTTTGTCAATGGAAATTAACCTCGAGTTCTTCTGCTAATTTTATATAAAAACCTGTGACATGCTAACTATTTTTAGTCTCACTAAAATTACAGTGCTTTAAAAAACAACTTCCCTGAATATTATTTTTTTCTATTACAACTGAGTAATATCACTGTTTTTGATACGATTTTAACTTTCTATCAAACTAGAGGTTTATAAACTTTGACCTTGTGTCTAAATCTTAGAGAATTAAAGGTAAAATATGAGAACTCAAGAAGCACTCAACATAGTACTCTGGGGTTAAATTTTTTCTTTAAATGAGAAACTCAAGTATAATGTAGTAAGTCATTTGCCTTCTTAAAATTCTGTTATTTTTAAAATATGGTATTTTTTTTCTCCAGACTTACAAAGAAATCTGTGTTTCTATACAATTTAGAAAATAAATCACTCTTAATCTAAAAACCCATTAACACTTGTTACCATGTGGGAGTATTTTCTTCATATCTTGTTTCTTTTCATTTTTTAAACAAAATATTTTAAATACATGGAAAAATACAAGGACATCTTGTATGTTGAACACCTATATAATGATACCAGATTTAAAATGTTAATGTTTTGCCATATTTTTTCTAGTTTTTGTCCTTGGCCTTGTTTATATTCATATATGTATGCATATATTGAAACATAATTGAGATCATATTATATATACAGTTTATATTCTTTAGTCTTGTTTCAGTTAACATTTTAAATATTTCCTTATGTCATTAAAGAACTTGGATGCTTTGTTGCAACACTAAATTTGTCCTAGTGTATGGACAGAGTTTCTGTTTTTAAGTAGTGATGATTCTATTTCTACATAATTAATTTGACTTAATTTATCACATGACTTTAAAATACCATTTTTCAAAAAACTGCAAGTTGCAACCAATTAGTGGATCACAAAATCAATTTAGCAGGTTGCAGTCAGTGTTTTAAAAATGGTCAGAATATTTCTATTGTTCTTTGGCAAAAATTTCACACCGTAATCAATTCTTTGGTTCCAGTTATCTGAATTTAAATTTTAAAAATTTTTAACTGGAGATTATAGTCACAAGTATTATTAGAATCTTAGCAATCAGCCCACTTCATGTATGTTAGACTTGACATCCATTTTTTTATGCTTACATTTTATGGATTGATTTATTGGAATTGGATATGTAAAAGTGGGGTAATAAAATAGTAAAACAAAACTCCATACCTCTTACAAGAGTTAGCAATGAGGGGAGTTCCTCCCCTCATGGGAGTCTGACCAGTGCTGATTCTTTCCCATTCACTTATACTTTGAGGTGCTTTGAGCTGACTCAAAAGCGATGGTCTCTTGAAGGCAGTAAATTGTTTTCTTAATATTTGATTCAAATTTACCAAAAGATGGTGGTTTGGATCACCAGCACAGATTAGAACTCTTGAGCATAAATCTCAAAAGTGTTCTCTCATGCCCCATTTCCGCCATCCTTCCTCAACTCCAGCTAGAACTATGCCGGGAGCCGGTCCATCCTTGCTGCTTGACACAGTTGCTGCAGGAAAGAAACATCTGCACAGCATATGTTTCAAGGGACCTGGCATATATAGCATATTGTTCTTAATATGTTTGCTCTCTTTAGCGCCATGTGTTTTAACCAAGGTCACCTCTCCGAGAAAGGTTGTTTCCCCAGGTGGGGATCTTTCCCTGAGGTTAGGGAGGGGATACAACCCCTTAATTAAGTGCCAGGCGGGTAGTTAAGCTACATAATCTTTACTCCCTGGAATGGAGATAAGAAACGCCCTAACCTTTGTAATAGAAATTGACAGGATTAAAATCGGCTGGTATAAATATGGATGTAACAAGACAATAAACATCAGATCCTGATCAGTTCCTAACCAGAACTCCGACCAGAACTTTGGCTGGAGATCCTGGCTAGAGGTCCTGACTAGGCTGCTGATCAACTGAAGGCTGCCTCCATGTCCTTCCTTCTTCTCCAACTCCGTCCACACCTTTGGGGATCCCTGGACCTGCTGGGGTTGGACCCCAGCATCTGGCGCCCAACGTTGTGCACGAACCGACGACGCTCAGATTAAGAGTCTCATGCTCTAGCATCTGGCGCCTGAACAGGGACCCCTAGGTAAATCCCCCTGCACTCGGGACGGATAGGACTCCCCGTAGGAAAGAAGGGGGGATAGTCTTCGCCGACTCCGTCCACACCTTTGGGAACCCCTGGAACAGGATTCCCCTAGGTAAGCCCCCCCACACTCGGGACGGATAGGACTCCACCGTAGGAAGAAGGTGGATAGTCTTCGCCGACTCCGTCCACACCTTTGGGAACCCCTCGAACAGGATTCCCCTAGGTAAGCCCCCCCCCATTGAGAACCCCCACACTCGGGATGGATAGGACTCCACCAGGGTGCTACAGACCCCCCTATAGAGGATAAATAGGGTAAGAAGGTGGATAGTACAGAATTTAGATTGAGAAGATGTGCCATACTGAGTCCAAAGAAAGAAGACTCTGTATAGATCTTTAAATTGAGAAGATGTGCCATACTGAGTCTAAAGAAAAAAGACTCCGTATTGATCTTTTAATACATATGCTTGCTAGCAGAGGAGTTAAGGTTACGCCCAGTCAGATGGAATGTTTTATACAAGAAGTGTGTCCATGCTTTTCTGAGGAAGGAAAGGTGCCGGAAAGGTAAATGTAGAGGCATGGGAGAAGGTAGGCCAAAGGAGCCTTATCCTTAACCCCACTGCAGCCTTTCCATCCCGGAAAAGTGCAGGATTGGAAAGCTCTCCCTGGGGTGATAGATCAGGACTCAGGTAATAGCGGAAAGTGCCAATCCTATTCTTAAAATGGATACAAGAGAGCATTTGGGGTTTTTCTTTTTAATGCCTGCCTTGGATTGAGTAAATGCATTGCGTGCGTCACCACAATGGACCCAGAGAAGCTCCTTGTCTCATCGTTCCAAAGACTTAGAGTTGCCCCGATGACAGAAAAGCGGAAAAAAGAAGAAAAGGAAGGCTATGCAAGGGACTGAGGTGCCAACATAGGGTCAGCTGAAGAAGTTAACAACTAGGCCCAACAGATGGTAGAAAATCAAGAAGTGGAAGCTACTCTCTCAGCCATGTCCGAGGACTCTGAGTAAATCAGCAAAAGAAACTTTCATTTAGCAGAAACTCACTTATTTCGTCAAATGGAAAGACTTACTTACAGGAGCCTGGAAGGGACCTCATGTACTTTTAACCTGGGGGAGAGGAGATGCTTGTATATTTCCACAGGATACAGACTCACCTGTGTAGATTCCAGGCCGTCTAATCCGACCTTATGTCACACCACCCTCCGTCTCCTCCTCATCCTCCTTCTCCCCGGTATCATCTATATCAGCCGACCCAGAGGGCACAGCTTATTCCTCCTTGGACACCGACACCACCATCAAGCACGGCCCTGATGGACCCTTTGATGCAGCCCTTCAACTCGCTGATGCTTTGGGAAGCCTGTCGCCAATGACACCACCCACTAGCCAGATCAACAAGGAAAACCAAACCAACAACTTGAGGACAGCTGAAATCTCTTGACTGAAGAGGCCGGCAACCTCCTAAGGAACGGGGCTCCTTGTGCGCTTCATCCACTATGTTTATAGCTATGCTTATTGTCATTGCTTGCCAGTCTTCTTCCGAGTCTTAAACAGCCCAATCTGAGAGGTGGCCACTGATTTGCATGCGCTATCATTTAAAAAATAAAAAAGGGGGAATTTGCCGGGAGCCGGTCCATCCTTGCTGCTTGACACAGTTGCTGCAGGAAAGAAACATCTGCACAGCATATGTTTCAAGGGACCTGGCATATATAGCATATTGTTCTTAATATGTTTGCTCTCTTTAGCGCCATGTGTTTTAACCAAGGTCACCTCTCCGAGAAAGGTTGTTTCCCCAGGTGGGGATCTTTCCCTGAGGTTAGGGAGGGGATACAACCCCTTAATTAAGTGCCAGGCGGGTAGTTAAGCTACATAATCTTTACTCCCTGGAATGGAGATAAGAAACGCCCTAACCTTTGTAATAGAAATTGACAGGATTAAAATCGGCTGGTATAAATATGGATGTAACAAGACAATAAACATCAGATCCTGATCAGTTCCTAACCAGAACTCCGACCAGAACTTTGGCTGGAGATCCTGGCTAGAGGTCCTGACTAGGCTGCTGATCAACTGAAGGCTGTCTTCGTGTCATTCCTTCTTCGCCGACTCCGTTCACACCTTTGGGGACCCCTGGACCCACTGGGATTGGACCCCAGCAGAACTACCCCTATTATCTGTTCAAAATGAGGGCGGCCCTCTCTCACAGGCACTGAATTCAGTCGGTTCTCCTAAACAAAGAAACAAAACACATAAACACTCCAGTTTTATATAGAGTTCTCTCTGTTTAAAGCTTAAGGAATACGTCCTTTAATCTAGCATAATTCTTACATACAGTAACCTTTTGATATAGCATTAAAATAAATCTCAGTGTGCTTTTTAGAATGTATTGGGGCTTTTCTCCTGTCTGGCTGTCCCTTTTAAAGAATCCGCTGTGGCATATGGATAACAGGAGAGGTGAGGAAAGTGGAAATAGTGCATAGCAGGTCTGTTTGTGTGAGATATACAACATGGAGAGTCTGCTGCTCTACCTCTATTTATTCTCTTATTTGCATTTTTTGGAGACCTATTCTGGGTCAGTTACTCTGCTGGGTGCAGGACACCCAGAGATGACGAAGCCTGAGGGCCCTCAAGATTCTCACAGACTTGGGAGGGAGTACCTGTGAACAAATAATTAAATAGCACAGCTGAACATATAGTGAGTCTGGGCTTTGGAGTCCAGATTATGTCTAGATCTTGACATTTCCATTACTAGTTGACTAGTGTGACTAGTAATTACGTACCTCTTCTAAGCCTTCTCGCTAATTTTCCTCATTTGTAAAGAGATTTACCAGTTACCTTGTATGGTTTCTGAACATATGCATGTAAAACAGCACATGCCTGCCTGGCCTTATAGTATGTTGTTGTTGTTGTCTATATCACTGTTGTTATCATTTTTATTATTCATTGTTTTAAGTGCCAAATTAGATGTTTATAATGCGGACCATAAAAGCCCATGGAAGGCCCTAGCTGATTTGACTCAGTGGATAGAGCATCGGCCCGTGGACTGAAGGGTCCCAGGTTCGATTCTGGTCAAGAGCATGTACCTTGATTGCAGGCTCAATCACCAAGTGTGGGAGGCAACCAGTTGATGTGTCTTTCTCACATCAATGTTTCTCATTCCTCCTCCTCCTCCTCCTCTCTTCCACTCTCTCTAAAAATATCCTTGGGTGAGGATAAACACAAAAAAAAACTTATGGAAGGGGCAACTAACTACTGATGCTAGTTTCTGTTCACTGCACTGTTACAGTTCTCTGCCTCCATTGTGCGTGTATGTTCACACTTCTTTCTGGGTGTCTTTAAATGAGACAGCTCCTTGGCCCAGCTGTCCCTCAAGGATTTACTGGCATACTGTGTTCCTTCATCTTGATTACTCATCCTTCCTAAGTACAGGGATTCTCTTCCCTTCTTTTCTCTTTTTTTCTCTCTCCTCAAAAACTCATCGATCAATTCCTGCTGCTTCAGCCATCACCTCTGTGAAGATGCTTCCCAAATCTATACCCACAGCATTTCCAGCTGCCTGCTGGGCATCTCCATCTGGAAGTCCTTCTTGCATTCAAATGTAGCATGTCCAAAACTGAACTCATTAATTCCCCATTACCTTTTCTTTTTTCCCAATCTCTGCTTATGCTAGCATCTTCACCTCCAGGATACATGTTTGAATCTTAAATTCAGCCCTTGCCTTTCCTTTGCTTCTTGATCCCTTCCCAGTGTCTCCCACATGCAGTCAGTTGATCGGACTGTCCAATTCCTCCTCCATTCTGTTGCCATTATTCAGCTTTTCTTTTCCCTCCCTGCTGCCACTACCCTAATTGAGGCCCTCATTATCTCTCACCAGGACTGTTGGAAGAAGCTACTCCTAACTAATCTTTTCTCTCCTTTCCACTGCACTCAACACACCACTGTCAGAGTAACTGTCTTAGTCGTTAACTCTAATCACGCTACTCCTTTGCTGACAAACCATCCATGCCTTCAGATTGCCCACAGAATAAAGTCCCAACTCTAAACTTGCCTTTTAAGGTCCTTCACTCTTTACGCTTTTTCTGGGCTTGTTCACCTACACACATTGCCCAAATGGGTAGCGCTGCTTCCCATTCTTCCACCTTCTTGTCACTGCGTAACCAGTTTATTTCTCCAAAGATACCTTTCTTTCCATTCCAATAACCCCATCTTACTCCTACGTACTTCCATTCTCTGCTCAGGGAAATTTGGCCGTCTTTTAAGGCTCGGTCTGAATTCTACATCTACCGAGAGAGGCACCTCTAGCAAGAACACCAACTTTACCAATCTAGCTAGCATCCATTTTTTTGTTTTTTTCAGCCATGCATGATTTTATCATCTTCTGGATTTGCTCTGGCTTATCACTGTCCCTCCTTAAAGAGGCACTGAGAATAAATCATAGTGTTCCAGGTGAAGTGTGACCTGGACTACATGAAACATAGTACCTCTGTAGATTTAGATCCTTGTGGTAGGGGTTGGGAGGCAGGGTATCCTCAGGAGCAAATTTTCTTAATCTTTTGGTTCTCTGTGTGTGTTTTTTAAGGGTGTTAATGAAGTGAAATCAAAGAAGAGGTGTTTTGGAAACAATTATTAATTTACTCAAGCTGTTAATCTATTCTTCAGCTTGTTACCTACTGTCTTACATGAAAATCAGTTAGAAGGTGTACTTTTCTGACTGCTCTTTTGATTTCTGTTAACCAGTTCACCAGTTTCTTTTCCTGGCCTTTTCAGTAATGCATCTCAAAGTGGCAGGTGTTCTAATGATATATGATGTTTGGAATGAGGATAGGAAGAATTGCTTAACTTTTATTGTTCTGGGAGGTAGAAAATGAAACAGTATTTATAGGAGTTATATATGCTAGTACAGTGGGGAGGACTTTGAGAGATAGAAGGAGAAACAGAGTAGAAGAAAGAGAAAATATAAGCTGAGAAAAAAATAGATGGCAAAACAGTAATAAGGAAAGAGAATGTAATTTTGTGATCACTGGATCATCTGCCATGTTCTTCCATAGTGTTATATACATTACTCATGCTGTCTCTTCCATACATGACTATGGAAAGTAGACATCATTAACCTCATTTTATAGAAAAGGTCACTATCTCAGTCGCATAGCTACTGAATAGCAGGATTTTTTAAACCTGGTTCTAAAGAAGCACTGTTCTCATTTGACTTAGCTACAAGTTTTGTCCCTGAGATGAAGCAGATGGAGAGTCACTATAGAGCCAAGAGCCAGTTGGCATGGGTTCAAATCCTGGCTCCATCTACTAGGCTCTACCGCCTACAGGCTCAGGTACCCAGGCATGTTGCTTGATCTCTGTCTCCCTCATTTTCCTCATCTGTAAAATCATGATAAACAGGGTACCTTCCCTTAGGGTTGTTGTAAATTAGTTTTAGTTAATATATAGTAAAATGCTTAGAACAGTTCTGGCATATATAGAGTTTTTACTGTGTCATCATATCCTTCATCCCTAACCAGGCTTAATCCCCAAAATACACACACACACACACACACACAGCCTCACCTTCCTCTTTTCCCTTCTCTTTAATATTACACAGAAATGGAAGAATAAAGATTAACCTTAGGTAATAAATAAGTAAGGATAAGTAATATAAGTTAAAATTTGTAGTTTAAAGCAAAAACTTTTGAAATGGCTCCCATTCACTTTTCTTTTTCTAAAATAGGATGTTTCCTAGCCTCCCTGTGGTTCAGGTCTATAGGATTTAAGCAAATTGTTACAGGATAATAAAGAGCTTTGGACATTTCTGATGATTATTTCTATTGTGTTACAGTTTAATCACTTAATTAACTTTCTTTCCTAGGAAATTAGAACTTATTTTCTGTATTTTTATTTTTTAAATATGTTTTATTCATTTTAGAGAGAGGAAGGGAGGGGGAGAGAGAGATAGCAACATCAATGATGAGAAAGAATCATTGATCGGCTGCCTCCTGCACACCCCCTACTGGGGATCAAGCCCACAATCCTGGCATGTGCCCTGACCGGGAATGAAACAGGGAATTGAACCGTGACTTCCTGTTTCATGGGTAGATGTTCAACCACTGAGCAATGCCGGCTGGGTCCAATCCTATTTATTTTCAACACGTTCCTTTGTCTAATTTTGGAATTATGAGCATATTTGCAGCAATTTGCTAACATGATCTGACTGATCTTATGAAAGTATATTAATCTTATTCTTTTATTTATGTGTTGCAGGGGGCTTGTACAAGATAGCCGGAATAACCTCCAATTGAGGGGCTTGGTGGTGCTACTTATTTCTAAAGCAGCTGGGCCCAGCAGCGTGAATGCTTCATGTCAGAACTATGACATGGTCAGTGGGATCTATTCATGGTAAGAAATTAGTCTTTTGACATTGCTCTCTAAATTATGTTTTCTTTTACTGAACAGTGGTAGTAGAAATGGCTATTTAGTTCTTTGTCATTCTGATTCAAAGATAAATTAACCCTTTTCGGTCGTATTAAATTTGGACATGGGTGTCGTACTGGTCGGAATTAATTTCCATTGAAAGAGCAGTGATACATAACATGCAAGATTATGAAGGGTAAACAAGATTTATTAATTCTTTTTTGGAACTACGTCACTACTAGTAGAATCACTACAAACGTTATCACTTTCTACGTCAGAGTCAGTATTCAAGGTGCCAAAATAAAACTCTTCATCGTTACTTTCAGATTCGCAGTACACTTCTTTCGGTAACTTTCTTTTTGCCATTTTGGAGTATTATTTTGAAATATCTTAACAAGCGAGAATGCCTAATTACAGTTAAACGTAATTTGTAAAGCTTTATTTGAAATTCTGCGAAGTATCTCCGAAGCTTGTCGATTTCTTCACTCTCAAAAGGCGACTGACTCGCCACGGTGTTTTGCATGGCGAGTGTGGAACGACCGCGTTTGTTTATATTGAGTTTCGATATCTCCGATTTGTCGGGGTAATGTTTTGGTTCGTGACAAGGTCGCTTAGACACTTAAGAGCTATCAGAGAAATTATGAACTGATACATGAATGAATAGAGTTAAGATTCGTACGGTTCCTTGCTGTGGTGGCTGAGAGCAGACATACGACTGGAACGGTAAAAAAGCTTTGGTGGCTGAGAGTAGACAAACGACCGCAAAGGGTTAAAATATTTGTATGGTTTAAAATATGTATTTTTATTGTTAACAGATCTGATAGTCTTGGCTGCTCCATGCATAACTCTGGTAAATTTACCCATACATATGTGTCAAATACAGTGGGGCCTTGACTTACGAGTGTCCCAACTAACGAGTTTTTTGAGATACCAGCCGATTTTTTGCATGGAGTTGATAGAGTAATTTGAGTTAACGAGCTCCTTAACGAGCTCGGTCTCGGAATGAATTAAACTCGTAAGTCAAGGCCCCACTGTACTTGCTTTACTACCCTGAGCATTTAAAATTTTCTGTTCATGACTACCCATCCTCCCCATCATTGTATCATTATGTCTCTGTAGAGACCTCTTTGTCCCTTAGTCTAGGATTTTTTATTTTTTCAACCTACTCAAACTGATATGTAGTTGTAAAATATTGATGCAAGTACCATTTTAGCAGAAATAGTCTACTTCAGTGCTATATCATTTATTTTATTTTGCTTATTTTTATGGCGAAGCAATATTTACTAAAGTTACTGAAATTATAGATTTTTATATCTCACACATTTAGATTAAAAATCAATTACTAGCATGTATTAATCACATTGGTTGCATATAAAACAAACTTTAAATTTTTTGTTTTAAAAAAATACTGCATTTTTTAGTAAGATATCAGCAATAACTTTATTTAATTTTAATAGAGTGCTTGGCACTGTGTTAAAAGCCTTTCTCTATAGAAGTAACCCTCTGCAGGTGGACTTTGGCACGTGAAATTAAAACTACCCTAAAAACATGGGGAACAAGGAAATTTTTCTCCCAGAAAGAAGCATTTCTAGAAACTTTGACTTATGGCTGATATATCTTATTGACTTAATTTAAAAATCAATCCACATCTTAGATTTTTTTTATTTCTAGTGGTCTTATCCATAAATGTTTTATTCTTCTATAATATTTAGAAATGACTGTTGCTTGCCAGCTATGAAGTACAGTGATCCTTCATCATTAACAAGCAAGCAAAATTTATTACTGTTATAGCTACAAATGACCCCTCTTCAGCCAGGATAATTTTTGCAGATCTTTTACTATTTATGCATATAAGTATCTTCACTAAAAGAGATACCTTGGGATCATTTTTAGTTTCTACTCACTCTGATATAATTTATATTTTTTAGTGCTTTGTAGGTTACTAATCATTTTTATGACAGTTATCCTTTTTATTTTAATCCTCATCTGAGGATATTTTTTCCATTTATTCTTCTTAGTGTGGAGGGTGGAGAGTGGAGGGGAGATTGAGCCTTTAACCAAGGTACGTGCCCTTGCCTGGGAATCAAACCTGCAACCTTTCAGCCTAAGGGCCGACACTCTAACCACTGAGCAAACCAGCCATGGCAACAGTTATCCGGTTTGTCCTTACAATAATTCTGTAGGTAAGAGTTGTCATGTTACTTTTTTAGGGTGGTGCAACTTCAATTGAGGAAAGTTGAGTAACTATAATTTCCTTCTAAACCTCATGTATGTTTTTCTTGATTCCATTCTGATTTTCTAGTCTGATTCAAATAATTTATTTCACTTGCAGATTAGACTAACCATTAAATTATTATACCAAAAAGGTCTTCTTGTAAGTATTTCTTTGAAAAACTCCTGAATTGAAAGCAACTTGGCAAATCTTTAATACATCTATGTTCCTCCCCCAAACTTTTGAATTAGAGGTCAAAACTTTACCTTACAAAATGTGTAGAAAGCTCTTGACTGAGTTTAGTTGAAATAACTGGAGAAAACACATAAGGATCCATAATGAATACCAATAACCTGATAATCCCTGGAAAGCAAATAGACTTCACATCACCTTGTATCCCATGTATGTCTAGCTCTGGTTGGGAATTCCTTTGGGTTTTAGTCTGCTGATTTTGATCCTGTTTTATTAATAGTCTGCTCTTTCAATTGGATAACCATACATACCTCCAGTGAACACCAGCCAAGTTTTGTTACCTCTGATTCTAAAATAATCAATGTAAAGTACTATTTGACACATAATAGGTGTTCAGTATATATTTGTTGCATTAGTGAATCATCCCCGTTTTACAGAAAAAGAAGTTAATACTGAGACTAAGATTTGTCTAAAATCCTTTAAGTAGTAAGTGATAGAGTTGGGAATTAAATCTTGGTTTTACTCTAAAGTATGTTACCTTTTCTATGCAGGTGCTCTTATCTATATGCACACAGTGCACTGTAATGTGAACATGTGTTTACCTAGTCTCTAAGAAACACCTACAATCACCTTCTGAGCCTTCAAGGAACATATGCATTTGGTAGACGGTCATTGTAACACAGCAGTTGTAAAAGAACTCTGCAGAAGAGTAGGTGGTGCATTATGAATATAAAAATTTTCCAAATAATATGAATGAATTTCATACCCAAGTATATAGAATCCATAATTACATTTAGGGAATAATCCTGGTTCTGGGCTATTTTCTGTAATTAAGCTTGATCCAGCATGTCAGTGGTGATGCTTGGGTGGTTGATACACTTGTTAATGTGAAAATGTAATTTGGCATAGTACTATGAGAAACCATTAATTTGTTTCTCCATCCCTGAATTCATTTGTTTTGCTCCTGCTTTTCTTAATTGTTCAAGTGTAACGTTTGCTGGAGGCTTGTATCTATAATGCCACAGTGAATTATTTAACATCTGAGGAAAAGTACTGACTTGGGAGCTTTTTAAATTCACCTCCCAACTACTGGGGTTTGCATTGTTGGTGTTTTTTCTCTCATAAACTTGACTTTGATGTCAGATAGTGGGACCTGAGTAAATTACCTAAGGGACCAAAGTAAGTTAGGTGACCTCTTTTATTTAGCCTAAGGACATAACTGATGGATATAATTTGTGGATCTATTTAGTGAATTTATCATATGGCCAAGAGAGGCAGAATGTAGGTTAAAATGTAATAACTACATTTTGAAAAACAGGTAAGAGAGCCACATTGATAAAAATGCACTATAAGTATCTACCATAGCCTTTTGCCAAGAAGACTGTGGGGTTTACATTTATTCTACCAATCCTGAGTTTACATGACAGAGGGAGTGTGGGGGCACTGGATGAAAGAAGGTGAAGAGATTAGTCAAAGAACAAAAATGCATAGCCTATGGACACAGACAACAGTTGGAGAAGGTGGAGGTGAGGGTGGTTGAGTGGGGGTGGGAAAAGGGGGTGGAAATGGGGGACATCTGTAATAGTGTCAACAATATAAATACATACATTTATACATATTGGTTACAAAGGTAATCAGTCGAAAAAAATACTAAATTTAATGTAAAAGTATCTCTAGCCACTCGTGAGAAAATAAGTGTATAACTTCCTGTTCTATTAATAATAGGATACTCTTGTATACAAAAAATAGATCATTACAATATATAAAACATAACATTTCAAAGTATAGATTTCTCTAATGTAGCATGATTATTAAGTTTAAAAATTTTTTATGAGTTTTTTAACTAATGGTTCACCTTTCTCAGTTGTTTTAGCAATAATTTACTCAGTTTTTTTCTCATCTAACTAGCAGTTATAATAGACCACATATTTTCACCGTACCTTCATTGCCTGCAATTTCCCAAAACCTCTTGTTAACTCTAGTAGAAGAGATTGAAACATGTTTGCCAAACACATTTTCTTTTCCTTCTCAGTATCCAGCTGGACTATATCTGCCAGCTTTGTACAACTGTGTATCTCGTCAGTGCCTTGGACATAGTATTCATTTAAATCTTTACATGATTGACCCTTCTGTTACCGTAGTGTTCTAGACCAAAATAAACATTTGAATCACACATGTATAGTATGTGCCTTTTAAAGTAGTGTAACTGGACCATGTCTTCCTGTGACTTGGGCGTACCTTATTATGACCTTTGCAACCACTAATTCAGGATGTAAGCTGTAGCCCTGCCTGATTTGGCTCAGGGGATAGAGCGTCAGTCCACAGACTGAAGGGTGTGAGCTGTAATCAGACTCTAAGGCACTCTTCATGGGACAGTGTTAATTTTTTAACTTCGTTATTATGTAAAGCATAATGATGTTTAAAGAAAGAAAAATATTAGTGGAATGTCACACAAAAAACATAATAAATAACTCAACAACAAAAATTGCAGAATAATTAGTATGTTTTTTAAATCCCAAGTTTTTTTTTTCTGTTTTTTTTTTATAAATCTTTTTTGTTCAGATTATTACAGTTGTTCCTCTTTTTTCCCCCCATAGCTCCCCTCCACCTGGTTCCCACCCCACCCTCTGCCCTTAACCCCGCCCCCCCGCACTGTCCTCATCCATAGGTGTATGATTTTTGTCCAGTCTCTTCCCGAACCCCCACACCCTTTTCCCCTGAGAATTAGCAGTCCACTCCCTTTCTATGCCCCTGATTCTATTATATTC
>NW_005871264.1:1570282-1606810 GCF_000147115.1 Myotis lucifugus | reverse complement strand
TGCTGTTCATCACTTTGCAATATTTCTGCCACTCCCTTCTGGCCTGCATAGTTTCTGTTGAGAAATCAGCTGACAGTCATATGGGTACTCCCTTGTAGGTAACTAACTGTTTTTCTCTTGCTGCTTTTAAGATTCTCTCTTTGTCTTTTGCCCTTGGCATTTTAATTATGATGTGTCTTGGTGTGGTCCTCTTTGAATTCCTTTTGTTTGGGGTTCTCTGTGCTTCCTGCACTTGTAAGTCTATTTCTTTCACCAGGTAGGGGAAGTTTTCTGTCATTATTTCTTCAAATAGGTTTTCAATATCTTGCTCTCTCTCTTCTTCTGGCACCCCCATAATTCGGAAGTTGGTACGCTTGAAGTTGTCCCAGAGGCTCCTTACACTGTCTTCATATTTTTGGATTCTTTTTGCTTTTTGCTTTTCCAGTTGGGTGTTTTTTGCTTCTTTTATTTCAAATCTTTGACTTTATTCTTGGGATCTTCTAGTTTGCTATTGGATATCTGTATAATATTCTTTATTTCAGTCAGTGTATGCTTAATTTCTAGTTGGTCCTTTTTCATATCCTTGAGGGTCTCACTAAATTTACCGGTGGTTTCTAGAAGATTCTTGAGTAACCTTATAACCATGGTTTGAACTCTATATCCAGTAGTAGTTTTCTTTCCTCCATTTCTTTCATTTGTGACCTGTTTCTTTGTCTCTGCATTTTGGCTGCTTCCCTGTGTTGATAGAGTGGCTTTCTGTGCTAGGTGTCCTATAGGGCCCAGTGGCTCAGCCTCCCCAATTACCTGAGGTGGACACTCTTGGTGCACCCCTTTGTGTGCTGTGTGCACAGTCTTGTTGTAGTTAAGCCTTGAATGCTATTGGTATCACTGGGTGGAATTGACCTCCAGGCCAATTGGCGGTGAGGACCAGCTGTGTCTACAATGGGAGAACTGCTGTGCTGGAAACACCCTTATGGGGCAGGACTTGCTTCAGTTGGGCTTTGGTGCTCACTGAGTCTGCCCCCTGAGTGTGTCCCTTATGGATGTGAAGAGTTGTAATCTGGATGGTCTCACACTGACCACTGGATACACTGGCTTTTGGATCTCCAAGGAGCTGCAAAGTCAGCCACTGCCTGAGGCCACCCAGCAGGAGCTACAGAGAGATCTGCAGATTCCTCCTCTTTGTTTAGGGTTTGGAGGTGCCCAGATGAGGCGCAGCTATGAAGCAGTGCAGGCTGCTGATGAGTCTTAGGCCTTCTTTTGGAAGCTCTGGGGTTCTTTGACCCAGCTGCAGTTTGTTAGGTTTTAGATTGCAAAAGGCCAGGCCATTCATATGCAAAAGCCTCTGCACACAGCTTGGGTGGGGTTGTAAATTGGGTGGGTCATGGTCTCAGGGAATCACGGGGCAGTGCAAACAGTAATGATTGCCCGTCAGCCCTGCCCCGATAGGTCTCTGGGTCTCTGTGTCCCATGGCCCCATGCAGGAACAATGAACGCTGTGAGCACCTCTGAGAGAAAGCTCCTCTCATGTTCCGGCCGGATGCCAGACAGTCTAGTTTCTCCCCATAGGAGTCTGGGTCCCCAGAGTCTCACCCGGAACTGGAGTTCAGAGCAGTCGGGAGTTTGTATCTCCCTCCCGATTGAAAAAGACCACAGCGTACCCAGTTGCCAGCCTGTTTCACGCACCTCTGTACCTCCTACCAGTCTAGATGTGCTTTTCTCTTTCCCTGTAGTTGTTGAACTTCCACTCAGCCAACCTTCCCATGGTTCTGGATGATATCCATTTTGTCCTTTAGTTGTAGTTTTGATGTTGTTATGTGAGGCAGCAAGTTCAGTTGTTTACCTATGCTGCTATCTTGGTTCCCCAGACCCCAAGTTTTTTTTCTTTATGTTTTGACCCGTTCCTTCTTTTTTTTTTTTAAGAGAAGGTGTGTGTGTGTGTGTGTGTGTTTTAATATATTTTTATTGATTTCAGAGAGGAAGGGAGAGGGAGAGAGAGGTAGAAACATCAGTGATGAGAGAGAATCATTGATCGGCCACCTCCTGCCCGCCCCCTACTGGGAATTGAGCCCGCAACCCAGGCATGTACCCTTGACCGGAATCGAACCTGGGACCCTTCAGTCCAAAGGCTAACATCCTATCCACTGAGCCAGACCGGCTAGGGCCCATTCCTTCTTATAATACACTAGAGTCCTGATGCACAAAATTCATGCACTGGGAGGAGGGGTCCATCAGTCCAGCCTGCGTCCTCTCGCAGTCCGGGACCCCTCAGGGGATGTCTGCCTGCCGGCAGTCAGACATCCCTCTCGCAGTCTGGGACCCCTCTCTCCTTACTGCCCAACTGCAGTGGAGGCAGGAGAGGCTCCCATCACCGCACTATGCTTGCCAGACGTGAGCCCAGCTTCTGGCTGAGCGGTGCTTCCTCTGTGGGAGTGCACTGACCACCAGGGGGCAGCTCCTGCGTTGAGCTTCTGTCCTCTGGTGGTCAGTGCGCATCATAGCGACTGGTCGTTCTGCCATTTGGTCAATTTGCATATTAGGGTTTTATTATATAGGATTTTATTTATGTACCTCTATTATCTGCAGCTTCCATTCTATGGCTTGAAGTTTTACTGGCAGGTTTTAGACTTTTCTGAGTTTGGGTTGCCCTCTTCTCCATTTCCAGAAGGAGGAAAATGAGCTGCTGCTGGGAGACGAGTACAGTGACATTGTTCCTTCTAGGTGATGAAAGACTAAAACCATGGACTAATCATTTCCATATTTATTTCTAAATATGAAGAAGACTGGTATGAGAAGACTGTATGCTCTGTGTGCTGTTAAAGTTCAGATTATCTATTTTCTCCATATCACCTCAGCATTCAGCATGTTCCTACCACATAGATGGCAGCCAGTGACTACTTGATCATGGCTGAAAAAAGAGTTATTTAGTTAGTTAGTTAGTTAGTTAGTTATTATTTAATCTTAAAGCAAGGAAGACTTTGCTAAAAGGTTCCAGAACTGATCCTGTAAAGAAAAAAATTAACACATTTGACTGCATAAAGGATAATTCTTCAGCCCGACTGGCATGGCTTGGTGGTTGAGTATCAACCTATAAACAAAGAGGTCATGGTTTGATTCCCAGTCAGGAACATGCCTGGGTTGCGGGCTCGATCCCCAGTGTGGAGGCGTGCAGGAGGCAGCCAATCGATACTCTCTCATCATTGATGTTTCTCTCTCTCTCTCTCTCTCTCTCTCTCTCTCTCTGTCTCTCTCTCTCCCTCCCTCCCTCCCTCCCTCCCTCCCTCCCTCTCCCTCCTTCCCTCTCTGAAATCAATAAAAATATATATTTTTTAAAATGATAATTCTTCAGTGGAATGAAATTCCCACAAAGTCAAAGATAATTGCCAAATTTACAAAAATATTTGCAGCATACCTACCGAAGGACCAATTTTAATAAACAAATCAGTTGAGGATCTTATAAATCAAGGAGAAGATAACGCAACACAATATGGACAAAAGATAGGAATAGGCTGTTCAGTGAAGAAGTATAGATGGCTAGTAAGCAGAGGGGAAAAAAGGCTGGACTTCATCCCAAGGAGCAATTAAAACAAAATCACAGCTTCTCCCTGTCATTGGCAAAGATTAAAAAGTTTGATACCCAGTGTTTGTGAGTATGTGAGGAAGTAGGCATTTGAATGCTTTGTTAGTAGGGACATTAATTGATATAGTTACTTAGAGAGCAATTTAGTAAAGTCTATAAATTTTATTTCCATCTAACTACCCTTTGATTTAGCAAAATTATATGCTGATGTATGAATGTATGTATAAGAATGTTCTTTGCCCTCCCTGCCCTCCAAAAAGGAAATAACCAGATGTCTACCAATAGGACACATGTTACTTTGATGCAAAGGAATATCAAGTGTTTGTCTAAAAGAACTAAGGAGATCTGTATGTGCAGATCTAGAAAGATTTCAAAGAATCATGTGAAAAAAGCAAGGTACAGAAACATATTATAGTTTGACCCCCTTGGGGTGGGCAGTGGATTTTTACATGCATGAGAAATGTTTCAAAGGAGAAACAAAGAGGTGTTTATAGTGGTCACCTCTGGGGAGAGGCAGCTGGTTGGAGGAAATGGGATGAGAGACTTTAACTGTTCATTTTATGTCTTCTTTAGTCCTCTGAATTCTTTTTAACCATATACATGTTTTATTAATTTACTAGTACACTCCTTAAAAACTGGTAAAAAAGAAACTTGCTGAACTGAGATAGTTAGCCTAGTCCTGTCATTAGAATGAAGGCTTCACAGTCCCTGAGCTGATCTGAACTTTTTAATCTTTTGCCCTCTTTGACAAGATCAAGTATCTTACGAACATGGGTAAATTATAGGTTTTTTTTAAATAAAGAAAGCACGAGTAAAGCAAAATGATGTCTTTAGATTAGCTCTCATAAGTTTACCATCCATGTTAAAATGGATACCATCAGTTTCTTGGTAACTGTGCCAATTCTTTTGCAACTCAGTGTATTTATTCAATTGATTAAGGTTAAATTAATGATATATATGCTAAGATAAGTGTTGAACTTCAAGAACTAGTCACAAAAAAAGCATTATAAACATAACTGTACGTTAAATCTAGAAAACATCTTAAATTTACTGATCTTAGCATTAGTTTCTCCTTTAAGGGAAAATTGGTCAAGCTTGGTGTGCTGTTACAGAAAAGTGGTAGAATCTGGAGATCTATATGAAATCTTAATTTAAGAATAGAAGTGGAGAATATAAAAAGCTGTGAATGAAGCAAGTTTGGGGATCTTAAAATAAGTCTTTAAATTTAGGGAATTGGTCCTGGTCTCAGCTCCAGATATTGTAGTTCATAATTTATCACTCTAATATGGTACTAATTAGCTCCTGATGACTTCTAATTATACTAACAATAGGCTGTGACTATCAGTTCTCACCTTCACACGTTAGGATTTTTGTGGCACTTAAAAGTGCCAAACAATTAACAAATTGCATTTCCCCTGGGGATCTACCAAATCAAAAAACACCTTAAAATATGAGGCTTACGTAGGAACATGTTGATCATATTATTTATTTAGTACTCAATTATATTAATGTAAAATAATTAACATTGAAATATATAGCATTAAAAGAAAGTGTTTTGGGGGGTGTTGTTTTTTTTATGATGATGATGATGATGTGTAAATGTTAGAAAAGAATAGAAGAAACCTCATCTACCTAATAATAACAGTGATTGGAGGACATGGGGAAGAGGGATGTTTGGGAACAGGTAGGTATAGGGAAACAGTCAAAGAGAACTCTATTGGTAATATTTCGGGGTTTTAAATAAAGAGGATCTATTCACATTATTTTGTATAATTAAAATTAACGTTAAAATTAAAAGAAAGTTATGTTTCATGCTTAGAAAGCAATGAAAGTCTATTTTAAAAATGTATCTTTTTGTACTACAAGAACCTGGAACATGGGAAGTATTTATTTAAACCGATTATGCTGAAGATTGGATTTAGAGTATGCTTTTGAAGGTAAAGATAGCTTAGATCCCACATACAAATCTAACAATATTACTAGTTCATTACAACTAGTACTTATTTTCTTCATTAACTTTTTATTGTTACTTTCAACTTACACAGCATGCACAAATGCAGCAATTATATGTTGAACAAGAAAGGGGAAGGTTCTTTATGTTCAACATACTGTACATCAGAAGTCATTACTTCCCAGAGCTGTTAGAAAAACATTAAATAAGAACAGCCTCTCACAAAACAAGCATAATTAACCACAAAAGTAGGTGGGCTTGGCTATTAATTCACCCAGCTGAGAGTTTAATGTATGTAAAATATCTTGCTATAGATTACCCTGCCTGACTACATCATAGCAAAAGAAAAGCTGTATTAATTGTTGTGTTAATGGTGAAGAAGTAAAAATATTTTTCTTAAAGAAGGCCTGTATGTTGACACAATCAAAGGCAAAGCCCAGTGTCTAATTCTGCATTTTAAACAGTTTAATCCTTGACATTCATCTTAGTAAAATGTTAGTTCTATGCAGAAGACTTGTAGTTACTTAAAATGATTAATGGCAATGTTTGCTTAATAGTTTCATGACTTAATGCTGATCCTTTGAACCCAAACTCAAGGCACCCCCAGTGGTAAACAGGGTGGTGTAATAGAGACATGGGTTAATGGCCAAAGACCTGGCTTCTTGTCTCATATCTGTAACTGATTAGTTATTTGACTTTACGCAAGCTGCTTAATCACTCTGTGTGATTACTCTTGTATAAAACAGGGATAATAATGGATTTCAAATCAAGGCTGAACAGAGCAAATATCCATCTAGGTTTGAGTAACATGTGGTCCAATATAGCACATTCTAACCAGTTCCTCTCTGCAAGGCACAGGGTTGAGAATTGAGTGAAATACAAATACTAATAAGAAGTAGTCTTTAATCTCAAGTGATAAGGTAAGAAAACAATTTATGCATCTAGCAGCTTTCTGACACTATTGATGCAATTTTTTTTCTAGAACTCTGTTTCTGGAACTTAACTTCTAGAACTATAATCATATTCACTATCGGGCTATTAATCCACCCATGTGCACTGGCAGCCCTTTGTTTAACTAAAGACAATAGTCCTTAATACCACTCACATAAGATGCTAGGAGAGAACTGGCATCTACAAGTGGCTTACTGCCTAAGGAACTCATTCCTCACTATGCCCTTGGACTTTTCTTCTCACTTTTGGACTGTGTAACTGGGTGGTGGTGATAACAGAGGCAAAGAGAGCAGATTCTCAGGTTGGTTATCTCTAACCATGGCATCCTTCCTCTCTCGTTACTGGCATCTTGAGTCACCATTTTCTATTAAGATTCTCTCCTCTGTCTCTGCTGTTTGGACTTTGCACCACTTAGAACCAAAGGTCATTTGCTGTTCTGGGTTAGTGTAAAATATGATTCTAAGACTAATGTCCCAGTCCCTCCTTTTGGGGGTACTCATTTATTTACTTTAGAGATTATTTTTGTTTCTGTTTTGAAATGGGATAAGATGTCTTCTTATATGCAAGATTTCATGTTGTTACAATCTACTCAGAAAAACAATTATGGGAAATAAACCTTCTAAACGCCCCCAAGTTTTTCTCCTAGAAGGGCCTGCGCTGCAAAAGTGCCCTTGGGCAGGGGCCACTCCCACTTTGTAAAGAAAAAAAATGAAGTCCTTGGTAACTTAAAACTTTGGAGTCCTGCTGGTTTAACTAGTAGAAATTATTCAATATCTAGGTATTTTGAAATAATGAATACTGAAATAGTCATTAATCTGAGTTTGCCTACTTTTGACCTTTTATTACAGAAAAGCTAGAAAATACACCTGAAATTGTTAGTGAATGTTTTCTATTAGAATTATATCTCTCAAATGTGTAAATGTATTTGCCAATCTAAAGAATGCCTAAAAATTAAGGTTTCTAAAAGTTAAGAATTAAGGTTTCTAAAAGTTAAGAATTCTAACCAATTGGAAAGTTTTGGTAATAGAAGGCATGAGGCATGGAGATGCATCTTGAAGGAAAAAAAGAAAGTGAGTTATAAAGCTTGTTATTTCTGAATGGGTAAGAAGGTTTGTGAAAGTTGGAGAAAGGTTTGTGGGAGTTATGGAAGGATTGTGAAGAGAAATCTTAAAAGGAAATTATAGGTAATCTGAATAATAAATTTAATTAAATAAATGAATTTAAAGTAAGCTAATACAGAATTTGTTTAGTCTTTTATAGTCTGTTAAGAGGGAAAAAAGTCTTTTCTGTTTTTGCCCAGGAAGCAAAACTTCTATAAATTATTGAAATGGTTATATATTATATTATATTAATCAGGTACTTCATTACTTAAAAGGGCCACCTTCTTAATTGTGGGAACTGAAGTGTTGCTAGCCTATATTTGTATTTAATACCCTTTTGTCACTTTGAATGAATAATCTAATACTGTTTCATAATAATAATGATGATATATAATCTTTTGGTTAAATAAACTTGACAACCTTTCCAGGGTTTGAATTTTAAGAAACTTTTCTTAACCTAGATTTGACTTTAAGTCAGTCCAATCAGTCCTGAAATGCCTCAAGGATTTGTTTTCTCTCTTCATGAAGGAAAATTTTTTGCTTAAGATACATGGGAAGCTTTGTCAAATAAAGAAATAACTATATATATATATATATATATATATATATATATATATATATATGTGTGTGTGTGTGTGTGTGTGTGTATATATATATATGCATATTATTAAAATAGATGTATAGAAGTACTGGCAGGAAAAATCAGGAGATACAAAAATTGATTATGAGTTTGAATGAACTGAAAATAATTACATAGTTTTTGTACCTTTTATTGAAGGTTTAATTTTTAATTTTTGTTTTTCAGACATAAGGAAAGTTGTTTCTTTTCTTAAAGCAATTTGGTAAATTGTCTATTTTTCTCCCTACCTGATCCCTCCAGAATTTGGCAGTTCTTAATAAGTGAGTCATAGCAATACATTTCTTTGCATTAATTCAGTAAGACCAGTTTCCAATTGTGGTTATATTAACCAAGACTTTGATTGGAATGTCATGTCTGACAGAAACATGCCTGGACTCTGGATGCCACCAGAAAGCTTTAAGGAATGAAAACTGACTTTGAAGCCAATGTGAGTGCCTTGGAGAAATAGCTTGGTACCTTGCTTGGTTACTTGGTTCATGGCAGTCTTTCCAAGTAAGGAACGAAGGTTGCTTTCCTGAGAGATGGCAAGGAAAGAACCCCACGACATTTTGGAAACCTCAAGAATGTGAGGAATTCACCCAAGTCTACAAGTATTGCAGAAAAACCTAATGGCTCAGCTTCTTTGCCCTGAGAGGCTAATTAAAGCTCAATCATGAAATTATAGCCAAGCAGATTCAAAAAAGAACAAAAAACCTGTATGATCAATTGCTGTTCTTGTGTTCATGCAAACGATCAGGTCAAATTGAAACTAGACTTAATACAGTAAATTAATTGGTCTTAAATTGACTCCTTAATAAAAACGAGGGTGATTTTAGGGGGGGAATTGTGTTTCAGTAGACTCTGTAACACAAAGTTGTGAGTATTAGACTCAAAGCTTTATTTTTCACCTGTGAATTGACCTGGATTCTGAATTTATCTCTAGCTTTTACCCCAGTAATACAAAATTTTATAACACAATTTGTCTCTACCAGGTTACAAGCCATACTCATACTCAGGGAACACCACCTCTAGACACCATTGCCACCTCCTTCCATGCCCAGGCCTCATCATCCCTCTGACAGAGAGCAAGGATCTCTTGGCCCTGAAAATACTTTGTCCCTCCTTATCATGAAGCAGTTACAGAAGAAGACAGAACCTGAACCCCTTTTCTCTGAAAGAATTCAGAGCCAAGATCCTTGAGGGGCAAATGTGGTAGGCAGTTAGACAGACATGAGCAGAGCAAGGATGATGGGCCAACCGGAGGAGAAATGGACAGGACCCTGAGACGTGCTTCTTACCACTCCAACTGCTCTGAAACTGGCAACTGAGGAGCCCATGTAGAGTGAACCTTTACATCTGCCTAGTAGGAGTTGGGACACCTATTGCTAATATATAGCAATCATTTCCATTCATTTTGGAAAGTAAGTCACATATTGGGACCTTATATTTTGGGACCCACTGTTTGGGAAAAGGATGCAGAGTGTTTTCTCTAAATGTTACTGCAGTAGTTACCTGTGGTGAATGTCTGGCTTTTACTAGGTGTGCTGTTGTCTTTCAGTATAAATTGTTCTGATAATTTCACCCTCCCTTATAATAACGGACATACTAAGCTGCTGGCTGGGTGGTTTCTGATATGTGGGGTAACTGTTTATTCATATATCCCTGCCAATAGCACCAGAGGGCCTTGTTCCTTAGGACAATTGACCATTTTTATGCTCCAGAAACATCACTGGGTCCGAAACAAAAGACACTTTCTCACAGCCGTGGCACCAACTACAATGATGATCTCCACATGTGCAGCCCTACAGACCATATTGCTTTAACCATTTTTTTATGCTGGTAATGGTAGGCTCCCTTAATGTAGAAGTGACCCAGCTGGCTTGTAGCATGCTAAAAGCCCTGAATGCCACTTCCAGGGTGATGCAGGGGATAAATCAAGAGCTGAGTCAGGTCAGGGGGGCAGTTCTAGAGAATCGGGCAGCAATAGATTATTTGTTGATGCGGCATAGCCACGGTTGTGCTGTTTTAATCTTTCTGACAATTCCCAATTGATAGAAAACAACATTCAACAAATTAGGAAAACCATCTCCTAAGATCCTGCATTCACTGTGTTCCATCCCTGGGAACTGCTTTCAAGGCAGAAGCAAATGCAGTCCAGCAGGATGAGATTTTCCATGTAAAACTAATCTCATAGATATGAGATGATAAAAAAAGCAGTGGGGAATGTTAGGGGCAGAAATAGAATATTGAGGACCAGCTATAATTATAAGAAATATTAATCATACTCAGTTAACCA
This sequence comes from Myotis lucifugus, assembly GCF_000147115.1. NCBI lineage: Eukaryota > Metazoa > Chordata > Mammalia > Chiroptera > Vespertilionidae > Myotis > Myotis lucifugus. The sequence goes on along the minus strand of NW_005871264.1, from coordinate 1,596,334 downwards.
TGATGGTTCTGTTCTGACTAGAGAAAGCACATTCTAACCTGGCTGGGAGTTGTACGCCCTAGGACATGGGAGCTAACATTGGGATGCAGTCCATCCTCCTGTCCCGAGAACTGCCTATCATTATGAAAAGATTTACAACCTCGTGGCTGAAACAATCTAGTCCAGGAGGTACCTGCTCTTTACAATCCCCAGCCCTATTGCCTGTAATCTGGCCCTGGAGTGCCCGGAGGTGCCCACCCTCTGCACGCCCCAGCCCGAATGACTTGTAACCTGTAATGGTTATACCGTGCCTACTTTCCCATGCCTGTAATTCTTTCTTTCCCACAAAACCTTTGTCCTTCTACCCAATATAAGCAGCTGGCTTATGGGGAGAGGCAGAGTGGATTTCTGTGGATGACCTGCTGCTCTCCCATACTGCCAGTGTTATTGGAATAAATGATCATATATGATTCAACCCTGTCTCTGCCTAATTGGCTGAAGTAATGACAGGCAGCCCAGACCCCTTGATTGTCAGGTTATACTATTCCGTGTGCTTTTTATATATTAGCTCCTTTAATCCTTACAACATGGATTAACAAAAAATTCACTTTTCTTGGGAAACAGGCTTAGAGGAATTTAATAACTTGATCAAATTTATGTGTAGGTAAATGGCAGAGTTGGAATTCAAACTCCATTTGACCTTAAAATGTATGCTCTCTCCATTACTGTAGACAGTCTATGGATTGGGGTGCCCTAAATATACTTTCTTACTCATCTTGACATCCTCATCAGAGAGCACAAATATTTATGTTTGGTGGTATTGAATTGTGTAGAGGATAGACATCAGGTTATAGAATTTTTCTTTGGCCTCCAAAACCCTAGCACTATGGTGGGCATATAAGTGTCTCCATGAATGTTTATTTATTGAGAAAATTTCCTTTTGTTTTATGATAATGCTCTATATAATTTTTTAAAAACTTTTATGTTTTCAGGCTACATATCTTTTACTGCCTGAAATATATAGGGATAGCGATACCAATATATTTTCTTTGATAAAGGAACCATTAAAAAAAAAAAAAGACTTGTACCCGAAGCAGATGTCTGTCTAATGGGCTTCCCCTATAGAAAAAAAACAATGTGTGTTTCATTTTTCATTAGTCCTGAAATGCTGGGTGCTACAAGTTTTGGTATTGAAAGACCATTACATTCATACTCATTGGAGACAGTTTCAAGGAAATACCTGGATAATTATGCACCTATAAGATTTGCTGCTGTCCGTGGCTAATTTACATCCTGCAGTAATATGGAACTTCTATCACTCTATTATAATATTCATTGCAAATATTGATGTAATGAATTTCTAGAGACTGTACAAAAGAGAAACAACAAACTGAGGCACAAAACAAGTTTCCACCCCTTATTTCCAAAGCTGTAGTTACTCACTTAAACACTGTCCAATATAGTAGAAAGCTGGCAGACTTTCCTTTGCAGCAGGCTATGTAAAAGTGTTTATACTTTACAGCTTATTATGCCTTACCAATGACTGTGTTCTCAGTAAATAAGAGTGAGAAAATATGGCGGTGAAGTTACTTAACTCCCCTTTGTTAGTTGTTTTTGGCAACACTGAAGGATACTTTGCACTTACAATGCATTTCTGTGTTTAACTTTATATCATTCAATTCAGAACTTTAAAAGGTAGGAATTTACTTTTTATCTCTCTTTGTAAATAGGCTAGAGCAGTGGTCGGCAAACTCATTAGTCAACAGAGTCAAATATCAACAGTACAACGATTGAAATTTCTTTTGAGAGCCAAATTTTTTAAACTTAAACTATATAGGTAGGTACATTGTTATTAACTTAATTAGGGTACTCCTAAGCTGGCCTTTGCTAAAAACATCCTCAATCTGATTGAGGTACGTTCGCTGAGGTCGACCCCTTCCAACTCTCCCATCCACACTCATCTTGTATACTTGTTTCGTCTATCTCCTTTCGTTCATCTTCTCTATATGTCCAAACCATCTCAACATACCTTCCTCAATCCTCGACACTACATCTTCTTTCACTCCACAACGTTCCCTAAAATTAACTTAATAAACTTTACTTAAAGTTTTAAGTCAACTTCGCACTGTATGTGCGCGCCCGCACATGGTATTTTGTGGAAGAGCCACACTCAAGGGGCCAAAGAGCCGCATGTGGCTCGCGAGCCGCAGTTTGCTGACCACTGGGCTAGAGCAATTTTAATTTAACAAAAACAAGCTGAAAACCAGAATTGTCAAGGAATTTAAATGGATTGTACTGAATTATTAGGGTTTAATTCCATTTATGGCTTCAATTTTGCAAAACCTGTTTTTCTTTTTGACATATCTGCAGTGCTTAACAGGCAACTCATTATTTTCAAATGTACCTTATGCAAATTTTGTTTTAGCACTTTGGCTGCAAGTTAATCTTCCTCAGGAACAATTAGAGGTGTAGGCAAGGTTATTTGGACCTCTCCGTAATCTGTTGAATATATCTATCCATATAGGTCTTTCCTTAGCATTTTCTAATTTTATTGGTTCCCCTCTTAGATTCATAAAGCCCCTAAAGTCAGGTACCACATAATATTTTGGGGGTTACATTCTCTCTGTGCCTGATACACTACTTCAAGTTTATACTCAATAAATATGCCCCAGGCCATGGCCTTTGTTTTGGTGGGAAAGTAGCTCCTCTGTGAAGGACTAGCTAAGTCTGGCTTTTAGGTGCTGCACGTTATAGGTGGGCCTTCATCGAGGGAATTTCCTAAGAGAAATAAGTAAAAACACAGGAACTGGTATTTAAAAGTCTACAGCATTTTTCCTTCTCATTTTTCAGCTCTGAATGGGAGCTGGCAATATGGGAGAGTGGGGGTAGGGGGGTGAGGGTAATGGTTGCTTTCTATTGAGTTTATATTTCCCTGAAGCTAAAATGGGAAATTTTTTGTGTTTAAACATTTAAAACATGTTTAATTTTTCTATTTTACTATTTGTTTTATAATTAATTTAGAAGGTGGGGTTTTTTAAATACTCAATCAATTTTTATTTATCATATACTGTGGTTTTTCCATAAATAGAAGTAATCAGATATTTAGTATGCTTAAATGGGAAGTATTATATTCCTGTAATTCATGTTTTTTGAGAAATAATGGATAATTAGAGAAAATAGGATTGTATATCAATATCAAGGCATTATTATTTTTATTCTCACTGTCCTCTTCAGGGAACTTTTGCTGTAAAAACTTGTATTTTATAAACACACTGGATAATTTCTTTGTTTTCCACTATAAACCTTTTCTTTTTTAAGGTAAACATTACAACAGCCTTAAAGCCATCTCTAATTGTTTTTAAAAATGAGTATAAAGATTTACTCTGTTTTCTTGGCTTCTTCCTTTTGGGTAGAGACTTGAGATGTGCAGGAGCCCAGCCCCTCTGGGTAGGACAGGGTGCCTGGAACTGCTCTCCACTGACCTCTTCTGGCCTCCTGTTAGATGTGTTGTTGAAGGGGATGACTGCTCTTGTGGAATGCCTCTGAATGAAAGGGGGAAAGTGGAGGGAAATTAGCCAGTGCAGACTTTGTGATGATAATCTCCCAGCCTCTTTACCACCTGGGACTCCTTTTGCTAATCTCTTACCCTCCTGTAAAAAAGAGTCTGTTTACCAAACACACTTTACATGAGAAATAGTGCTCACTTGATCTTCTATTTTTTATTAGCTACTAGAGGCCCAGTGCATGGATTCATGCACCGGTGGGGTCCCTCAGCGTGGCCTGCAGGAATTGGGCCAAAACCGGCAGTCCAACGCCGCCTGCTGCTCCTGCCTGCCACTCTTGTCATCCTGGCCCTGCTGCACCTGCTGTGGGCTCACGACCAGTCAGTCCCTATCGGGAGAGGCTCGTGCCACCATAGTGGTACTCACCAGCCATGAGCCCTGCATCTGGCATCCGTCGGTCAGCTGAGCGAGGCTCCTGCTGTGGGAGAGCACTGACCATCAGGGGGCAACTCCTGCATTGAGCATCTGCCCCTTGGTGGTCAGTGCATGTCATAGCAACTGGTCAACTGGTCGTTCGGTGGTTTGGTCGCTTAGGCTTTTAATATATAGATACTTGTAACTGACAATCTCAGCATCTGATGACCAGGAGATAACTGCTACTATCACATCTTATTCATGAGTACCAAACTAAAGAAAATTGACATTTTTATTAACAGGTGTACCTTTATCCAGGGATGAATGAATGGCTTTCCTTAGACAATTTGGAAGGGAGGAAATAACTCACTTCAGTGAAGAATTCTTTATTTACTGTGAAGAATCCAGACAGGGAATCACCGATTTAAGCAGTATCATCAAGCAATAAGTGATTAAATATTTTTGCTATAGAAATGGCGACCATTATTAATTCAGTGCCATTTTCAAACAGTAAAAAACTACCCCCTCTGTTATTGTTATAAATGATGATTATTATATCGGAAACTTTTACCCATGGAATAGGATTTGGAGATGTAACCCAAAGCCCTGATGGTTTCCAAGACAGAGTTCCCCTTCTTCCCTAAAACTTGAAGGTCAGGCAAGGTTTTATAACTTTGGAAAATGCATAATCATCAAACCTAAAACTCAGTTTTACATTTTAGGATAAAATAGCAGTTTCATCACACAGAGAAAAAGGCTGTATTTCCAGGTGCTCCATTAAAGTCTGTAATTCAGACTGTTAGCCAATGGCTCTTTGTTCCCCCCTCCCTTCCATTTTGTGCCTTTCTTTCTCAATTTATTATACTTTATCTTTTGTCCCATGTTTTCCCCACGTCTACTGGTTGTGCTTGTTGTCTTTAATCGAACACCATCTAGGAATACCTACACCATCTTAAATTCTCTAGAATAAGGCAGAGGTGAGAGAAGATGAGTAAATCCATCCTTAGAGTGACGGGAAGAAAAGACACCCAGACAAAATAGTCACCCTGCCAGGGCCACTGGGTGCCCCTCTGAAGTGAGCCCCCCACAGTCTTCCCCATGTCCATCTTCAGCAGTCTCATTCTTGTTCTGGTCCTCGAAATTCATAATTACTCATGGTAATGAAATGAATTTACAGCGGTAAATGACCAGTATGAAGCCCCATTGCTTTTTTCTTTTCTGCAGTTCAACTGTAGGACTTCTTGTGTTATGATTATTATCTCATGATATGATTATTATCTCATGATGCTCTGCACCTTTAGTGACTTCTGATGTTCTTTAGCTGGCACTTTTCCTGGAAGAAAAAAAAATTGAGCCTAGCAAAATTCAAAGTCAGGAATGATGCTGCAACCATTTACATAAAGCTTTACTATAGTATTGCATAATATGTACATAGTTGTAGATGGAGTTTTTTAAATCTTTGGAATCTATAGTTATTTATTTAATAAATGAAAATTGTAGAAGATCAAATACTGCTGAATTAAAACACTGTTGAGGAAAGGGAAATGGTGGTCATATAAAAAACTAAATCAGTGTAGATATGTAGGACCTAGTTTAGAAATATCACAATATTCACAAAGACAGGAAATCTGTTGTACTCTGAAAGAAATTCAGTTTTACTATCATAATGCCAGTCCACTCAAGAATCTACTCTATCATAAACTATAGCTGTAGTTAGAGTCCCAGTGCACGAATTCATGCACCAGTGGGCTCCCTCAGCCTGGCCTGTGGGATTGCTCTGAAACCAGCTCTCCAACATCCCCCGAGGGGTCCCAGATTGCAAGAGGGCACAGGCCAGGCTGAGGGACCCCACCGGTGCATGGTTGGGGCCAGGGGGGGATGCAGGAGGTTGGCCAGCTGGGGAGGAACCATGGGAGGGCTCCAGCCTGTCTCACTCAGTCCTGATCAGCCAGATCCCAGCAGCAAGCTAACCTACTGGTCGGAGTGTCTGCCCCCTGGTAGTCAGTGCACATCATAGCGAGTGGCTGAGCGGCCTTAGCATATCATTAGCATACTAGAGGCCCGGTGCACAAAAATTTGTGCACTCGAGGGGGAGGGGGGTCCTTCAGCCCGGCCTGTGCCCTCTCGCAGTCTGGGACCCCTCAGGGGATGACCACCTGCTGGCTTAGGCCTGCTCCCTGGGGGGATTGGGCCTAAGATGGCAATCAGACATCCCTCTGGCAGCCCGGCAGCCCTAGGGGGATGTCCACTTGCCAGCGGGGAGCAGGCCTAAGCTGCAGTTGGACATCCTTAGCGCTGCTGAGGAGGCAGGAGAGGCTCCCACCACCACTGCTGTACTGGCAGCCATCAGTCTGGTTTGTGGCTGAGCAGAGCTCCCCCATGTGGGAGCACACTGACCACCAGAAGGCAGCTCCTGCATTGAGCGTCTGCTGCCTGGTGGTCAGTGTGTGTCATAGTGACCAGTCATTCCCAGTCTTTCTGCTGTTAGGGTCAGTTTGCATATTACCCTTTTACTATATAGGATAGAGGCCTGGTGCATGGGTGGGGGCCGGCTGGTTTGCCCTGAAGGGTGTCCCAGATCAGAGTGGGGGTCCCGCTTGGGTGCCTGGCCAGCCTGGGTGAGAGGCTGATGGCTATTTGCAGCTGGTCACACCCCCTTCAGGGTGGGGGTCCCCACTGGGGTGCCTGGCCAGCCTGGATGAGGGGCTGATGGCTGTTTTCAGGCTGGCCGGTGACTGAAGCTCCCAACCTCTCCTTTTTTTCTTTTTTCTTTTATTCTGGGATTTATTTACCTTCTATGGCTGTCACTGGAGCTGAGAGCCGGCTTTAGCTCTGAGGCTCAGCTCCAGCTCTGAGACCTCGGCTGCTGAAAGCAGGTATCTGGGTTTGTTTGGCTTCTATAATTGAAACACTGTTGCAGCTCCAGCTCTGAGGCCCGGCTGGCTGAAAGCAGGTTTCTGGGGTTTGCTTAGCTTCTATAATTGCAACATTGTTTCTTAGAGTGCAGCTCAGAGGCCGGCAGCGGCAGGTGGGGAACCTTGGCTTCCTCCATCACTGGAGCAAGCAAGCCTCCTGTTCGCTTCAGCTGCCTGGCTGCCAGCCGCCATCTTGGTTGGCAGTTAATTTGCATATCGCCCTGATTAGCCAATGGGAAGCGTGTTGGAGGTACGGTTAATTACCATGTTTGTCTATTATTAGATAGGATTACGTTTTGATTGATTGAATGGATGACCAGACACTTAGCATATTAGGCTTTTATTATATAGGATATAGATCTGTAATAGGACATAATGACATTTTTAGAAAATATTTTTATTTTAGAGAGAAGAATGGGGAGAGCGAGAAAGAGAGAAACATTCATGTGAGAGAGAAACTTCAATTGGTTGCCTCCCATATGCACCTGATGGGGGACATGAACACAAAAACTGGGCATGTGCCCTGACTGGGAAATCGAACCAGCAACTCTTTGGTGCACAGGATGATGCCCAACCAACTGAACCACACCAGCCAAGGCCATAATAACATTTTCATTTTTTTTAAAAAAAGGTTTTGTGTAGGTAAAATTAATCTATTTTCAGTCCTTTCAAAGTTTATCTATTACATCTGTTTTGAGAGTAGACACACATATGTTAGATATATAACATATGTTAGATATATCACACTTTCATCATGTTTAAGGGGAAAGAGACAAGGATAATTATCATATTTGCAAGGATAAAGATCAAGTAGAATAGCCAATGAAATTCAAAATTTGACCATGACATGTTATTCAGTCAGAATTACAGTAAATATTAAATGGACAATAAATTTATCTACTCAGAAATTTGATCATAAAGTCCATCATTCCAACTTCAGGATATTTTCTCCCAGCTTGGGATCAGATATTAAAAGATATGCCCTTGCCCGGCTGGTGTGGCTCAATTTGTTGAGCATCGTCCCATGCACCAAGAGGTCACTGGTTCAATTCCCAGTCAGGGAACATGCCCAGGTTGTGGGCATGCAGGAGGCAGCCAATTGATGTTTCTATCTCTACTTCTCCCTTCCTCTCTCTCTAAAACCAATAAAAACATATTTTAAAAGATATGTCTTAAAATTGTATATTCTGATTATCTGAAGTAAATGATTCCACTTCAGCCCACTGGCTCCTCACATCTCCTCCACATTCTCAGTGTATTTCTTCCCACAGTCCTCTACTAGGTAGAATTATCCTCTCGGTCCCCCTTTAGGTGTTACTTCCTTTGGGAATCCTCCTATTCCATCAAGATTTGGGTTAGGTCCCCTTCCTCTGGGCTCCCTTGGTCCCCTGTGTTTACTTCTGTGATAGCAATTATTACCAGGATTGAAAAGGTTTGGTTTCCTGCCTAGATCCCTCACTGATCTGGCCCTGAGCTTCTCAAGGGCAGAGCCATGCTTTTCTTCCCTTTTTTTGATGCATTCTCAGGGGCTAACACAGGGTTCAGACATGTGGCAGCCTCTCAATAAATGTTCATTAAATGAAAGCAAGGGATCTTTGAATATTCACTATAATTGCAGTCTGTTAATAATAAAATATGGGGAAAGCATATTTGAAATATTATCTCCTTTGAATTTTAACATTATGTTAACAACCGGTCAGGACTTTACAAATCTCTTCAAAACATCTCTTTGCTACAACTGTTTACCCTGTCAGTAATTCAGATGCTATTAATCAGTTATCTGATGCTTTGACAGAATCCATTAAGCAGCTGTTATTTAGCAGTATCTATTTAATTCTTGTTACTTACTGTAAAGTCTGCCTTCCTGACCAGATTTTCTAGTTATAATAGTGATATCCAAAATTTCAATTTATTAAATATCAATAAATGTGGGCTTGCCACAAAGATGAGAAACTAGATTATCTTTTTACGAAAATAAGTATTTATAGCAATAAGTAAATTTATAATCATATTGGGCGAAAATAAGTTGATATAAACCAGGCATTTCAAAGTATAAGTTGACGCTTCATCAACCTTAATTTTTTTACTTTTGTCAGTTGATGTCACAACCTTAGTGTTATTTTAAAGTAGTTTTTTAAGGGTATTTAATTAAATAATGTGGTGCTTGCTTATTTCAAACAGTCTGTCTTTGTTCCTGTCAAAACCATGCTGGCAGGGCATTGCTTTTCTTTTCCCTTTTGTTAATATTCTGTGTTAGGTAATGGTTTTGCAAATAATAGATTCCAAGGACCTTTGATCCACCATTACTGTAAAATAAAATGCAACTTAATTTTTTTCTGGACATAATGGTTTTAACCTTGTGTACTAATCTGACTGTGCTTGTGGGGGCAGATCCTTAAATGAGACGCAAATGAAGGAAAAATTGCTAATGCTGCCACTGTATATCTAATGAGCACTGTGTAATAAACCATAACCTCTTTGACATTTCTCTGGAAAGCGGCATGATTATTTTGGATGGCTAGCCCTTTGTGGATGGCTCATTACCATCTGGCATAATATGTATTGATAGAGACTGTAATTGTCAACTTCTATTTGACATGCTGCCTCTAATAAATATGACTTGCAGCACTGGAACCAAAAATGGTTATACGAGAAACTGTAATTAAAGAAAAAATATATTTTTAGGTTTAAAAAATAGTATGTATGTATATAAAATGTCTCTATAGAGGATTGCCTGCTTCCTTTTGCAGCTTCTTAGAGTATTTGAAACTTCCCCTGATGATTGCTGCTCTTTTATCAGTATAGGGCCAACATATGACAAGACGTGTGTGTATATGTATATAAGAGAGAAAGAGACAGAGAGACAGAGATATTTTCCTCCATACAGTAAAAGACCATCGCTGTTGGCAAAGAAGTGACAACATGAAAAACTCCTTCTTTGTATGTATAAGATCATAAAACTTATCCTCGTTGGTTTGGCTCAGTGAATAGAGCAATAGCCTGCAGACTCAAGGGTCCCGAGTTCAATTCTGGTCAAGGGCACATGCCCAGGGTTGCGGGCTCAATCCTGTTTCTATCTCTCCTCCCTTCCTCTCTCTCTAAAATCAATAAAAACATATTTTAAAAGATATGCCTTAAAATTGTATATTCTGATTGTCTGAAGTAAATGATTCCACTTCAGCCCACTGGCTCCTCACATCTCCACATTCTCAGTGTATTTCTTCCCACAGTCCTCTACTAGGTAGAATTATCCTCTCAGTCCCCCTTTAGGTGTTACTTCCTTTGGGAATCCTTCTATTCCATCAAGATTTGGGTTAGGTCCCCTTCCTCTGGGCTCCCTTGAAAGCATAGAATTGGAGTTCTAAAAGAATAATACTTTTGTTCCCCTTGGTTTAATTGGGGTGTGTGCAGGAGGCAGCCGATCAATGATTCTCATCATTGATGTTTCTATCTCTCTCTACCACTCCCTTCCTCTCTGAAATCAATAAAAAATATACTTTTAAAAAATACAGCTATCTTTAAAAAAAAAAAAGATCCATAAGACTGTAGTTTATATTTCTGGTTTCAAACCAATTGAAACCAAATACATGGACAGCATGGCTCAGTGGTTGAGTGTTGACCTATGAACCAGGAGGTCACGGTTTGATTCCCAGTCAGGGCACATGCCCGGGTTGTGGGCTCGATCCCCAGTGTAGGATGTACAGGAAGCAACCGATCAATTATTCTCTCTCATCATTGATGTTTCTCTCTCTTTCCCTCTCCTTTCCTCTCTGAAATCAATAAAAATATATTTTAAAATAAAAATGGGCAAAGGACCTGAATAGACAGTTCTCCAAAGAGGACATACAGATAGCCAATAGACATATGAAAAGATGTTCAGTGTCACTAATTATCAGAGAAATGTAAATTAAAACCACAATGAGGTGTCACTTCACACCTATCAGAATTGCTGTCATCAATAAATCAACAAACAAATGTTGGTAACAATGTGGAGAAAGGGAACCCTCTTGCACTGTTGGTGTGAATGCAGACTGGCGCAGTTACTGTGGAAAGCAGTATGGAGTTTCCTCAAAATATTAAAAATGTAACTTCCTCATGACCCAGTGATTCTACTTTTGGAATATATCCAAAGAAACCGGAGACACTGATTCAAAAGAACGTATGCAATCCTGTTTTCATTGCAACGTTGTTTACAATAGCCAAAATCTGGAAGCAGCCCAAGTGTCCATCAGCAGACGAGTGGATAAAAAAGCTATGGTACATTTACACAATAGAATACTACTGGGTTGTAAAAAAAGAAGGAAATCTTACCTTTTGTGACAGCGTGATGGACCTGCAGAATATTATGCTAAGTGAAATAAGCCAGTCAGAGAAAGACAAATACATGCCCGGGTTGAACAAAATAAACTAACAAACAAAATTTTTAAAAATTAATGTTTTAATAGGATAAAAGGATATCTAAGAAGCCAGATTGCTATGAAATATGAATCTTATGGACATTAAAGACCCACGGAATATCTTACACAGTATATAGGCTTGAAAAAATGTAAATTAGAGATTAGAACTGGGCTTATCTTGTGTTGTAAAACAAATGTAAGCATAGTCCATTTATGTCTGAAAGCATAGAATTGGAGTTCTAAAAGAATAATACTTTTGTTCCCCCTGGTTTAATTGTAATATGCTCTGAATTTCTGGGCTGTACCCTTGGCTTATATACTCTAGTTCATTATTTTTATGAAATGGAATCCTCAGCTAGCATATGAAATCTGAACTTGAACAATTGTGTATATTTCCTGAAGTAAGCCTAGGCTATCATGTGAAAAATTAGGCAGCTCTCTGTTTTTTTCTAGCAATGTGAAGTGTGATATCATAATTTTTAAGCTAGGAAAAATGGAGGTCCGTTTTCACATTATGGTGAGAAGTAGCTGTTGGGGGAGCATGGCTCTGTATTCATCACCCTGGTTTTGAATTGTGGTTCTGTACACTTGGCTAGGCAAATTTCCTGACCTTTTAGAGCCCCAATGTACTCATGAGTAAAAATAGAGCCAACACCACTTATCTAGCACAGCTGTTAAAAGGATCATTTGAAAAAATGTACGAAATAGTTAAGCAGTACTTTTGGCACCTGGTAGGTACTCAGTAAATAATATACCTTTTTTTTTTCTCTTTCCATTCTGCCTTCTGCCCTCCATAGATGACCATGTTTTTAATCGAGTGCATGCTCTACTTCCTCAAGGATGTCCTGTCCATAAAACACAGAAATTTTAATTTTGTTAGATTATAATTGCTAATACTTATTAGCAGCCAGACCCTGTTCTAATTTTCTTACATGCATCAACTCACTGAATCCTCACAACAACCCTAAGAGACTTATCATCATCCCCATTTAACAGCTGGAAAAACTGAAGCATACAGAGGTGAAACAAAGTGCCACAGTGACAGAGCCATGATCTGGATGCAGGCAGTCTGCTAGAGAGCCCGAACTCTTCACCACTGCACTCCACTGCCTCTGCTAAGACAAAAGGAAAGAGCAGGTTCGGGGAGGGTTCTAGGGAGGCCTGGTCTACCTTCCTTTGTAGGCCTGAATTATCCTTAAAGGACAAGCAACTCAGCTGTCACGCATGGGGCGGGTATCTTTGGGAAGCCTGGATGGTAAAGTTTGTGGAGGGAGAAGCAGCTATGTTGTTGAATCCCAGGGAAAGAGGGAACTGAGCGATAACTGTTTTTGCACTAGACCTGCTACAAATACTGCACTGCAAATACTTGTGCCCTGCATGCACTGCTGTTTCCTCAGCTTGGAACACATGCCAACCTTTCTTCCTCTACCTAATCCTTACCCATTTCTTTTCTTTTTTTATCTTTATTGTTCAGATTATTACAGTTGTTCCTCTTTTTTTCCCCCATAGCTCCCCTCCACCCGGTTCCCACCCCACCCTCTGCCCTTAACCCGCCCCCCGCACTGTCCTCATCCATAGGTGTATGATTTTTGTCCAGTCTCTTCCCACACCCCCACACCCTTTTCCCCTGAGAATTGTCAGTCCACTCCCTTTGTATGCCCCTGATTCCCAGTTTATTCTGTTCATCAGATTTTTTATTCACTTGATTTTTAGATTCACTTGATAGATATGTATTTGTTGTTCATAATTTTTATCTTTACCTTTTTCTTCTTCTTCCTCTTCTTAAAGGATACCTTTCAGCATTTCATATAATACTGGTTTGGTGGTGATGAACTCCTTTAGCTTTTTCTTATCTGTGAAGCTCTTTATCTGACCTTCAATTCTAAATGATAGCTTTGCTGGGTAAAGTAATCTTGGTTGTAGGTTCTTGCTGTTCATCACTTTGAATATTTCTTGCCACTCCCTTCTGGCCTGCATAGTTTCTGTTGAGAAATCAGCTGACAATCGAATGGGTACAACCTTGTAGGTAACTAACTGTTTTTCTCTTGCTGCTTTTAAGATTCTCTCTTGGTCTTTTGCTCTTGGCATTTTAATTATGATGTGTCTTGGTGTGGTCCTCTTTGGATTCCTTTTGTTTGGGGTTCTCTGTGCTTCCTGCACTTGTAAGTCTATTTCTTTCACCAGGTAGGGGAAGTTTTCTGTCATTATTTCTTCAAATAGGTTTTCAATATCTTGCTCTCTCTCTTCTTCTGCCCCCCCCCCGTAATTCGGATGTTGGAGCGCTTGAAGTTGTCCCAGAGGCTTCTTACACTATCTTCATATTTTTGGATTCTTTTTGCTTTTTGCTTTTCCGGTTGGGTATTTTTTATTTCTTCATATTTCAAACCTTTGACTTGATTCTTGCGATCCTCTAGTCTGCTGTTGGATCTGTATAATATTCTTTATTTCAGTCAGTGTATGCTTAATTTCTAGTTGGTCCTCGAGGGTCTCACTAAATTTATCGGTGGTTTCTAGAAAATTCTTGAGTAACCTTATAACCGTGGTTTTGAACTCTATATCCAGTAGTTTGCTTTCCTCCATTTCTGTCATTTGTGACCTGTTTCTTTGTCTCTGCATTTTGGCTGCTTCCCTGTGTTGATAGAGTGGCTTTCTATGCTAGGTGTCCTATAGGGCCCAGTGTCTCAGCCTCCCCAATTACCTGAGGTGGACACTCTTGGTGCACCCCTTTGTGTGCTGTGTGCACAGTCTTGTTGTAGTTAAGCCTTGATTGTAGTTGGTATCACTGGGAGGAATCGACCTCCAGGCCAATTGGCTGTAAGAATCAGCTGTGTCTATGGTGGGAGAACTTCTGCGCTGGAGACACCCTTATAGGGTAAGACTTGCTTCAGTGGGGCTTTAGTGCTCACTGAGTCTGCCCCCTGAGTGTGTCCCTTATGGATCTGCGGAGTTATAATCTAGATGGTCCTACTCTGTTCACTGGTTACACTGGCACTTGGATCTCTAAGGAGGTGCTAATTTAGCCTCTGCCTGAGGCTACCCAGCAGGAGCTACGGAGAGATCTGCAGATTCCTCTTCTTTGTTTGGGATTTGGAGGTGCCCAGATGAGGCCCAGCTGTGAAGCAGTGCAAACTGCTGTGGGGCCTTGGGCCTTCTTTTGGATGTTCTGGGTCTCTCTGACCCAACTGCAGTTTGTGAGGTAATTTTAGATTGCAAAGGGCCAGCCATTCATATGCAAAAGCCTCTGCGCACAGCTTGGGTGGGGCGGGGTCTCAGGGAATCAACAGGGTGGAGCAAACAGCTATGGCTGATCCTCAATCCTGCCCTAAGAGACCCTGGGTCTCAGTGTCCCAAGGTAATCGCTGCAAGCACCTCAGAGAAAGCCGCCCTCGAGTTCCGCCCGCTGCCAGAAGAAAGCCACCCTCGAGTTCCGCCCGCTGCCAGACAGTCCAGTTTCTCCCCATATGAGTCTGGGTCCCCAGAGACTTGCCCGGAACTGGAGTTCAGAGCTATTGGGAGCTTGTGTCTCCTTCCCGATTGAAAAAGACAACCGCGTCCTCAGTTGCCAGCCCTTTCCACGTGCGCCTCCGTACCTCTGCACTTCACTTCCGTACCTCCTCTGAGTCTCAGTGTGCTTTTCTCTTTCCTTCTAGTTGTAGAATTTCCACTCAGCCAGCCTTCCTGTGGTTCTGGATGATGTCCGTTTTGTCTTTTAGTTGTATTTTTGAAGTGGTTGTGCAAGGCAGCAATTTCAGGTGTTTACCTATGCCGCTATCTTGGTTTCTCTCCCCCTTACCCATTTCTTAAGGCACAGCTCAGCTCTCGGCTCTAGAAGACCTTCCCTGGCCCTCAGGCTGAGCCAATTACCCCTTTTCTAGGCTCCCACAGCACACTGTACATAAGTATATGCAAACATTAGTGGTGATGGCAGTAATAGCTACCATGTATTGAGCACAGACTATGTGCCGGATGTTGTATTGAAAACTCTGCACAAGTTATCTCATTCATGGCTCAACAATCCGAAAGAGTCAGTAGTGATATACTCTTTATGTAGATGAGGACAGTAAAGCTTGAAGGTGTTATATAATTGAGCCAAGATCACACAGCCAGGAAGTGGCAGGTCTGGGATTTAAACCAGATCTTTCTTACTCCAAACTCATATTCTTAATAGCTGTAGTATATTTACATTGTTGACGTTATCTGCTTTTGTTTTTCTCCTAATCAGATTACAAACCCTCAAGAACTGTACTGTCTTGTTTTCTTCCTCCAGATCCTATCAAAATGGTGCTTTAGAGAAGAAAGAAACAAAATATAAAAACATGCTTATTTTTGTTAAATGTATTTGAATGTTAAATGTGTTTTGTTATGAGCAGGGCTTATTGTAATTTTTTTTTTACTTAATATATTATAAAACTGTAAAAACCATATACAGGTACTGCTGGGTAGGTTATTCTAGGTCTTTATGCTTTAGGATTTAAATCAAATATTATGTGAAGAAATGTTTGTAATTGGTAACTTAACATGATAAATATCAACAAATATCCATATGGTAACTCGAGACATGCCATTAATAATATCATTAGAATAATTAGAATGTTCTTTTAGACATACAGAGAAGTCAAACTGCTGGTGTTAGGCTTTCAGAATGACAGCCACCTACCTTTAGCTGCTCCCAGAGGAACAACCCAGCATCCCTCCCTTTCCCCAGTGCAGGCACAAGGTTTCACCAGCAATCCCTCCTCTCGGGACTCTGGCTCGGTTTTTTTATAGAGGAAGTCTTATGGTAGGGTAAGACCTTTACAGTGGTAGGCAGTTCACTGAGGAACTATTTAAATTATTACCTAAACTTAAGGCCTAGGGAGGCTGAACTGTGGGTACATTTTTATCTTTTAGGAGGGTTTGCTAAAAGAGCAAGCCAGGATGATCTCTGTGTCACCTCCCCTGATAGAAGTCTTCACTGCATTCTTTTCTTTAGAATTCAAATGAAGACAAAGGGCTAAATTAGCTTATTCGTTGTCCTGCTCTTTTCAGACTGAGCTAACTGCATCGCACCACTCTGATTAATATGTAGGCCTGTTTCAGATCCCAAGCAGGGCACTTGTGTCTAGATGAAAGTATGCTGGTAAAATTAGGTAGTATAATGACTTGACAGTCTGATCATTAGCTGGCAGTGAATATTTTACTATGTAGTATCTAAGATCCACATTTCTTTGGTTTAGGTAACCTTACTTAAATAAAATGTTATTTAATATTGTTTGTCTTGTGTAAAAATGACACTTTTGCGCCCTAGCTGGTTTGGCTCAGTGGATAGAGTGTCAGCTTGCCGACTGAAGGGTCCCAGGTTCAGTTCCGGTCAGGGCACATGCCGGAGTTGCGGGCTTGATCCTCAGTAGGGGACCTGCAGGAGGCAGCCAATCAGTGATTCTCTCTCATCATTGATGTTTCTATCTCTCTTTCCCTCTCCCTTCCTCTCTGAAATCAATAAAGATATATTTTTTAAAAAAAGAAAAGAAAAGAAAAGAAAGAAAAGGAAAGGAAAGGAAAAGGAAAAGGAAAAGGAAAAGGAAAGAAGGAAAATGACTTTTTGGCAAATAGTAGCAATTCAGTCATTTTTGTTCTCCTTAATTTATCCAAGTCATTTGGGACCCTGGCCAGAAGATGAAGGATGTCGGTGGACTTTTCTCCTCCTTTCTTGTATTGTTCTCCTCTCTTTTCTTTTCAGGCCCTGTCTAAGAGGAGACACCCAAGCCTTTGTCTTAAACCTGTGCTCCGCCCATAATCCTGTTTCTGTCTGCTGGCTGCAGCCATTCTCAACCATTCCAGGGCAGCTGTCGACTGTTCACTGTCTGGCAGGGCTGTGATTCCTGTTGGGACCAGCAGCAGCAAGCTGACTGGAGAGCCTCTCCCATTCCCACCCCTCAGCACTGCTGTGGCAGCCACACATGGGCCGGTGGCAGCCAGCAGCACCTTGCTCTCATTGGTGTAAGTGCTCCTCCCAAGGAAAACCCAGCACCCTGTTTCCTCTTCTCATTATTTCCCCCAAATCCTCAGTGATCATAACAGCAGTTACAGATTGTGGCATTCATTTTACACTTAATATATGCTGTATGGTTTTCTTGTTAAATCTTTTTTTTTTAATTCTTTATTATTGAAAGTATTACACATGTCTGCTTTAGTTGTTAAATCTTTTTATATCCTTGTACTGTTTCCCCAACTGAACTATAAGCCCTCAGGGCACAGACCATCTTATACTACTTTAAAGGAAAGAATACATAAACACTCACACTTGGATACGTACTCATCGAGAGAACAAAAACACTTCTTTTATACTTTCTATTTTTAGGATCTGACACATAGTAATATTCTGTTAATAATTTTATTGGTGATAATTAAACTTGGATTCTAGGTTAACAGTTGTTTCGATTTTCACCTGTTCTGAGTTACAAATAATCAAAATGTGTAATTTTGAAAGTGTCTCCTCCCCCCCCACCCCCCCACCCCCATAATTTAACTTAGGAGTGTGGTTGTTAAATATATATTAAAGTGAACATAGTTTACCTTGTTGTGATGGGACTATTTGTAATACAAACCTAGTGAGTGTTTATTAAATGACTCTTTTCTTATTACATTTCTGCTGATCTTTGACGTCCAAACTTGCTTATAAACCATTTGGTATCATCAACTATCAGAAAGGTTTGTATGTGTTTTTATTGTCAATATTAAGATGTCCCCCATTTTCCCTCTTTTTGCCCCCCTCCATCCAACCCCTGCCCCAGCCCAGGCCTTCCCCACCCTGTTGTCTGTATCCATGGGCTATGCATATATGCATATACGATTTATGGTTAATCTCTTCTTGGAAAAAAATTTTTAATAGAGGGATTTGGTGGCTTATACTCAGATATTTCAGCTTTATCTTATTTCTTACCAGACTTCTTACTTTTAAAGCTTATTTATAAATACATTCATTTGTAAAGAGAAGAGCCATCAATATTTTTAAAATAATTACTATAGGCTTTAAGTGATTGGACTTGATTAGAATAATGTCTAAGAATGTAGAGTGATGAAAGGAAGCCATAATGTGAACATAGAATTAACTGGGTTCATGCATAGGAAAGACAATAATGGTAGCAAAGTGCCGAGATGATCAAATGTGGAAAGACATTGTTCAGTTTGGTCAGAAGAAGTTAGGCAGCTACATTCTCCAATGCCTGTTTACAAAAAAAAGTCTTATGGAGTACAAGTGTCGTTCTGTGAGTTGAAAGTATATTCAGTGAGCTTCAAGGTCGTCGTTTAATTCTTTAAATCCAGATTTTTTTAAGATGCTTCTTGGTATTTCAGCTGAAAGCATGAGTGAAATGTTTACTCACTTGAATGTGTAGTTTTATTCCTTTGCAAAGTAGAAGTATTTTCTGAGCTGAACAGGGGCATTTTCAGATGTCTGTTTCTGTGCATTGTTGTTTTTTTTGTTCTTGTGGGGCTTTAAGCTCCTTGAGAGCAGGACTCTGATTTGCTTACATGTAAAAGCGGCAGCAAGCCTAGTGCCCGGCAGGAGCTCACAAAGTACAGGATATGACAGAACCATGTGTACAGTTGGCCATCATTTTAAAGTACATTTTATTAGTTATTTGTTAAAAATGTATGTTCTTAATATGTATACATATTTTAATAAGCCATATTACCAGAAAGAGAGATGGGCACTGTGGATCCAGAAGTAGGGATGGAAGTCATGGTTAGATACAGAAAAAGAGAAAGACAACTGGGAGCAGGAGAAGGTGCAACCAAAAGTAATGTGTCGGCTGGCTGGTGTGGCTCAGTAGTTGAACTTTGACTCAGGAACCAGGAGATGGCTGGTTTGATTCCCAGTCAGGGCACATGACTGGGTTTCAGGCTCAATCCCCAGTAGGGAGCATGCAGGGGCCAGCCGATCAGTGAGGTTCCTCTCTCATCGATATTCCTATCTCTCTCTCCCTCTCCCTTCCTCTCTCTTTAAAAATCAATTTTTAAAAATATACAAAAGTAATGTGGTCTTGGAGGTCTCTGTAAATAAATAAGGTCTTTATGCTTATAACTGTTTGGGGCTTGCAGCCAAAATATGCAAACTTAGCATATTTTTTTATAAATTAACACATATTCTGAGGTGAACAGAGGCCATTTTCAGATATCTCTATATTTGTTATGAAGAGACAGATTTCACAAATTGAATTACAAAATTCATCTCTATGATTATCTTTGATTATTTTAGTACCTTGTAATCAATGTGAATTGATTTGTAAGATTGCTTGTCAAATACTAGTTCAATTTTTTTTAAAGTTCTGTATAATGAGACTGACAAATCTCAAGAGGGGAAGGGGGTAGGAAGAGATTAACCAAAGAATTTATATGTATATATGCATAACCCATGGACACAGGCAATAGTGCAATGAAGGCCTGGGGAGAGGAGGCAGGAGTGGGATGGAGGAGGTCAATGGGGAGAAAAATAAGGATATCTGCAATACTTTCAATAACAAAGATAACCTTTTTTTAAAAAGTTCGGTAAAATGAAATATCTGCATGTCATATGCTTATCTAAAGGACCTCTAATAAATTATAATTTCTGAAAGATACGCATTCCAGCATAAAAAAAAAAGGATGACTATTCTCTCCCTGGTGTGTGTGTGTGTGTGTGTGTGTGTGTGTGTTAATTTTTCATTGTTTAAAGTATTACATATGTTTCCTTTGTCCCCCATTGACCTCTCCCAGGCCATTCCCACCCGCCAGCACATGCCCTTACCCCCCTACTGTGTGTGTCCATTGGTTATGCTTATATGCATGCATACAAGTCCCTGGTTTTATTTTTTCATTTTTTGAGAAGCTTCCATTTAGAAAATTTACACTAAACTGTTTTGTCTGCTTCTTGGGGCAGCATAATATGTAGAAAAGATTAGGAGATGAAGATTATGATGGGGCAGAAATAGAATATTGGGGACCAACTATAATTGTAAGAAATATTAATCATGCTCTGTTAACCATGATTAAAGAAGGCACAATCTAACCTGGCTGGGAGTTACGCATAGGACCTGAGAGCTCACCTGGAAATGTGGCCCGTCCTCCCCATCTGGGAGCCGCCTATTATCATGGAACGATGAACAACCTTGTTGCAGAAACCATAGCCACTAGCCCTTTGCATATTGCCAGCCCTTTGAAGACCCCCAGCCTTTGCATACCCACAGGCCTTTGCATATCTCCAGCCTGCATTACCTGTAAACTGTCTGTTGGCATACCCTTTTGCCTACTTCCCATGTCATCTTTATCCTTCTACCCAATATAAGCAGCTGGCTCATGGTAGGGTGTAGAGCAGATTATTGTGGATGACTTGCTGCTCTCCTGTACTGCCGAACTATTGGAATAAACACTCATATATAATTCAACCCTGTCTCTGCTGAATTGACTCAAGTAGTGACTGGCAGCACAGACCCATTGATTGTCCAGTTACAATTATACTTCTAGCTATCTATATAGATAACTACTTGTATGGCCTTGAATAAAGTACTTAGAATGTCTGAACTTTGATTTCTACATCTGTAACTGGAAGAGGATTGCATGATGGGCATCCAAGGTCCTCGTTATTTTTCTGCTCTGAAAAAAAGGGTCCTAAATTTGGTGTCTAGCTTAGGAAGATCTAAGAATAACGTCAAACCTCTTCCCCACTACAAGTTGCTGGGGCCATGTTTTCGTCTACTCTGCATTCCCAGTGCCCTGAGTAGTACCTGCCATGTAACAGGTACTTAATAGAGGATTCTTGAATGAATAAACAAAGCTAGATCTGCTTGGTAAAAAAGAAGCAAAAGAAGACATTTGTTATCTATCTGCCTCTCTAAGCAATTGGTGTAATTGGGGAAAGGCCTTGTCTGCTCCCTAGCAAATAGTTGGTATTCCATAAATCTTTATTGCTTGCTCAATAAAATTTATTTCCTCCTTACAAAAATTCTGTGAAATACCTGTTAATTACCCCATTTTCAGTAGAGAGGAAACCAAAACAATTCGGGGGTGGGGGTAGCTTTTTAAGGTTCTGCAGATCTTAGGAAATGAAGCAGGAATTAAAACCAGAGCTTTCTCATAACAAAACTCACTGTTTAGATAAACTGAACTTTCCCTAAAGCATAAGTGACTCATGATTATCCCCAAAGATTCTGATGTGGGGAGGCAAGATACCTGAGGTGGATGATCAAGTGCTGTGAGGAGATAGGGAGTCAGAAATTAAACTTACCGCCTTCCTAGAATTATACCTGGTTGAACCATTGAGATTACTTGAAACATTTAGCAGTTTTCTTTTCAATAAGTTAAGGTATCAATATGAAAAACATTGTTTTTCTTAGCTCCTATAACACATTTACTGCCTGTAGAAGAAAATGCACTGGATGGGAGTTAGGGCACCTGGATTTCAGTTCTAATATCTACAGCCCATGGGCTCTTAAGTAATTCAGTAGACATTTTGGTTCTGCTGGTTCCTCATCTGTACCATAGATGTATTTGTCTAGATCAGTTGATTTTTCACAGATTCATACAAGAACTTCAAGGGCTGGTCAGGGATAGGGGGTGAGGATGGGACTAGAGGGGCAGAAAAGGATTGCCCATCACCAAGGGAGGTATCTGGAAGCCCACAGGACTCTGCTCTACACCAAGCCCAGGCAGCCCCCTGAAGAATGCCCGTGTAATGGGTAACTCCGTTTCCACAGGTTCAGGTCTTGCTGTTCTGTGGGTGACTCACTTCTGACCTGTCCTAACCAGATAGTTGGGATGTAAAGTTTTATTTAAATAGAAAGGTGAATTGATTTAAAAGCAGTAATAGTTAACATTTATTGAGCACTTACTGTGTGGAGTTAAATATACCCCATGAACTATATATTTTATGAACTGTATATAAAGTCATTTAACCCCCCCAACAATGATGTATGTGCTGTTTATCTCCATTTCACAGATGAAAAAACTGGGCACTGACTGGTTGAGTAAATTGTTCAAGACCACACAGCTAATAAGTGGCAGAGCTGGGATGTGAATCTAGGCAATCTGGCTCCAGAATCCATACTCTTAACTCTTTGCTATATAGTGTCTCTAGAAAAGAAAATCCTAAAAGAGGATTTAAAGATAATATCTAAAGAAAAACCTTAACTACATATGAGTACATATGGTATGTGCAGGAATGACCAACGTACTAAGTGAATAACTGAAGTTCATAAATGCTGCTTTGAAGCATTGCCTTTAGTAACTCCCAGATTACCCTGAGTTTCCGATTCCCTGGAAAAGGAGTCTGAGCACCCTAGATTAGGCCAGGTGCTCAGCTCTGGGTCACTCAGCCAGCGTAGGGGATGTCAAGGGCCACATAGAACAGATATAGCAGCTGCCACCCACCTTACGATCTCAGTGGGGTTAGGGAAGCAGCATTTCCAGGGAAAAGGGAATCGTTATCAGGGCAATCACCTTGAGGGTGCCCACCACAGTCATCAATTAGCTAAGACTAGGCTGACTTCAGGGCATAGGTTAGAATTCTTTTTTTTTTTTTTCACTAAAAAATCCTTGATATGAAGCGTATGTTCTTATATCAGACTCATGGAGAAATTATAGACGGTCACAAACCAGATCATTTATCTTCTTGTTTTGAAAGTAGAGTAGCCCATTTAGCAATATCTAACACAGTTTTAAGTGACTTGTTCTTCGACCCTGTAATTTCGCTTCTAGGGGTTTATTCTACAGAAATACTCCCACATATGCACATAGATATATGTTCATTGCAGCATTGTGTATAATAATAGAAAATAGGAAGTGACCTAAATCTTTATTAATGGGGATGTAGAACATTATGGTACATCCATACTATGGATAAACATCCATCATTAAAAAGAATTAGGTAGTCCCATATGTAGTGACAAGAAAATTCTTCAAACTACATTAAGTGACTAAATTAATATTGTGTAATATTTATAGTATGAACTTAAGTTACAGTGCAGTATATATAGTATGAACTCATTTTTATGGAAAAATGCATAGTATTTCCTCTGTGTTTATAAATGCATTGAATTTGTTACATTTTTATAAACTTGTTAAAAACATATAATTCTGAAAGAAAATATGCTAAAATGTAAAAGAGAGACATCTAGGGAAGAAGGTAGGATGGAGAGATGGTAAACCTGGTGGGTCCCCATAGTAATATAATTTTAATTTGCTAAAAATGTAAAAGGAAACCAGCAAGTGAAATTAATGTTAATATATTTTATTTGAATTAATATATCTAAAATGCAGGTGACCCCCAAAAATGTATACACACTTTAAGTAATTATCTATTCCAATGGGTTAAATCTGAAAATAAATATCAATTGAGCTGTTAAAGCATGTATACGTTTTTTGGGGACACCCTGTATTATCATTTCAATGTCACTAGTGTAAAGCACTTATTATTGAGATATTTAAAAAAATTTTATACTAAGTCTTTAACTCTTATAGCACTCTGATTTCAGACCAGCAACAGTTCAAGTGCTTAATAGCTACATGTGGCTAATGTCCACCATCTGAGTGGCTTAGCTGTGTATACTTATATATTGTTTTGATTTTTTTACAGTAAGTGTATGCTCTCATCTGACTCACATGACTTGTTTTTCTAAGTAGACCTTTTAAGAGTTGTGATGCTTTCTTAAAGGTGACTTTTAATCTCACCTTTTCATCTTCCTGTGCCGCTTTGCTATGAAAAAGAAAGTTGGATGGCACACTCATTTCACTTGGAATCAGCAGTCATGGATTTTCATCTCAGTGAACACACATTAAGTCCATATTGGAATTAAATAAAGTGATGCAATTTGAAAGAATGAATGAAGATAGCTTTTAATAGAATTTAAACTGTGATTCACAGACTTTTTCATTACTCTGATGTATGTATAACTCCTTTTCTCCCAAGGCTGTGGCAGCCGTTTGAACATTTCTGTTGTTTCTATAGTTGTAAACAAAAAACATACTAAAGAAATGTGAAACTTAACAGTTGCCTGGGGTATAAGGTGTGATTATAAAGTAACAAGGTTTATTTTTTTGGTGAATAAATAAATTATATATTTGCCTTTCAGAATGATTTGCTTGAATGTTATATATAGATCTGCATCTGTCCTTTGAGATACTTTACAGTCAGTTTTTTTTAAAAACAAGCATTACTTCCAGACACCTAATCTGTCATTTATATTTGGCTTTCAAGAACATATATATTATGTGGACATTTTACTGTTTGCCACAGATTGTAATTTTTTTTTCAGTAAAAGTATGTTAGCATTTCCATTTTATATTGTTACTGTTTATAGTAATTTTATTAAAAATTCCAAATACTTGAAGATTAAAATGAAAATCAAGACAGCCTAAATAAGGAAGGACTCTAAATGAACATAAGGTTTACTTTTTAGGGAGATGTTCTAAAATTAGATTGCACTGATAGTTGCACAACTCTATAAATATTAAAAATCATTGAGATGTACACTTAAAATGGCTGAATTTTATGATATGTAAATTATATCTCAATAAAGCTTTTTTTTTTAAATAGCTTTCAGGGGTGCTATTAAGAATTTTTATAACCATGTCTGTAGTTTGAAATAATTTCATGCATAGTAATAAATGTATTTTGTA
Organism: Myotis lucifugus; assembly: GCF_000147115.1. Taxonomy (NCBI): domain Eukaryota; kingdom Metazoa; phylum Chordata; class Mammalia; order Chiroptera; family Vespertilionidae; genus Myotis; species Myotis lucifugus. Next base: position 1,571,494 of record NW_005871264.1, on the reverse strand, counting down.
GAATCTGATTGTTTACAGAGGTATTTGGAAATGTCGCTTGATTTTAGATCTTCCTTCCATTTAATGTTCAGATTATTGTCTTACCTTCTGGATAATATTTCCTGAAAAGGCTCCCTAACATTATCCCCTGTGGAAATCCATTGCATCACCTATAAAACAGGGTTAATAACTAAATGTGATAAAGATTAAATGAGATATTATATTTTTTTAAAATTGTAATATCTGGATGTAGCGCCTGAATTGTACATTAACCTGTACATTGAGTACCTACTCATGGCTTTTATAGTCTACTAGAGGCCCGGCGCACAAAATTCGTGCATGGGCATGGTCCCTAGGCCTGGCCTGTGATCAGGGCCATCTTCCCAGCTGCCTGCAACCAGCCCCCCCCCCCCACCGCCACCCACCCCTGGTTCCCTGTTTGCCATCGGGTGATTGGTGCCTGATGTCTGGGGAAGGGACCAAGAGGTCAGCTGTTCCCACCCGCTCTCCAGCCCCGCCCCCACTGCAGGTGGCCATCAGGCAATCTGAGCCTGCCAGCTGGGGAAAGGGACAAAGAGGTGGTCATTGCGCATCATAGTGACTGGTCCAGCGGTCGTTCTGCCATTAGGGTCAATTTCCATATTACTCTTTTATTATATAGGACTAGAGGCCTAATGCACGAAATTCGTGCAAGAGTAGGCCTTCCGTCCCCTGGCTGCCAGCACCGGCTTCCCTCTGGCACCCAGGACCCGGGCTGGCTTCCCTCTGGCCGCCCACAGGCACCTGGACACGGGCTGTCTTCCCTCTGGCCCTGGCTTTGTCTGGAAGGATGTCTGGAATTACATCCAGAAGGATGTCCAGTCTAATTAGCATATTACCCTTTTATTATTATAGATAGGGGCCTTGTGCACGGGTGGGGGCTGGCTGGCCTGCCCTAAAGGGGACTGGCCAGGGTGAGGGGCCGCAGGTTTGCAGGCAGGCTCTGCCCCCAATCAGGGTGGGGGTCCCTGCTGGGGGCGGGGCTGGCCTGGGCAAGGGGCTACGGGCGGTTTGCAGGCCGGCCATGCTTCCGGCTTTGTCAGGAAGGACGTCCGGAAGACATCCAGTTTAATTAGCATATTACCCTTTTATTAGTATAGATGATTTAAACATGGTGGGGAACCACTCTACTTTTACACATAAAAAGCCCTGGTGAAATACTTGGAGGAACATTTAGGATTTGTTCTCATGTTT
>NW_005871264.1:1435669-1570182 GCF_000147115.1 Myotis lucifugus | reverse complement strand
GGGGGTACGGGGGACAGGGACGGCCACTGGCTGGCCAACGCTGTCCCCTGATCAGCCCGCCTGGTCGCCTCCTGCAGAGGGAGGCCTCCGGTGGTGGCAGCAGGGGGCGGGGCCAGCCAGCGCTGTTTCCCTGATTGGCCTGTCCAGTCGCCTCCCGCAGAGGGAGGCCAGACTGCGGCTGAGGCCCGCTCCCTGCCAGTCGGACATCCCCTGAGGGCTCCTGGACTGCAAGAGGGTGCAGGCCGGGCTGAGGGGCCTCTAGTCTCATATAAAACATATCACTGTATAGCTTATGCCCTGGCACTTTTTTCCTTAGGAGACATCTTTTCCCTGTTATGCTTCCCTTCCCTTCCCAGCCTTAAACATGGTCTAAATGAAGCCTGCCAAGGTTCTCTTTTCAGTGCATTGATGCCTCCTGGGATTAGTTGGAGAGGTCTTTGCAGAATTACATTTCTCTCCTGCAGTGCTTCCTGTGCCCTATTTAACATACAGCCTTCAGTTTTCTCCTAACCCCTACTTGCTTTCTCAAGGAGAGAAAACTCAGATCTTATGAAGCAATTCAGAACTTACAGAGCCTGGCAATAGGCATAGGCCCAGCACTCAGCTTCAGGAATGTTTCAGATTGCTCTCATTTTAAGCCACCTTCAAGATTCACAGGTACAAATCTGCTTGTCTTCTTCATTTGCCATCATGCATCCTTCCTTTTATCCCTCCTAAAACCAAAGTATGCATGCCAACTCCAATTCACCAAACATTTTTAGCTTTCTCATATTCTAATGTAGCTCAGAAGCATTTTCTAGTGGACTCTCTGGGTTGTCACTGGGCTGTCGTTTCTCACAGTCTGGTTGTGCCTGAAGCAGTTTTCATAGCTAAATGATGAACCTTCGAAAAAAAAGGTACGTAGTGAAAATGGAAACACCAGCATGCTCTTTGTAACCATTTCTTTAATTCTCCACCTGCCATAACGTGGAGATGGCTCCTAATTATCAGAGGGAAGAGCTGAACTCCTGTACTGCAGCAGAAAGAATGAGCACTATGGGAGGGCGAGTGACAGACTACTCTCCAGTGGGGAGGGGGACAGATATTTTGGGAAACTTTGACACGGAATCGGATGTATTTGTATAACCTTTTCATGTGGAACTGTGTTGCAGTCAGAGAGGGGGTTTTGGTTTTCTTCATTAAAAGCTTATTAAATAAAGAAATAGGACAGTCGTTTTGCTTCGGTAGATGGGGGTCAGAGAGGAGGGTCTGATCTCCTCAGGATATTAATGTCTGCCTTCAGCGGGGGAAATGAGCCGTCACTTGAGTTAGAGGCAGCTTTATGTGCTCATTGCTAGGGATTCCCATATGTCCAGGGAGCAGCAACAGTAAAAAATGGCAGAGCTCGGTGGTGGAGTGCAGAGGGCTCTCATTGGAATTCATGTCAGGAAGCTCAGCTCAGTCTGCCCAGAGCAAGTCTGTTTAATGTTGATCAGCTGTCCATCTGATAAACCGAATTGATACGGGCATTCCCTCCAAGGGCTGCCCTGACAGTGACAGCCGCAGCACCCAGATGTCTTGTTAGGCTTTTGGGTAGTCTCAAGTATTTTTAACCCCTTTCGTGATACCCAAACCAAAAAGTAATTTTAGAGACCTAGATAACAATGCCAGCTGGGCTTTCCCTTTGCTTCTCTGGCAGAAAACAGGCCAGCTTAAACTATTTCCAGAAACCAGATGCTACTAGTTAGTTATCCCTCTCCCTCATCATAACCAGGACCTAGTTAACCTGCAGGATAATTATGTGCTGACATCATCAAGTTTGTGTCTAGTTATTCAAAATAATGTTTCTGAAAATATTTTTACTACAGTAAGTTACCTGGCTTGGTAATGCTTTATTAGTTTCATGGGTATATTAGTTGATCACTAAGCAGAACTTTATGTTCATGTGTAAAAAGAACATGAATTACAAATTTTATTTGGTTGGCTAATTTCTGATAATAACTATGGTGACTTCTTGCTGAGTCCAAACATCCTCTGCTTTCTCAAGGATGACTACCATCATGAAGGTAGCTCACCTCTTTGTCAGCAGGTATGGAGGAAACTAATTACAGAACATATCAATACTGAGCTTTCTTTAATAAAACAAAAAAAACACAACAATAGTAACTATGTGAGGAGATGGATATGTTAATTATCCTGACTATAGTAATCATTTCACTATGCGTTCATCAAAACTGCATTTTATATACCTTAAATATACAATTTTATTTTAAAAATATAAAAAATACTGAGCTTTAATTTTTGGAAATAAATCAAGAGAGATAAGTCTTTGTATTGTTATTTTAAAATTCTATTTCTACAAAACTACCAGTAGTTCCAAATTACAGTACTAAATATGGGAGAAATTTTTTTTATTATTATTATTATTTTTTTTTTAGTTTTTTACTGAATCGCTTCTTAAGAATTTTTGTCTTTTTTTCCCTTCACTTCCAGATCTTGTGTTTTCATAGCATGGCAAAACTCTAACATAGAGTCAAGTATCTGATCTCTTTGAACTTAGAATTTCAGATCAGCTTTCCTAAAAAAAGACACAGAGCCCTCAGCACTTTCGATGATTGCCTAGTGCAGTGGTCGGCAAACTGCGGCTCTCGAGCCACATGCGGCTCTTTGGCCCCTTGAGTGTGGCTCTTCCACAAAATACCGACTTCTGCGCATGGGCCACAAAGTTTCAATCGCACTGTACGTGCGGGCCCGCACGTGGTATTTTGTGGAAGAGCCACACTCAAGGGGCCAAAGAGCTGCCTGTGGCTCGAGAGCTACAGTTTGCCAACCACTGGCCTAGTGCATATGGTCAGAGCTGGAAGTAAGGCCTGGTCTTTCTTTTCAGCCCCTGGACCTGTGATTCCATCTCTGTTTGGAGGCCACCATTACTACAGCCTACAGCTTTGGCATTTTGCTTTTAATGGTTGAGATTTTTGGTTTCAGTCACCTGTTTTTAAAATCAGAATTCTCATTTCCAAATACAGGAATGAAACAAGATTAGTTTTGAATGCTGTGATCATGGCAAACCCCAAATTCAAAGTTCCATTTTCACTTCGGTTATCAACATGAATAAATGGCAAAACAGGAAAATTGTTATGTTTCTGTAATAATTGTAATGAACTGAATGAATTTCTTAGAATGTTGGATCTGGCCTACTTATAAAAACTTAATATTTAACACATAATTAGTTAAAGTTTATCACCATATAAGATTCTTTTACCTGGCATTAAGAGCATATTCTTTTCCTTTTTATTCTTATTCATATGCCTTGATATTTTTTTAAAAAAAATATATTTTATTGATATTTTTTAATGTTGGTATTTTTGAAGTATATCTTAAAAACTCCTTTGCTCTTATCTGCTTCTTCCCCTCCCCTCATTCTTTGTCCTTGTGGAGCTTTCTTCTATGGAGTTGTGAAGAGAAAAATAAAACACAAAACAGCTAGTGTGTCAGATGGCAATAAGTACTATGTATGGAAAAAGCAGGAAGCGGGGACTGGAAGTGCTGGCATGGATGGGAGGGTTGCAGTTGTAAATGGAGTAGTCAGAGAAGGGCTCACTGAGAAAGTGAACTTTGAAGGGATCTGAAGGGAGCAAGGACTAAGCCTTGCAGGTATGTAAGGGAAGATGAGGCCAGATAGGGGAAAGGGCACGGGCTCTGAGGCAAGAACAGGCTTGGCATGTTCCTTAGCTACCACAGAAGCTAATGTAGCTAGGGAAGAGTGATCCGAGAGGGAAGGGAGTAGCAAATGAAGTCAGAGAGGTAAGGGGGTAGAGGAGCTGGTCAGATTGCACTTGACCTTGGAGTCCATTGTAGAGACTGGCTTTTACCCTGAGTGAGATGGGGAGCCACTGGAGGGTTTTCAGCAGGGAGCTAAGTGATGGGCTTAATGGTTTCTTCAACTTCCTGCTTGCCTCGTTTCTGATCTTTTCCATTTTTGTAAAGCTAATGGACTAAAAATATTATCTCATTATTATTATTATACTATTTTTCCAAATTATTTGTGAGGTTGAGCATCATTTTATGTGGGATTTGGCCATTTATTTCTAGAATTACCTCTTCATATTCTTTCCCATTTTGCTCTTGGGCTGTTTATCTTTTTCTTATCAATTTCTTGTCCAATTTGGACAAGCTCCACACATTTTTAATATAATCTTCTGCTTATTGTATGTGTTTCAAATACTTTTCAAGTCTGTATTTGCTTTGGTCTTTTTTATAGTTTATATAAACATTTTTGTATATTGTAACTACTCGAATTTATTCTTTTTATATAGCTTCCTGACTTTCTATTTTATTTTGCAAGGCTTTCTAACCCCAAGGTCATAAGAGTGTTTTCCTAAATTTTTTTAAAATAATGGTATTTTATATTCATCAAGATGAGCCACAGAGCTGTCATTTCAAATGGGGTTTTAGTATTGTATTGCTTTGTTTTCTTTTTTACCTTTTGACTTAAATTTGAACTTTTGTTTTTTCACATTTTGATCTTTATTCCAAAAATATTTTTTCTATGGAGTAAGGTAGGGGTCTAATTTTATTATTATTTTCCTTAATTGATAGCCAATTGCCCAACATCTTTTGTAAGAATAATCTGTCTTTTCCTTAACAATTTGAAATGTTACCTTTACCATAAGTAATTTATTTTCCATATATATTTGGATCTCTTTCTGGATTTTATTCCACTAATCTATTAGTTTGTTCTTGTGATAGTACAATAGTTTTTAAAATTGCAGTAGCTTCATAAGTTTTAAAATCTAGAATGTTAGTCCTTTTATTTTCCAGAATTTTCCTTGTAATTTTCAAATTTATCCTTTCTGCCAAAACCGGTTTGGCTCAGTGGATAGAGCGTCGGACTGCGGACTGAAAGGTCCCAGGTTCGATTCCGGTCAAGGGCATGTACCTGGGTTGCGGGCACATCCCCAGTGGGGAGTGTGCAGGAGGCAGCTGATCGATGTTTCTCGCTCATCGATGTTTCTGACTCTCTATCTCTCTCCCTTCCTCTCTGTAAAAAATCAATAAAATATATTTTTTAAAAAAATTTATCCTTTCTACATGAACATAAAAATCAGTTTTACAATTTTAAAAATCTTCTAAGATTCAAATAAAATTATTTTTAAAAAATGACTCTTGCCTAGCTGGTGTGGCTCAGTGGTTGAGTATCAACCTATGAACCAGGAGATCATGGTTCGATTCCCTGTCAGGGCACATGCCTGGGTTGCGGGCTCGATCCCCAGTGTGGGGCATGCAGGAGGCATCCGATCAATGATTCTCTCTCATCGTTGATGTTTCTATCTCTCTCCCTCTCCCTTCCTCTCTGTAATCAATAAAAATATATATTTTTTAAAAATAACTCTTACCACCCTGGCCCATGTGATTCAGTTGTTGAGTGTCGTCCCATGCACCAAAGTGTTGTAGGTTCAATTCCCAGGGCACCTGCCCAGGTTGCAGCTTGATCCCTGGAAGGGGGTGTGCAGGAGGCAGCTGATTGATGTTTCCCTCTCACATTGGTGTTTCTCTCTCTCTCTCTCTCTCTCCCCCCCCCCCTTCCTTTCTCTCTCTAAAAAATCATTTAAAAAATCTTTTTTTTTTAATGACTCTTATCTACCATTTTAATGCTTTCAGAGACACCCTGAATTTTGTGCATTTTGTGTTTGGGATTCTTACTAGTTTTCTGTTGGTATGCAAAGAGCCTGGGCTTTAAAAATGGAGATCTCTGGGCTTGAATCCAGCTTTGCAGCTTACTAGCTATGTGAACTTGAGCAAGTTAGTTGGCCAGCCCAGCTCCCTCTGTGCAGTAGAGATAATAATGCTTACCTCAGACAGCTGTTGTGAGTTTTACATTATTTTTTTTATTAATCAGTTGATTGAGTTGTTAAGCTTGCAAAATTATTTCGTATAAAATGTTCAGAATACAGTAATTCATTGGCTCAAAGTAATTAATTTAGATAGTGAAAGCCATAAACCAGTTAGGCATTTTAAAAGATTGGATATCTGAAATATTTGCTGATGAAATAGCATGATATCTGGCATTTGCTTCAAAATAATCTGGAAAGATAGTGAAAGGTGTAGCTGAAACAAGATTATGATCCACAGAGGTATTTTATGCTATATTTTCACTTTGGAATGTTTTAAAATACCCAAATTATAAAGGGTTTTTTAAAGAATACATCTTTAAAAACTGTTTAAAATGACAAAGTATAAACATTTATTTGTAAGTGGAATATTATGTTTCTATTATGTTATTCTCTGTACTTTTTTGTATTTTGTTAAACCTCTAAAAAGAAGGAAAACAAGGAGGAATGGAGGAAGAAAAGAAAAAAAGCTGAATAAAAAGAATAAAAAAGACAACTCCATTTTATTTAATCTTCCTTGCCTGTGTATTGAAACACAGTTGACACTCCTACTAGTTTAACATCAACTTAAAGACATGAAACATTTAAAGAGATTTCAAGTTAATATAAGGAACAATTTCTAATAATTAAAACTATTCATCTGAAGACCTGGTTCCTATATAGTTTATCACTCATCCTGGAAGGAGTTAATTGAGGTTAATTGACTTCTGGGGTCACTTCCATCTCTGATTCTATAAATCTGACTTTTTAGTTTATCTCACTCTTTTCTTTGTGAAACTAAGAATGATAACAATCCCTTATACCTTTATACTATCGATTTCCAACCTTTTTTATCTCATGGCACACATAAACTAATTACTAAAATTCTGTGGCACACCAAAATAATATATTTTTGCCCATCTGACCAAAAAAATAGGTACAATAGTAGCCATCATTCACATCAGAGGGCTACTATTGTATTGGCTGTTGTCATTTTTTTATTTGACAATCTAAGGGAAAAGAGGTCAGTGCCCCTGACTAAATAGTCAGGTATTGCATGTTTTAAAATTCTTGTGACACACTAGTGTGCTGTGGCACATCAGTTGAAAATCGTTTCTTTACACAACAAATATTATAGGCAGCCAAGAAGTAGGATAGTATAATTTAGAGTGTAGTAAGGGAGAGAAGTGGTAGGAAGATAAATGGGAAAGAAGTAATTACAATATAGTACAATAAATGAGCTATGTTCAGAGGCTTTGAAGGGTCCCAGGTTCGATTCCGGTCAAGGGCATGTACCTGGGTTGCAGGCAGTCCCCAGTAGGGGATGTGCAGGAGGCAGCTGATCGATGTTTCTCTCTCATCGATGTTTCTGGCTCTCTATCTCTCTCCCTTCCTCTCTGTGGAAAATCAATAAAATAGAACAAGAAGATTCTCTATTTGTAAACAATGTGGAACTTCTCTATTTGTAAATACTATGTGGAACTATCTCCAAGAGATTATATTGGGTGAATAAAACCAGAGTACAGCAATACAAACATAAAACGTCTTCACCATTTTTGTGATATTTTATTGACTAAAAATACTGTAAACAAATATAGGTTTATCATTCACCCTATAGCAGCAAAAGTTGCACAGCACATCCACACAATGAACCTCTGTAGAGATGGATGTTAAATAGAAAAAGAAGATTCTCTATTTGTAAACAATGTGGAACTTCTCTATTTGTAAATACTATGTGGAACTATCTCCAAGAGATTATATTGGGTGAATAAAACCAGAGTACAGCAATACAAACATAAAACGTCTTTACCATTTTTGTGATATTTTAATGACTATCAAGAATTTACTTGGCTGCCCATAACAGGACTCGAACAAACAGTAGCTTAAAGGAATGCAATGTCTACTTAACTCAGATAACAAAATGTCTAGAGATGGGCACACCCAAGCTGACTTGAAGCCATCAAGGGCCCAGGCTTCTCCTTTCCTTTCGCTCACTATTCTTCACTGGGAGCCCTCTCTAGGATCCTTAGGTCTTTGCTGTGCCTCCAGGCAGTTGGGCCCTATTCCCGACAGGAGGGGGTGAGCCCAAAATGCCAAAGGTGCACATCAACTGAATCCTGATACTAGGAACTCAGTAGATTTCTCAGAAACTTTACCTAGTGACCTTCTACCTACATTCACTGGCCAGACTGTGCTACATGATCACTTCTAGCCTCAGGGGATCTTGGGACACGAATGTTTTTAAGTGAGTACATTGTCACTCCAAATATATTAAAAGGTGTGTTAGTAGTGAGGAAGGAAAGAGTGAGTGGGTTACTAGCAGTGTCTACCATCATTCTTTCTAAAGCTTAGAATGCTAAAGAACTTTGGAGAAATGTTGGAAGAAAATGGATCAAAACAGATGAAGTTGTTTAACATACAATGGAAAGAAAGTAATTTGGTGAAAATTCTTGTGAAAACATCAATTAATCCTCTGGGTTATATGCAATGTGGTAATTACTTCCTTACTCTGATTACTTAGCCTAAGTGGTATTCATTTGTGACTCTTTTCCAATCAAGAGTTAGCATAAAAATACCCGAGTGATAAAATATACGTGCATAAAATGGCATGAAGACCTTTATATAAGATAAATTTTAAAATCTAGTACATTGCAAGTTTATTAGATTGCTTTGGTGGCTAAAATAGGAATAAGATAATGAGAAGAAAATACTCCCAGCTTTCATACTGCTTCTCTGCTGCACACAAAATTAGACTCTTGCACAATGTGATCTGAGTTGTTTATTGGATGCCAAAATCCTAGAAGTTAAGAGCACAGTACTAGATAGTAATTACAGGACAGATTTCAAGATAACCAATCATTTTATTTCTATTTCCTATAGACCAATAATAGCAATAATTTGGTCTTTTTTTAAACTATTAACTGCCAGCCCAGGTAATATTTTTAATCCCTCAAATCTTCTAATTTTAGAACTAAATATTAAATTTTAGACCTGAAATCCCTGAATCTTCCAACTGGAAGGGACTGTTTCTTCAGTTCCCCTCTTTTCAGTGGTAAGACTATGGATCTGAGAGTTTAAGGAATTTCCCCAGTCTAGTGTTGTAGGCAGAGTTAGAACTGTTATCTATAATCCTGATCAACCTAAATCCCTTCATTTGGTCCTGATCAAATGATTTGGAAACGATTTGATTACTTTGCCCAGTTATTATGAACAAAAGAGTCAAGTTTGCTCATACTGTACTTTCTCCTAGCAAAATTGTCTTCTGTAGTGCTTGGAACTTAAGGATAAAAATTGGACATATTTGTGGTGGGCATATACTAGTGTTGGTAAAATGGCAACTTTGCCCCCCCCCCCATTTACTATTTCTCAGGTAAATACATATTTTAAATTACCATTGGTCACTATGACATGGTGACTCTGAGTTCCAGCCTTGTCCTTTATAAACAGAATGTTCTCAACCAATGATTTAACCTCTCCAGAACTGCTGTCATTAGAATCACAAGTAGATAATATAAATGAAAGTTATTTGTAATGATGGATACTGTACAAATGATGGGTTTTTCACTTTCATTACCACCATTGTTTTTGTTGTTTTTGACCATGTGGCATTTAAAGATTGCTATTTAATGAATGCTGTTTTATGATTACAGATGTCTTTATTAAAAGCTCACAATAATTGATTTCCATCCTTAGGGTAATTCAAAACAACTGCAATTTCTTGCTTGCCTGGTTATTTAATAAGCTGAACTATGTGAAAGATTTATCCAGTGCTTAACCTTTTTTGAGTTTTATACTTGCCCATAATCTCATTCAATTTTTGTGAAATGTAGTAATATGGATTTTTATTGTGAATGGGTTTGCAAACTAGAAAACATTTGCAGGGTACTAATAAAATAAATTTTTATTCCTTTCTTTTAGTTGTTTTTAAATGTTCCTTTTTAAAAAATATTTTTGTTAATTCTCAGTAGTCCTATAAATCTCCATATAAATCTCCATCTTGGTGATTTGGGGGGGGCATGTAATGAGATTTAAACCTAAACCATTAATTTATTCTTCTTTTGTACTTAGGATTAAATAAGATAATACATAAAAGTGCTTGGCCTAATGTCTGGCACAGATTACATTCCCACTTATATTGGCGTCTGTTAGATACTGGTAAGGATTCTTAGAAATCCTAAAATTGCAGATATGGGAAAGTTAGAGAACAAAGTAAACAACTGTGAAGGGTCACCCTCCACTGGCCAGCTTCTCTGGGAACCCTGTGACTCGTGGGATCTTGGGAACTAGTTGGGTAAAGAGTAGGGAATATTACAGAGAAGGTAGGTATCAAGATCTGCTTATATATAGATCCCAAACTACTCAGTGGAAGAGCCTTCATGAAAGTCTTTTGCAAGGGTACTTACTCAGAGTTGCACCAAACCAGCAGCTATAGGTGCCACACTTCTGTCTTTAGCTTTACAGTGTTTCCCTCAGCCAAAAACGAACCAAGTTGGCTCTGAGTTCAAAGTATTCAGCAAACAACAGCAAAGCACAGCCACCAGAAATTCGTACCTGATTTCCATGGTATATAGCAGTGGTTCTCAACCTTCTGGCCCTTTAAATATAGTTCCTCATGTTGTGACCCAACCATAAAATTATTTTCGTTGCTACTTCATAACTGTAATATTGCTACTGTTATGAATCATAATGTAAATATCTGATATGCAGGATGGTCTTAGGCAACTCCTGTGAAAGGGTCGTTCGACTGCCAAAGGGGTCTCTACCCACAGGTTAAGAACCACTGGTATATAGGGTAATGCTGTATTAGCTAGTGGAGCCACTATATGGACATACACAGCAATACAGATTGGAATACAATGGAACCAGCCCCCTGTTGGCAGAGTTACCCCAAAGGAATGAAGAGATCAGTAATCATCCCAGCTGGTATAATGTAGTTTCAAAACCACTTCATAATTGATGTCACGTAAAAGCACTGTGTACCCATTAAAATATGGCATGATTGAAGGAATAGAGTGCATTTGAAACCTTCAAAACAAAAAAGCAACAAACTTCAAAATGCTAAGTGAAATAAGTCATACAGAGAAAGATAAATACTGTATGTTCTCACTTATATGTGGAATCTAAAATCAAAACAACAGCCCGGCTGGTGTTGCTCAGTGGTTGAGTGATGACCTATGAGCCGGGCGATCCCAGCTCTATTCCTATTCAGGGCACATGACCGGGTTGTGGTCTCAATCCCCAGTAGGAGGTGTGCAGGAGGCAGCCAATCAATGATTCTCTCTCATCATTGATGTTTCTATCTCTCCCTCTCCCTTCCTCTCTGAAATCAATAAAAATATATTTAAGTAAATAAATGAATGAAACAAAAAACCTGAACTCATAGATACAGAGAACAGATTTGTGGTTATCAAAAGCAGAAGAAGAGGTAGGTAAAATGGGTGTAGGTGGTCAAAAGGTACAAACTCCCGGTTATAAAATAAATAAGTCATGGGAATAAATAATGTACTATATAGCATGGTGACTATCGTTAATAATGCTGCATTATATATTTAAAAGTTGCTAAGAGAGTAGATTTTAAAAGTTCTCATTACAAGAAAAATGTAAGTATGTGTGGTGATGGATGTTAGCTAGACTTATTGGGGTGATCATTTTACAGTGTATATATAAATGTTGAATCATTATGCTGTACACCTGAAACTAATATGTTATATGTCATTTATATCTCAATTTAAAACTTCATTAAAAAGAAACAACCTAAAAAAAACCTAATCTGTAAATATTTTATTGTTGAAAACTGAAGTCTGGCATTAGTGATAAGAGTGTTCTTGACACTCAGACAAGTCTTACCTTTATGTTTTAGTCAAAGAAGTTTGGCAGAGATCACAGAACTTATCCATACTGCTCTCCTTGTACATCGTGGAATAGTAAATTTAAGTGAATTGCAATCTTCTGATGGGCCACTGAAAGACATGCATTTTGGAAATAAAATTGCTATCTTGAGTGGAGACTTTCTTCTAGCAAATGCCTGCAACGGACTAGCTCTGCTACAGAACACCAAGGTAAAACTGGGCAGGGTTTGCTTGTGTCTGAATGGCCTTTAGGTGGCTCTTGGTTGACTGCAGAAGCCACAGAGGTCTGTGCACCCTGCCGCCCCAGCTTCCCATATGTAGATACTCAGTAAAGTTGTGATGATGATGGTGGTGGTGGTGGCAGTGTCAACACCAGATAAAACTGGTAAATGCTAGGAAATTAATTTCTATTTTTTTCTGATTACAAATAAAATTATTTGTTAATTATATGATAGTGTTAAAAATTTCAATTCAGCCCTAGCTTGTTTGGCTCAGTGGATAGAGTGTCAGCCTACAGACGGAAGGGTCCCAGGTTCAATTCCAGTCAAGGGCACATGCCTGGGTTGCTGGCTCGATCCCCAGTAGGGGGCGTCAGTAGGCAGCTGATCAATGATTCCCTCACATTGTTGATGTTTCTATCTATCTCTCCCTCTCCCTTCCTCTTTGAAATCAATAAAAATATATTTAAAAATTTTTTTCAATTTAAAGAAGTTATAAATTACCTATAATCTCACTATACAGAGATAATCATTCTTAGTTAATATTTTTGGTGTATTTTCTCTCTGTCATTTTTGTTTATTCATACTTTTATATATATGGGCTTTTTAGTAATATAGATGAAAATGTGCATGTATTAGCGTTTTTTTAATCCTGCCTATTTTCTCCCGCTTCACATTATGATGTAGGCATTTTCACTTAACTTTTTCATAAACTTTTTAATGTTTTCAGTTATTTACTAGTAGATCTAATATTTATTTATCAGATTCCTCATTTTTGGACATTTAAACTGCTTCCAATTTTTTACTATCATAAATAGATCTTCAGTAAACATCTTTCCACATCAACTTTTCTCATTCCAGGTTATTTCTTTAAGATAAATACCTAGAAGTAATTCCAAGGGTTTAAACATTTTTAGTATTCTTTTTGTTGTTGTTAATCCTCACCCGAGGATATTTTTCCATAGATTTTCAGAGAGAGTGGAAGGGAGGGGGAGAGACTGAGAGAAACTCGATCGATGTGTGAGAGACACATCGATTGGTTGCCTCCTACATGACCAGGGCTGCGGATTGAGCCTGCAACCGAGGTATGTGCCCTTGACCGGAATCGAACCTGGGACTCTTCAGTCCTCAGACCAATGCTCTATCCACTGAGCGGAACCAGCTATAGCGTAGTATTCTTGATACACATTACCAAGCTGCTTTCTAGAAAAATGTACAGGTATTTCTTCTATATCAGTTAGGATTAGATGGGACTATAAAATAACAGTGGCTAAAACAAGATAGATTATCTGTTCTCATGTTAAAGCATCCATGAGTAGGTAGTCCAGGGTTGGCATCATGCTCTACAAAGTCAGGAACCGAGGCTTCTTACTGCTCTGCCATCCTTATCTTACTACTTAATGTCTCAAGATAGTTGCCATTGTGTCCTCACTCCAGTTAGGAAGGAGGAGAAGGAAGGGTAAATCTCCTTCCCTTGAAGGTCATGTAAGTATACACGCTGGTTTTACTAAGGTCAGTCTCAGTGTAAGTCTGCTGTCCTAGAATCCCATCTGACTTAGTATTTGTCCTGGATTTTTTATTTTTTAACAGAGAGTGATTGCTTATAGTTACATTAGAATAAGCCAGCATGGGTTTTATAGATCTCCACCTTATACTTCCAACCTCTGCCTCAGTTTTTGTCTAGTGTAGGCTAAAGAGTATTGATAACCAGAACAGTGAGCAGAGCTTTTTTTCCCAGGATCGTGTCTCACGACACCGAAGAATGAGCTCCCTCTCCCTCTCCCTCTCCCTCTCCCTCCCCCTCCCCCTCTCCCTCTCCCAGAATATTTAAGCAAAAGTGTGAAAAAATTTATTACCAGCAGATTCAGACTCCCTGGATGGGGAGGGGGGCCCCAATAATGGGCTGTCTAGTGAAGCCTTGTACTCTAGGGGTATATATTTGCTACAAGCCTGCTCTGTATCTACCTGTGTCACCACCTGATTGATTCCCTCATTGTTCTTGCCCAGCAATGGACCTGAACTTTCCCTGTTTCTATGTGTTCTTTCTCTGTACCTATGCTGAACTTTCTCTGTTTCTATGCATCAGTACACCTTGTTACAGGCCCTCCCTTGTTTTCCCATGCCTCCCACTTTGAGTCCAGAAATATTTTATTATCTCTGCTTGATTGGTTTCTGTGGTTAGGCTGCTCAAACTGCCATGTCTGCCCCTGCCTATGTTCCACCTGCCTTTTTCCCACTGGACCCCTGCCCTGTCTGCCTGCGTTTCAAGCTAAGTTCTCTCAATATATGAAACCCATGTACCCCAGATAGTTATGTTAAGGTATAATATTAAATCTGAAAGGTAACAACAATAACTCATCTCTTTTCCAACCCTTTCAGACACTTCCAGTCAAGGACAGAATGCAAGGCAATTATTGATAGTAAATATATAGGGACCGTTAAACCCTTTGTCTCGGGCAGTAGAAATATTTGACACTGCTGCCCCACTGGCCACTTGGTGTATCATCCAATGTACTGTGGCCCATGCATGGTCTTCAGGAGTCACAAAGCCATCAGGTACCAGTCCAAAAACTCAATAGGAAACAAAGTAAGATAGAGGTTTGCTACCTATGAAATATGTATAGGAAATCAAGGCTGTATAGAGTGAGTAGAGAGTAGATTGAGCATGCTTGCTTGTATAATATAAAGCTATAATTGTTTTATTGTTTGGCAACACTTCGTTTTTGCAGTAAACCTTTGGCAGCAATAAGCTCAAAAAAATAAAAGTATGTGGGGTTTTTTAAAACCACTGGATTTTTGTTTCTCGAGAAAGTTGATAAGGAATGTGTAACTTGCACAGAATGTTGACATTTACTATCCACTGTGTTGGCCATAGCGGTATCACTGAACACATGAAAACAAGAGTCAAATCTTCTGAAAAAGTGTCAGGATCTACTTCCAAAATTAGTGGTTACTTTAAGGAGAATTCTGAAAATGATGATTTAATACATGCAGCTGTAGAAGATGTATATGCATACCACTCTGTGAAGCCTAACTTTGATAACTATCTATTCTTCTAAATTAATTTCACTCACTTTCAACTCCAAGGTATTTTTTATACACATAGGTAAAGGTATGCAATAGCTTCATTTTTTTAAGCTTCATTGGCAGAAGAACTTTGCAAATAGTTAAATAATTCTTGTTTTAATTGAGTGTCATCAGGTACTTCAGTAATTAAATTATTTTAATTAGTTCTAAAAATATGTGGGGTTTTTTCATCCATTCATGAAATCAAGGTAAAGCTTTTGGAAGTATATTCTATCAGAAGTAAGGCCATTATGAGTAAAAATGGAAATTCAGTTTAAAACTTCAGCATGGAAGATGAACATATTAGTTTTATGAAAGTACAAATTTTGTTGAAGTGCACACAGTGTTGTGGTAAAAACAATGTTCTTACTACATTCAGAAACCTTTGCAGTACTTGAAACTGGTTGTGGAATACCCATAATTCATAATGGCACCCAAACAAGTGTTAGCATTCTCCAAATTGAAATGAAAGCTATTGTTATACAAATTTGCAAACATCCTTATAGTCAGAGTCTCTGGACTACAAGATTTGTGGGATGTCACTGATGTTGAGTACAAAAATATGCTCCCCACAGCAGCATGCGTCTTCTCTCTTTGTTGGTCATCATCGGTCAGATTTCAGAAATCTTTATATCCAACAATGGTATTGAACTTTATTATAAACTAGAGGCCTGGTGCATGAATTCGTGCATGGGTGGGGTCCGCCTGGCCCGCCCCAGTGGGGGCCAATCAGGCTAGGCCAGCAGGGCAGGGGGGGGTGGTGCAGGAGGTCGGCCAGCCCCGACCCCGATCTGGAGGGAGGCGGTGCTGATTGCAAGCCAGGCCAGCCAGGGAGAGGGGCCATGGGAGGTTGTGGGAGGCCGATCGGGGTCCCAATCAGGCCAGTTGGCTGCCGCAGTGCGTGACATAGTGACCGGTTGTTCCATCATTCTGGTCACTTGGCTTTTATATATACAGATGAGTTGTTAAGATTTTGGTGACATTTTATTCAAAATAAATTGTAAATATTCTCTTGAGTTCAAGAAATGGAACACCAAATTAGTGAATTACAATTAATGAAAAAGCTTCCATTGGGATTTTTCCCTACAAAAGCAAGAAAGGAACTGAACAAAATAAACAGTAAGAACTCAAATGCTACACAAGATTAAACTATGCAGTTCTATAATTGTGATTTGGAGTATCTTACGTTGCAGGAAAAATCTTTTGGTGGAGCTTCTATTTTGAATAAATTATACCTTACACAGGAATGAAATTAAATTGATACAGCCCAGAGTTTGCAGCATCTAATTTTGGCAAAACATTTAAATGAACCATGAGAGACTATTTGACAGGTTTTGTCTTATGAAAATATTTGTCAAAGAAAGGTACTGTTAAAGAAGCAAAAAGATAGTAGCTTGAAAATATTTGAGCTGGAATAGTTACACTTTTCAATATGAAAAAAAATTAGAATTGAGTATCTCCTCCATTTACAAATTAGCTCTGAGCTTACCAGGTAACTCAGAACCTGTAGAAGAGCATTTTCTCAATTAAAAATATTGTGGTCTATCAATCAGAATCAATTGAAGGTATCAATTTCAAATTAATTAATCATAAAATGCAACTATGAAGAATATTGCTAGAAGTTTTCTTTTAAAATACCACATTGTAAAAAATACATTTTTTCAGAAAGATGCCAGTGTCACAATAATAGAGAAAGATATGACTAAGAAATGAATAAAGTATGTGAATGTGTACAAAGAATAATTATTTTAATGGCTGTTTTTTATATTCAGATCATCAATACCAAGTTCTTTTTTATTTTGTTTTTATGTATATGAATATATTTACTTCTTTTGAAATTTTATTTTTGCAAATAGTGTTTGAACGAAACTAGTTAACAGGTTCAATATAATAAAATTAATTATTAGTTAATAAATATACATTTCAAAAAGTATAAAATTTTAATTATTTACCACACTCTTGAAATAGAAGCTATTGTTGTAAAAATGTCCTAGTTTGAATGCTAAATTATGTAATGTCACCAACTTTAAAGACATTTCTGAAAAGATATTCGAGATCCTTCTGCTTACATCTTATTGGCCAGAATTTAATTATATGGCCACACCTAGTTCTGTGGGAGGCTAGGAAATGTAAACTTCATTGTGAGTAGCCATTTGTCCAGCCAAAAATCTGCAAGGTAAAGAGGAAATAGATAATGGGAGACAAGTAGCTTTCTGTTCTACCTTCCCATCACACTTTTGGCTAGCACATATTTTTTCACCAGACAGACCTGCTGGGTTTTAGGAAGAAAATAGAACAGTACCTGTAATACATAGTTTATATTTACATGAAAAGGCAATTAACGTAAGAAATTAATCACCATATAAATGGAATAATAGATCATCTCAAATCTCCCTCCAGAGGTTTATTACCATTTTGGCATTCCTTTTCTTTTTATTCACTCTCAAATTGCTCTATTTTCTATGTGTATAGTCTACTTTGATTGTTCTCACTATATTCTCTCCTTTACTGAAATTTAAGTGTTAGCAGAAGGTTGAGTGAATTGTTGTCCCCAGTCTGCATTGTCCATCTTCCCTCCTTACCATCCATACCTGCTGTGGTGAAGTTTGAGTCTTGGAGAAGGAGGAGGTCCCAGAAAGTGCAGGTCTGGAATAGTTTCTGGGTGCCTTGAACTGCACTTGAATAGCTCAAGCCACAAACACTGGCCACTCATAGATTAGACCCACATACCTGAGAGGAAGAGATGTTCTGAACAGAGTAAGTAGGTTCACATTTTAGTAATTAGTCTTCATCCTGGCCCCTGCCTTAAAGAAATCAAGGCTTACTTTAAGCTATGCTGACAAAATATTATATAAGGTTAAGATGGTGGTATTAAGTATAAATATAGTCATGCTATAGTGATACAAACAAATATTCACTTGCTTTAACCACTTCACTTTATGGGAATAACATTGAATGTATTCTTTTTCCTTAGCTGGCTTGTATCATTCACACATCATTCTTTCAGCATGGTTCAAGTTCAGAGAAAATGGAGACTTAACTCCTATCAAAATCAAATCAGATTCACAGCCTGTGAAATCCACTCTTGGTGTTTTGCATTCAGATGCATTGCTATAAAATGTTCCAGAATCTAAGACCTCCACCATCTGCTCCATTAGGCACTGGATTTCAGTAGCACTACTTGATTTACAAAAAAACACAACAACAAAAAACAAAAACTTATATATGCAAGTAACAGTTCAGCCTGAAGCTTCTCATTGAAATAAAAAGACCAGGCATTTCCTTCCCCTTCAGTGAGCTCTATATCTTCATGGTCTCTGCACAGGTTTACACTTTTAGATTTACATTTTATCAACCTTTGACTGGTGAAGAATTTTTTTCCTTTTTAGTCCATGGTATTTTTTAAATTTGATAGTTGTGTGTTGACTTGAAGTTTTTATTCTATGCAACTCTCCTGTTCATCTAAACCATGGATCTTTTGCACCATTTTCTCCAAAAGGACATTGAAGGCTCTGTAAGGTCAATTTCAAAAGAAGCTTCCCTGGCTCACTTTTTGTGAAAGACCTTGCATACCACGTCCCAGGAGAAGTACAGAGGTCTGTAATTGATCTTCTACAACTCTAGGCTTTTAGTAGCCTTCTTTTCATCATGATTTCCAAATCATTTGATCAGTATTTTAAATTGAGGATATTGTAAGGGGTAACTAAAATGCTTAGAAGTCAAGATTTTTCTTTGATAAAGCAAATCTCCCATATTCAAAACCAGTTCCTTTCATTTAAATACTTGGCAGTATCCCCATCAGAATATTTTTTTAAGAAAAGTGAAGTTATATCTCAAACGAGTACTGATTTTATTAAATGAGTTCCCAGAAGCTTAGTTGATTGACTATAATACTAACCATTAATAGGGTTTTTGGACGGGAAGGGAGTAGGTAGCTATAAATATTTCTTTGGAGCAATATTAAGTTTTCTTAAGTTCTCTACATATGGTTAATGTCTTGGTAAAGTTAGATTTCTATTTAATGATATTTTAATTTTCTTTTATAAGGAAGAATAATTCTCAGCAATAGCAATGTGAATAGAGAGCACAGCAATGAGTGAGCAGGCAGAACTTAATATAAAATTTCTGTATTTATAGAATGTCACTGTTTCTTTCACAGTAACAGCCTGCTTTTTTTTTTAAGGATATATATTTAACTTAGTAATTAAAGTTTTCATAGTTATAGCAACTTTAATTTTTTATGACTTCTACCAATTTTCCATTGGATTCTTGTCTGAATGCCTATATTATGTGTTTATCTCTGTCCTTCTGGGGTAGACCATTAGATGAAGGGTTCTACAGTCATAAGAAATTCAGAGCTTTTTTATAATTGCCAAGGGTAAATTAGCAAAGTCAATTATTCTCCCTATGGCTATTCCCTGAAGATATTAGGGGTCTTCAAGATAATTGCCTTAGGTAACACTTAGATTTTTAAACATCTCTAAGTATAGAAATTGGTATATTAATCCTCTCGTAATTGTCTTCTTGCTATTATAACTGTAGTCACGTAAGTGTGAATTAACAAGATTTGGGATTCAAGAGTGAGTTTAAAAATTAATGCTTGGTTTTTCATTCATTTTCAATTATGGAACCTAAGAGCAACTTTCTATTTTAGTACTTTACTATATAAAGACCCTGGACTAAGAGACCTCAGAATGCCTCTTTTAAAGCCCTAAATTCCCTGATCATCGAAATAAGTTGCTCTATATTATGTTCCTGTAGAATATCGCTGAATGCTGAAATGATGGGGGCATGCCAGAATCTAAAATTTAATTGTTTGAGCGTCAAGCTATCAGTGAGACATGCTGAATAATTGGTGGGAAATCATGAAATGGAAAAGCACTATAATTTAGAAATCTGGCTGACCATTACTGGTTTTCCCTGGTCCCTGTGTTTATTTGTAGACTGGATTTGTATTTGAGGATTAAGCCACAGTGCAAATATGATTGTGGATTACTACTTGTCAGCTTTTTATTTTAAACACAGTGTTTTATTTTATGTATCCTATCTAATAAAGCGGGAATATGCTTTTTGACCCTCACGCCGTCGCAAAGTTGGCAGTGCCCACAGCCAATAAGGAGGGAATATGCTAATTGACTGCCATGCCCTCAAAGGTGGCAGCGCCCACAGCCACAAGATGGCGGCGCCCAGTCCCCTTAGCCCCCCAGCCACCCGGGGCCGGTCCAAGGCGCAGGCAAGCCTCGGATGGCAGCTGCCCAGCTGCCCAGGGCCACCCGAGGCTCAGGTAACCAGGGCCGGCCGAGGCTTACGCTGCCGGCAGTGGCAGCAGCAGAGGTGTGATGGGGCGTCGCCTTCCCCTGATCGCCGGGTCGCCTCCCTACCCTGAGGGCTCTCGGACTGTGAGAGGGTGCAGGCCGGGCTGAGGGTCCCCCCCACCCCCCACCCCCCACCCCCGCTCCAGTGCATGAATTTTTATGCACCAGGCCTCTAGTATAGTGATAACCCTAGTATTTAAATAATTGAATTCACAATGTTATTTTTCTTATATTTGTAGTCATCTTCATTTAATGGACCTATCATTATACAACAGATGAGGGACTGTGAGTTAGCCTGAATCTTGTCTAAACACCTAGAACGTTATCATGTCACTCCTGAGGGCTATTGTACTAAGCATTAGTGGTTTATATTTCAAAGTAACCAGTGGCACAGATGTACTTCATATATAGCTGATGTATTTCCATATGTTAACTTTATTTTCCTAAAGGCATAAATATGTTGTTTACAAGGAAGAATTTTGTTTATATAAATATGCTAAATTTATACATATAAATCACCTCATTTTATACCATCTATATATTTTAATAAATAGCCTGCTATTGGTTATTTAATGTTGGTCTTATCTGTTATACTAATTTTATTTTTTTATTTTTTTTTAAATATATTTTATTGATTTTTCACAGAGAGGAAGGGAGAGAGATAGAGAGAGTTAGAAACATCGATGAGTGAGAAACATCAATCAGCTGCCTCTTGCACATCCCCCACCGGGGATATGCCCGCAACCCAGGTACATGCCCTTGACCGGAATCGAACCCGGGACCTCTCAGTCCGCAGGCTGACGCTCTATCCACTGAGCCAAACCAGTTTCGGCTACTAATTTTATTTTTAAATTCATATTGAAAAGTGAAACCTAAAAACATGCTATGTCATATGAAATTTAAGTTTTTCTCTATCATAGTCGTTTAAAATAGGCATTATTGTGATCTTGTGTGTTTATAATCTTGTCGGCACTATTTTACTTGTGGAAATTATTGAATTAATATCTTTCAGCTATCCTAGTTTGACACCCATGATTAATGTTCTTTTCTACATATAACCCACTCAAATGTAGGTTTTCATGACAAGAGTAAATGTGGTACAGAGGTTAAGTGGGTGTCATATATTGTAACAATAAAGGAAACCATCTTCATATAAATTAAATAGAAAAGTCAAAATGCATCATAAAGTTACAATTTCAAAATCCCCAAATTAATTTTCCCACAGGTCTTTCTTATCAATTGCTTATGTAACCACATATTAAACTGACACTACGTGTTCTGAGCTTGCTTCCTTGATCTTTAAAGTAAAAGTGATAAGCGATTAATGTTTGAGACGTATAAGAAGACAAAATATTATCTTTTAAAATTTATCTCATTAAAACCTTAAACTTTGCCCTTTTGGTGCCATAAAACAACGAAACAAAGTACCTTTTGGCATAGGCAGGTCAAATGCCGTCATGTAAATGGATATGGATACTTCTCTGAGTGTCTGTGTCAAACATAGATAACAAGGAAGAAGAGCAAGAAAAGCATTTCTTCCATATGCCTGACATTCATAGATGCTCTTTTAAAAAAAAAGTCTGTGTTCAACAAAAATAATTCCTCTGAAGATATTGGTGGGGTTGAACCCCACCCCACACTTGGCCATGAGAGATAGAAATATATTGATTATAGCAATTTTATAGTGCACTTAACAACCTCAATTTTTCTAAATCCCTTTTTCTAGTTTCCAGAAACAAAATTAATTAAACCATTTCCCCCCCTTCATTTTCCTGACATAAATTCTATTTATCCAAAGCCAAAAGTCTGTTTTCCAGCTTGAGTTATTCAGTACTCTTCTTTTGACTTTCTAATGATTTTACTCAAGGAATTTCCTGAGTTAGGAGTTTACAAAAGTACGGGGCAGATGAACAGCTCGTTCCTTCCTTTGCATCCTCAGCAACCTTACCTCATGTCTTCTACACCCATCCTTTCTTCACCCAGTAGACTTGTACACAGTGCCCTTTCTTTGTCTCTTACAGTTCACAACTCAGTTGATTTCGGTTCTTTTCCTCCAGTTTTTCATTCCTTCTGTTACCTTTTTTTCAGAAAAATCACCATCCATCTTTTGCCTTCTCCTTTCAAGAGGAAAAATAAGCCAAGAAACTTCATGTGGAGTTTTAAAACATCAGAGTAAAGCTTGTTATACTCTTGTGTTCAGAAAAAGGAAAACCATACAATTAGAAATGCAATAGGCATAAGATAGAACCAGTTTCTCTACCTTGATCCTGTTATTAAACCAAATTTACCTGTAACTTATCAATATTTATTTTACAACAGTTCCTGTTTGGTTTTGGTTTTTTATTTTGTTTAACTGCAGGTATTAGATAATTATGGTTTTCTATTCTATTTTTAATTGCAAGTATATAGTATTCCTTATGTACAGACTAACCAAGCTTTTGTGGGCTGTCCTGGGAACATAACCACCATTTATAACCTTGTATATTGGAGAAATGTGGTATGAGCACCAAACATCGTAAGCAAAATAAAATTTAAGGGCATCCAAAAGGATCCATGTGACAACTTTTCATTAGTAGCCACATACTAGTATAGCTGAGTTGTATTGATATAATCCTGATTTTAGCATTTCCATCATTTTCTCAAATCCTCAGAGTTGTAAATCCTCAACAAAAACAAAAAAAATCACTCTAAGCTAAAGTTGGCTTATGAGGCCTTAACCCAGGAGCAAATTTTATTTATTTAGCAATAGTGATTGGGGAAGAGCCCTTTTCTGGCAGCTAATGACCTACTGGAGGACTTATGTGCCCAAGGCAAAGCTGAAGGCCATTAGCCCAACAGGTCATTAACCGACAAATGCCTGACCCTGAGGTCATTTCTGATATTGTAAACTGTGAAAACATTAAAGTGAGTTTGTTGGAAAGTATAGCTCTGCCAAAGAAGTTTCATTTTAAGCCGTTTGGAAAATGCATTAAATTGTTTGTTATTATTCATGTGGCTTAATTGTCTTTGGGACCATTTTCACTGTGCATAGTCAGTCAGACATCGGTAAACACCAAACCTATACTGTATGTCCAGCCTTTAGTTTTTTAAAGGACAATTTCCCTCTTTAGAATATCAGATTACCTATTTCACTACTAAGCAGCTTCAGCTACACTCTTGTGGATCACTTACGTTTTCTAATGTGTTGAGCTATATAGGCACTTACCTATTTTATACTCCTCAGAGATGCCATATAAAGCTACTAAGAGAAGTGAGAAGAGCCCTGAGGTAGAAGTCTGTGGACTTAATTCCTATCTCTGGCTTTTTTTTTTTTAATTAGCCATTTAACATTGGTTACTCATTTTACCTCTCAGAATTCCAGGTTCAGATCTTTTTTCTTCCCAGTCTGTTTAATGTCTTAATTACCCCACTTTACAAATGAAATTAGGAACCTCATGATGTAGAATATTTAATATTAGAATTACTACTAAACATTTAAACATAATATTAACATATTTTTGAGTACTTATATAGTAGGCAGTGTTGTAATTGCTTTATATGTATAAATACACTTAATCCCTTCTGAAGTACAGGAAAGGGTTAAGTAATTTCTTCGCAGTGTTGCTGCTACTAAATGGTAGCACTGCTGTCTAAATCCAGGCCATTTGGCTCCAAAACCCTCATGCTTAACCAAAGTAGAAAACTAACAAGCCGACAGCTTTTTGTCAGCAATGTTACAGTTCCTGATCCTGGAATTTATATTTTAAACAACTAGTAGTTTTTAGATATTGGAATATTTCAATACAAGCATCAATAGGGTCTTTGGAAACATTTTAGAGAAATAACTATTAAGCAAAGGCAACTTATTTTCTTAGTTTTCTCATCTGTAAAATAAGGCAGCATTATCTTCATCCCCCTATGTTCTTGCTCCAATATTCTGTAATTCTGAGTATTGTAGGAAAGGGTCTAAATTTACAACATATTACCAGATCCTGAAAACAGCATGAAATATGAAGGAATAAAAGAATCAAGAAAAAATTGTTTATAAAATCAGAGATATAATAGAGAACCCAAAGTCTTTTATAAATGCCAGAGGTCTGCATATGTAGATGCATAATTCAGCAATCTAAAGCAATACCCTAAATTAATAAACTCAGCTTGACGGCACATTTGTGATGAGGAACTTATACAGCTTCATTTGTTCAAGACTTTAAAAGCTATAAGGTGATATGCAAATGTAAATTTCTGAAAATAGTGATAAAACGAAGTGATAACTGCAAATTTGTCTTTAAATAGTTCTGATTGATATAGCTAATTTACATGTTAGAACAGTATTGGTAATTCAATAAAAATTTTTGTGTGCATTGTGCTAAGTAAGCATTGGAGGTACCAGTTTAAAAAGCTAATTGTGTATCTTTATAAACTGGGGAATTTCTAACCCAAGGGTATGCAATATCTGATTCAAGGGTACAGTGCAACCAGTCTCAAGTTTCTACTGCCTGAATTTTTGAAGGAAGGAAGAAAAGATTACCTGAATTTTTAGAATGTAGTACCAGTAGGGCCAAGTTATTTTTAGAATTCCATTGAAACACATTTTAGAGAGCTGTGGAGGTGTTTGGAAGAAATACAATTACAATCTTAAACAAGATGCATGGGTTTTAATGCATATGATTCACGTTTTTATTTCTGTAGCTGCCTTTGAAGCAAACCTTGGGATGTCTCTAAATTACAAACATCTGCCTTTTAGTGTGGCCAATTTAAAGGGAACTGGCCAAGCTGAAAAGAGACTTGTGTTACCCAAAACATTTTATATCCTTGGAATTTTCAAGACATATGTGTGAATCCCATAAAAATCCTGAAATTTTTAACTCTTTGTCCAAATGTGGTTTAAGCCGATTGTTTTTATAAATCTTGTAGGATCGAAGCTAAAAGTCTACATCAATGATATAAACCAACAAGATTGATATGATAATGTCAGAATTACTTTGTTTCATGACTAAGCATTCAGTTCTCAGCTATTTACACTTTTTGTAGTAATGCTACTTAGCCCAACCAACTTTTAACCTAGAAATCATCTTCTCCTTTATTTCTTATGAGAAGTTAATCTTGATTTAAGCATTTTAAATTATCTGCTACCTTTTCAGGGAACTAATCATTGTTTAAGTAAATAAATGATTATTTGTTATTGCTCAGTACAAACAGAAGGCCAGAAACCATGCACCTTCGTTCAAAAGGTGAACAAATTGTTGGACTAACATCCACATTTTTGGCTAATTAACTATTCCTCACAATTGTTATGAATAAAAAAATGCATATACCTGCACATTTAATTATTTCTGATTATGAGTCTTACTGTTGATAAAGCAGACACCTCTTACCTAGACCAGCAAACTGAGGCCCATAGAATTCATTTGACTTGGCCAGAGGACATGCAGCTTACCTATGTATTAACCTTTTAAGTGATCAAACACAAATTAATGGGCTATATAAGGCTATAACTGCTTTCATTAGTATGGTACCAGGCACATAGTAGGCTATCAGCAAATGTTTCTTAAATGAGTACACTAGTGGTATTACATTTTAACACTTCAGATTCAAGCTGTTTTTCTGAACTTGTGGCCCATTTCTTGTAAGCTTTATCAGTTATGATTTTATACTTTTCTTTAGTTCACTAAATTTTCCTGAATCCTTTTTGACAAATGTTACTAGTAGTTAGAGTTTATAAACCAGTGTATCAGCTGTTCTAAATTAAAAATTAAGATTATCAATTTGCTTACTTTTTGCTGCACCTGTCCCACTGGTAGTGCCATTTCTCTCTCTGCTCTTCCCCCTTAGCCAGAAAGAACTTCCAGCTCACTAGAACAGATTGCCATCCCTCCCACAAATAAGCCCGGCCTTACGCATTTGGCAGCATTGAAAAGGCTCCCTTCAAAAAGCCAAGTTAGAAGCTTCCTCCAGAACTCCTGTGAGTTAGTGGTATGTTTATTGCAACAGACCTTTCATCATTGTCTTCATTAAATCTAGTCTTTGTCTGATAGGAAGAAGTGGAGAAGCCATTCTTTCATAGACTTCATCAGTGGCTGTATTAAAGCCCCTCATTTATATTAATCAGCACTGCAGATTAGGGCTCATCTGGGTAGTGTGTGCCCAGGTGGTGTGTGAGTAGATTCACCCCTTATTTGGCCACTGCTCCTGCTCCCCGTGTTCTTTCGAGGTTGCTTCTCCATTGAGCCTGCCAGCGTGGTAGCTCTGGCTGCACACTGAAGACTGAATCCATGTGGCTGGAGGTAGTTTGCTTAAACCCAATTTATAAATGATAAAATGCTTTACAAATGTTAGAGGTTATTATTGGTCTCTTTATGGGTGAGCACTATTCCTTCGCCATTCCTTGTCTACCTTACCTTGGTAGTGTTGTCTTTCCCTCTTTAAATGCATCTCTCAAATACTTTGTGCCTCATTTGTATGAAGAGGAACTAAAGAGTGTTGCTAACTGCTCTGGTTACCATTAGCAGGCTATTCAGCATCCTTTATCTATAAATGTATTTTTCTGTAAGACTTCTTTAGTGACAATATAGGTTTTCTGTATTAAAAAAAAAAAAAACACCTTAGCAATATTCCTTCAAGTGCCAAAGCTCTTTGAAAAGGACATGTTTACATTAAATTCCTCTTTTGTTCCTCCCAGGATGTATATGAGAAATAATTCTTCCCCAAGGGCACTTTCCTTTGCTACTGCTTTATGCACTATTTGTTCTGGGGGGGGGGGGGGGTGCAATAAATTTGCGTGTAATTAATGCCATCAGCACTGCAGTTGCGTGCACACACGACTGTTTCCTTTACTAGCAGCTGTAAAGAGTAGTAAAGGCTGAGGGCCATGTGTTCATTTGCCTCCTAAATAGAGTGATGGATCACATGTTGTCTTGTCATTCCACACTGGAGTAAAAACCATCATTAAAATAACCTTTCCAGCACAAGTTTTTGAAAGAAGATTATAAATCTGTAATAGCCTCCACAGTTTTTATATACCTACCAAGCATATTGCATATGTAGCAACCTTTTTTAAGTGAAGTAAAATACAATTCTACTGCCTTATTATATCAGCTCAGTTAGCTTATGCTGGCTAGCTTTGATTGGGCCACATTAGTTTATAGTTAACATTTTTTCTAAAAATTTCGCTGCATTACTTTTAACTTAGGATAGGTGTTCTGCTCAAACCAAAGTGTTCCAGTTTCCTAGTTAAACATCTACAACTCTGGTGAGTTTATTCCATCTGTCAAATACTAACTGACATTATTCCCATTTATTGGGAAAGGAATAACTTGTCTACACAGAACGCTTACCAGCCTTGCGGATCCTGTTCTTGCTAATCCAGGGACTGTTGATTGATATATTCCATAAATGAATTTGAACACAGCACAGCATGAAGCTTCTCTGAGACCAAGAGCAGGGTATTCTTCCCCATGTTCTCCCCTCCATGGAAGTAGGTTTATTGTTTTATCTGATTATTAAAGCAGTATAATAAAGAGGGAGGAAATGTAATATGTTGTAAATTTAAGCAATTCAGAAAAGTTGAAGAAAAAAATTTTAATTAAAAGTCATCCTGAATAGCCCTGGCTGTTGTGGCTCAGTTGGTTGAGCATTGCCCCATGTACCAAAAGGTCACCGGTTCAATTCCAGTCAGGGCACATGCCCGGGTTGCAGACTCAATCCCCAGTATGGGGAGTGCAAGAGGCAGCCAATCAATGCTTCTCTCTTTCTCCCTCTCCCTTCCTCTCTCTGTAAAGTCAGTATAAACATATTTTTAAAAAATCATCCAGAATCTTACCATTTACACATTGTCATTATTAATATTATTATCTTTCCTTTTACACTTTTTTCTCGACATGTTTAAACACATAAATTGGCCTCATTTTTGTTTTTAAAATACATATCATGCTATTCTTTTGTGTAACCAGCTTTTTACCCACCTTAAGAATATGTTACAGACAACTTTGCATGGCAATATAAGTGAGGATATTTTTTGGTCACTGTTGTGTTCTTACTACTTCTCTCAATTTCTATTTTTTATAAAGAGAATTTTATTATAATTCAGGGCATAATCATCACAACATCTTTTATAAGGGTAGACATCACTTTAGTTTTTTGGTTAAAAAAATCATTGAATTGTAGTTACCCTTTTGCCAAAAGATAATGAAGCAATTATATATTCCCCTGAAATTGGTGAAATTTGTCCTGTAAAATAACTGTTTATGAAATTTATTTCAAAGGTCAATTGTATCAGATATGAGTGCTAAGGTTTAGGTGCATATGAATATTACCTATTCCTTTCTTTTGGTGAGAGGGTAGGGAGTGAAATGAGAAAGATCGACAGTTGCTTAAGAATACCAGTTGGAAGGAAGAACACTGTTCACTTACTTTTCTGCATGACCTTCCTGGAAGCCAAAAAATGAGGTGACAGGAGAAGCCAGCTCATAACAATGCCATTGTGAATGGTTACCACTTCTGGCTCACTGAAATCTAAGGTGTTAGAAGATTGGGGATAATGTGCAGCATTGCTATAGAGTCATATTTAAACATATGGCACAAATTGGAGAGAAAAGCATTTTTGCATTTGAATGTACAGGTAAGCAATTCTATTTTTACAACCTCCAGAAATGCACAAATGAAGAAAATAATATCCTTTTTGTTTACTCTCTATACTGCTAAAGTAATTTTATAACATTGATAGTGACCATCATATAATCTGAAATTATTTCAGGATGCAACAAATCAATATTACAGAGATCTCTGATTTGGTTAAAATAGTCTTTTTGTGTGCTCTGTTGTTGAATTAAAACCCACTTTCTTCTAAAACTAGAGGCCCGGTGCACAAAAATTTGTGCACTCGGGGGGGGGGGTCCCTCAGTCTGGCCTGTGCCCTCTTGCAGTCTGGGACCCCTTGGGGGATGACCACCTGCTGGTTTAGGCCCGCTCCCTGGGGAATTGGGCCTAAGCTGGCAGTCAGACATCCCTCTGGCAGCCCAGGAGCCCTCGGGGGATGTCCACTTGCCAGCAGGGAGCAGGCCTAAGCTGTAGTCGGACATCCTTAGCACTGCTGAGGAGGCGGGAGAGGCTCCCACCACCACCGCTGTACTGGCAGCCATCAGCCTGGCTTGTGGCTGAGCAGAGCTCCCCCTGTGGGAGTGCACTGACCACCAGGGGGCAGCTCCTACATTGAGTGTCTGCCCCCTGGTGGTCAGTGTGTGTCATAGTGACCAGCAATTCGCAGTCGCTCTGCTGTTAGGGTCAGTTTACATATTACCCTTTTATTATATAGGATAGAGGCCTGGTGCATGGGTGGGGGCCGGCTGGTTTGCCCTGAAGGGTGTCCCGGATCAGGGTGGGGGTCCCACTGGGGTGCCTGGCCAGCCTGGGTGAGGGGCTGATGGGTGTTTGCAGGCTGGCCACACTCCCTTCAGGGTGGGGGTCCCCACTGGGATACCTGGCCAGCCTGGGTGAGGGGCTGATGGCTGTTTGCAGCTGGTCACACCCCCTTCAGGGTGGGGGTCCCCACTGGGGTGCCTGGCCAGCCTGGGTGAGGGGCTGATGGCTGTTTGCAGGTTGGTCAAGCCCTCCCCCCAGTGGGGACCCTCACCCCATGGAGGTTTGGCCAGTCTGGGTGAGGGGCTGAGGGCCGTTTTCAGGCTGGCCAAGCCCCGCTCCACCCCCCCACCCTGGCGACAGAAGCTCCCAGCCTCTCCTTTTTTTCTTTTTTCTTTTTTATTCTGGGATTTATTTACCTTCTATAATTGAAACTTTGTTGCCTTCAGTGGAGCTCAGAGCTGGCCGGGAAGCTTGGCTTCTTCCATCACTGGAGCAACCAAGCCTCCTGCTCGCTTCAGCTCCGTGGCTGCCGGCCGCCATCTTGGTTGGGTTAATTTGCATATAGTCGCTCTGATTGGCTGGTGGGCGTGGCTTAAAGCATAGCGAAGGTACGGTCAATTTGCATGTTTGTCTTTTATTAGATTAGCTGTTTGGCCACATGACGTAAAAGACACTATAACAGTCATGGGCAAACTATGGCCCGCGGGCCGGATCCAGCCCGTTTGAAATGAATAAAACTAAAAAAAAAAAAAAGACCGTACCCTTTTATGTAATGATGTTTACTTTGAATTTATATTAGTTCACACAAACACTCCATCCATGCTTTTGTTCCGGCTCTCCGGTCCAGTTTAAGAACCTATTGTGGCCCTCGAGTCAAAAAGTTTGCCCACCCCTGCACTATAATCTTGGTTTCTAATCTGTGCCTTTCATCTATCCACGATTTATATTGAATATAGAGTAATAATATAGAAGTATAGGAGATTAATAAGTTAACACTCAATAAGATTTATTATGTTCAGATGCTTTTCTAAGTGCTCTAATATTTACTCACTAGAGAAGGAAATGAAGTGGACAACTAGTGCCATTGTTTGTTTGATGCAGTTTTACACTCAACCCTCATGTCATCTGAATCTGATAAGTGAGAATTACTCCCAAGCCTTAGAGCCCGCCAAAACCCAGATCTCAGCAATTGACCTAAGTAGGGCTTTTTTACTGCTGATGGGGTGGGCTACCAGTCAGAATCGTTTTTAAAAAATGGAAATTGTTTCCTTTTGATTCTAGGTATTGGAGCCAAGATGGATTGGGTACAAAAAGTTTCACAAATGATCACTAGAATTCAGACAGAAGAAAAGGTCTGTGAGAAAAGGAAAGATTACAATAAAGTAGTTTTTACATTTACATGTCTAATTATAAATACTAAGATTTACATTTCTAGAAGCTCAGAACCTTAGAACTAGAAGGGACTTTAAGGAATTATGTTCTGCAACATTCCTTGTTTTATAGTTGAGGAAAACCAAAGCTTAGAGAAATTCATTGATTTGCCCCAAATCTCACAATGAAATAAGTAGTAAGGCCTTGAAGCCTCTGGCTCCTCACCTGCTCTGTGTCATTCCAGTCTAATCTGTTGGGCTTCTGAGAGTGGCTAACATTCAGGCTCTTTCAGACTATCTTCTTTAGAAAGTGTTTGCTTGACCCCTTGGACTTGAGAAACAAAAGTCCTTCAATGTTTCTCAGGGTTGCTCTTGTCTAAAGCACAAGAAGTCTGGGCCTTGGACTCAGCCTCAGGAGGTCCAGCATTTAGGCTTCTGGATTATCCTCTGGCTGCCATTGTCCTGGCTACCATTTTGGGTTGCTTGAACAGATTATTCCTCAAGAGTCTGAAGAAATATTATTATTAAGCAACTGCTTTCTTATATTTTAGTATAATAGGTGTCTAAACAGGTGAATGCCTGAGGTGGTAAGCCATCTATAATAATAAAAGTGTAATATGCAAATCAGCCCAATAGCAGATCGACCATCCGGATGATGGATGACCATCTGGAAGACCACACTATGACACCCACTGGTGCCAGACCAGCCAAGGCAGGTGCGATGCAATTGGTCAGGGGCCTGGCCATTGCCCCATGATTGCCCTGCAGAGGGAGGCCCAGGCCACCGGCCGGTGAGGCAATCAATCGGGGGGTTCACAATTGCCCCAAAGAAGGAGGCACAGGCTACCGCGCAGTGGTGCTGCAGCGGGTGGGCGGGGCCTCCCTCTGTGGCGGCGATCCATTGCGGAGCCCTAGCCAGGTGGGCAGGGCCTACTTCTTGGGGATGATCGATGGCGGAGCCCCATGATCGATTGCCCCAAAGAGGGAGGCCCACGCTACCCAGTGGGAGCACTGCAGTGGGTGGGCAGGGCCTCTCTCTGCTGGGGTGATCCATCACGGAGCCCCGACAGGGTAGGGGCTCCCTGAGGGTGAGAGGGCACAGGCCGGGCTGAGGGACACCCCCCTCCAGTGCATTAATTTTGTGCACCGGGCCTCTAGTATAATAAAGAAAATATTAGTTTTGTTAAAGTAGTGTAGCTGGTAGCCCTGCGGTCTTCCTGTAAATATTTGCAATTTTAAGGAGGATGATACTTAAACACATCTCTCTTTGGTGTAACTTTAAAAGTAAACATTTCAGCCCTAGCTGATTTGGCTCAGTGAATAGAGCCTTGGCCTGCAGACTGAAGAGTCCTGGGTTCAGTTTTGGTCAAGGGCGCATGCCCAGGTTGCGGGCTTGATCCCCGGGGGATCATGCAGGAGGCAGCTGATCAGTGAGTCTCTCTCATCATTGATGTTTCTATCTCCCTCTCACTTTCTCTCTGAAATCAATAAATATATATTTTTTTAAAAAGTAAACTTTTTAGGCAATGGAAAGAGATTTATGTGTGCACTGAGTAAGTCACCTTGCCTGGGACACATTCAACTCCTGTAGGCTATTCCTGCTTTTCGTAATCTCTTATCTTCCTGGACTTGTTAACCCACAATAGTCCAGTTTGTTCCATGATGAATGTCATTGGCTATGAAGGTATATTCTGTCCAAGTACGTATGACCATTTGGAAGTATAGGTCATTTACAGATTATGAACTTGTAAATACAGGTCTGCCTGTATATGCTGATTGCATTAAGAGAAGACAAATCAGAGAATAAACTGTTTTTCTTGCTTCTGCCTGGTCTGGAATTTTATGAAAGTAAAGGAATACAGATCCAGATTCTTTATTAAAAGTTCATACCGTCATTTTGACGTTTAGTGTCAGACTTTATCTTTGTAAATCCCTCTTCACTTTACCAGTGCTGGTCTCAGAGCTCAAACTGTTTCAAAACCATAACATTTCTTAGTAAGTGATTGATCTGTATTATGTGTCCAGCCATCAGGAGGATCTTGGGATGTTGCTTGTATAAACTGTAATCCAATCTGATGCTGTGCATTTAGTTACAGTCTTTCATAGACCTATTGGCGATACTCAATCCTCCTGGATTTGGGACTAGGGCTTATCTGATACCTTCAGGGGGGGAAATCCATTCATTTTTCTCTTTTCCCCACTTAAATAACTCAACACATCTGGTAACACTGTAGGATCATTGTCCTTCCAGTTCCTCTGCAGCTCATATTGCTACAATATTTCTTAAGCATTTGGTTACCTAAAGGGCAATGCGATTAAAAAAAAAAAGATTTTCCATAGGTCTTACAAATTCACCTATTTGAGGAGCTAGAAAAAGACATGCCTTTAATCAGCAAAATTTCCATATCAGCAGCCTTGTGTGTGTTATACAGTATATATGTAAATATAAATTTGGAGATAAGTGCTCATGTGTTAAAATTGTAAAGCAAACCTTTCTACAAATTAATATAATTTGCCTCTAAGAAAATGTTTATTAAATCCAGGGTACCTGAAATTGAAATATCTTGATGTTTGGGTCTGTATCCTTTGGCTTAATAACGTCTTCAATTACAAGAATGATAAAAGCTGAAACAAAATCCTTTAATTCAATCAAAACTGAGCTAAATTTTAGGAAACAAAGAGTGAGAATCAGATACAGAACTGCATAATATTGGAAGCTAAATATACAAGATAGTAAGACTTCATAAGAAGTGGATAGAGTTCCCTTGAGGAATTTTTGTTTGAAATGGCTGCTGTGATCATTATAATAAATAGCACTATTTTATCCTTTTGAATTAAGATGGTTAATGCAAACAACTCTAAATTGTACAGTAGTTCCAAAGAGACGATTTACTGTTTTCTGCTTGTTTTACATTCTGGAACAAGTTCAAAGCTTTTGATTTTGCTTGATTGTGTGTGTGGTTTTTTAAAATAGCCTGGACCTTGAAATTAATAAGTTTTAATGAATACGATTTCAATATAATGTTTCTGTAAAAATTTTCAGATTTGAAAATAAGGTATGTTTGACCCAGAGTCCCTACATTGAATATATCCATAGTGCATTTTAAATACAACAAAATGAACACATTGGAAAGGTTAACTACTAGTATTCTTTTGCATTTGCTTTTCTTTCTATATTAAGTATGAATATTAGCATTGTAATGGCTCCCAAAATGGGGATATTGAAAAAGTACCCACCTGACAGAAATAAACATACAGAAAATAAATTGGGTTAAAATTTCATTAGTTACATGAAATTTAATTTTATGTTCAAAATGGCTATTACTGGATTTTCATGTATATTAGTTAAATGCTGTGCTTACAAGATTTTTTTGCTTAACTTATGACTGAAAAAATTGGATCACAGCTCTTACTATCCAGGTGGGCAGTGCCACTTGCCAGAATCTTTGCACATAACCCTGTTTTTTTCTCTATCAAACACAAATACTGCCTTGCTCCTAAGCCTTCAGAGGCCTTCTGAGGTAAAAATGCAGATACATTTTTTAAATTGTTTCTTTTAATTTTTTATCTTGTTTTTAGGTTGTGGAACTTTTAGCAAGTGCCCTTAGGGACTTGGTACAAGGAGTATACCATGAAAATTCTATTTCAGCAAAGGTAAGGATTTGGTAGTCATTGTAAAATGTTAGTTTAAAAACCCTTGTGGCAAAACTAGAATTGATGAGTGAAAATGTCGTTTTTGTTTTCTGTTTTAATTGCACATGACATTTTTTTTAGATTAGTGTTTTGGCTACAAATTCATGGCCATACGCTTAGTACATCACAGATTTAGCCAATTAAAACAACCTCTTATCCTCTAGCTGGATTCACAGTCTGTTCAATCTGCAGCAGCCCAGTAGACACCAGGTTGCTGCTGGCAGGTAGCACTGTCACAGATAGGCAGGCTGGAGGGACAGCTCGTGCTAAGGTGACTGGGCCCAGCCTTGCCCCAGAGGAGGGGCCTTCCCAGTCCCAGAGGAGTAGGCATGATTTCAAGAAGATGACTGTTGAGGGCATGAAGGAGGAATGTCTTTTATATCCAAGATCCAGAATTTACTGCATTATTAAATTATCAGTGATAAGAATCTCAATGGTTTCACAGTTGGGTTATTTTGATAAATTTTATAGATCTAGAATTAAGGTTTTTACTCACTTAGCAGGACATCTCAAGAAGGGGTAGGTTCTCTCTCTTTTTTTTTTAATGTAGTTAATACATTTCACTAGGATATTGAATGTGAAGCAATTGCTTCATTGACCACCATCATCATTTAACATGGTATATACTATTATAAGGAGTGCCTATCATAGTGTTTCACTATTATAGCTTCTGTATTAGCAGGATTTCACTCACTGCAAATGAGAAAAAGTATGCATGTATGCACATCTTAAGCTTTTTGACATTTCCATTTGAAAAAAGATAAATTTTATTGGAAGTGAAACATAGAGCATGAGCAATGTGGATAAGAAATTGGAAAGTATAACCCAGGGAGTCTGTATGGTTCAGAGAGTGGTTAGTGAAATGTGAAGAATTATACCTTTGGACGCCTGCTAATATTCAGGGCAGGGAACTACAGTTCCCAGTAAGCATATATAAGGTCACCCAAGCAGCATAGTGGCATGTGATGACCTGGTAGGATATATGACCACAGTGGTCCCCCTTTGCTGTGTTTGTCAAAAGATACCATAATACACCATGGCTAAAGGTTAATAGCAGATTGTAAAATGGAGGACTCCTGGTTTAGTTCCACTCATAGTAAGTCATCCTGTAGATAGCCTGATGAAGATCGATAGCTAACCAGGCATCACTATGGTAAGTATTCACCTATGTTTTTACACTTAATCTTCACAGAAATCGTACTAGTCTATGCTACTGCATTTCTCTTTTAATGTATGTGAAAACTGAGATTTAGAAAAGATTAAGCAATTTGCCTACAGTCATACAACTTGTTAGTTGAGATTTAAACCCCTGAGCTCAGGCTCTTAACCTCTCATTCTACTGCCTCTATAACTAAATGAAACCTGCTTTGCTAGTATCTATCTACCATACCTGGGATTCACCTGTATATGATGAATACAGTGACCTCTTCTGGCAGTCAAGGCATTGTTTTCCCCTGGGATATTTTCAAGGTGTTCAACTTAGTTTTATGTAAAATATTAATATTTTACAGTTAAATATCCATTAAGTTTGAAGTAAAAGTGTTATTGGTTTAAAGGTTCATGATTTAGCCACTATTGCCATTTGCCCACTATAATTAGCCCAGTTCATTAATAAGTTTGTGAAGGTTTGTTGAGTACTTTCTATATGTCAGGAAGACGTAGTAGAAACAGCAATAATAAATGCTTAGATAGCACTTTACAGTTTGCTTATCCTTTTTTCTACACAATCACCTATGAAAAGGGGACATTTGTTGGTATACCCACTTCATAGAGGTCAAGCCTAAAATTCAGAAGTGACAAATGGCAGGAAAATATAGTGCCTGGAAATTGTTAATGCATATTTTGACAGGGACATGATCTGAACCCAGGTTTTTTTTACTCCAAGTCACATATTATCTGTTTCTTCCTGGGAAGAAGAAAACATGAAGCAGCAAAAAAGTCTTTGAAGGACTGTTGATCATATATGACCCACCACGTAGCAAGCAGCAGTTGCTGACTTTGATTAGTGAGTAGGCTTTACTCAAAAGAAACTATAGTAATACTTTGTTCATCTGCCCTCTTTCCCCACCACCTCCCCAAACACAGTCCTTTAATGCACTAGAGACCTTTTTTAAGCAGTTACATTTCTGAATATAGCCAAACTATTTAAAATGCCTTTTAAAAATATATAATGGAGGACAACCAAGATGGCAGCATAGGTAAGCACCTGTACTTGCTGCCTCTCACAACCACATCAAAACTCCTACTAAAAGACAAAACAAATATCATCCAGAACCAGAACAGGAAAGCTGGTTGAGTGGAAGTTATACAACTAGAAGGAAAGGAAAAAGCACATTGAAGCTGGTAGGAGGTGTGAAAGTGCGGAGGTACAGAGGCGCGCGAAACGGGCTGGAAACTGGGTGCTCTGTGGAGGGAGATACAAGCTCCTGATTGCTCTGAACTCCAGTTCTGGGCAAGACTCTGGGGACCCAGACTCATACGGGGAGAAACTGGACTGTCTGGCATCTGGCTGGAGTGCAAGGGTGGCTTTCTCTCAGAGGTGCTCGCAACGATCATCGTTCCTGCATGGGGCCACGGGACACAGAGACCCAGGGACATCTCCAGAGAAGGGTTGACTAGCAGCCATTGCTGTTTGCTCTACCCTGATGATTCCCTGACCCCGCCCCACCCAATTTACAACCCCACCCAAGCTGTGCGCAGCAACTTTTGCATATGAATGGCCTGTCATTTTGCAACCTAAAACCTAACAAACTGCAGCTGGATCAGAGAACTCCAAAGCTTCCAAAAGGCCTAAGACCCTGCAATAGCAGCCTGCATTGCTTCACAGCTGGGCCTCAAACCCCAAACAAAGAGGAGGAATCTGAAGATCTCTCTGTAGCTCCTGGTGGGTGGTCTCAGGCAGTGACTGACTTTGCACCTCCTTGGGGATCCAAGAGACAGTGTACCCAGAGGTCAGTGTGAGATCATATAGACTACAGCTCTTCACATCCATAAGCGACACACTCAAGGGGCAGACTCAGTGAGCACCAAAGCCCCACTGAGACATCCAGCACAGCAGTTCTCCCATTGTAGACACAGCTGGTCCTCACAGCCAATTGGCCTGGAGGTCAGTTCCTCCCAGTGTTACCAACAGCAATCAAGGCTTAACTACAAGACTGTGCACACAGCACACAAAGGGGTGCACCAAGAGTGTCCACCTCAGGTAATTGGGGAGACTGAGCCACTGGGCCCTATAGGACACCTACCACACAAGGACACTCTATCAACACAGGGAAGCAGCCAAAATGCGAAGACAAAGAAACATGTCACAAGAAAGAAATGGAGGAAAGCAAACTACTACTGGATATAGAGTTCAAAACCACAGTTATAAGGTTACTCAAGAATCTTCTAGAAACCTCTGAGAAATTTAGTGAGACCCTGGAGGATATGAAAAAGGACCAATTAGAAATTAAGCATATACTGACTGAAATAAAGAATAATATACAGAAATCCAACAGCAGACTAGAGGATCCCAAGAATAAAGTCAAAAATTTGAAATACAAAGAAGCAAAAAACACGCAACCGGAAAAGCAAAAGGAAAAATGAATACAAAAATATGAAGATAGTGTAAGGAGCCTCTGGGACAACTTCAAGCGTACCAACATCCAAATTATGGGGGTGCCAGAAGAAGAGAGAGAGCAAGGTATTGAAAACCTATTTGAAGAAATAATGACAGAAAACTTCCCCTACCTGGTGAAAGAAATAGACTTACAAGTCCTGGAAACACAGAGAACCCCAAACAAGAGGAATCCAAAGAGGACCACACCAGGACACATCATAATTAAAATGCCAAGGGCAAAAAACAAAGAGAGAATATTAAAAGCAGCAAGGGAAAAACAGTTACATACAAGGGAGTACCCATACAACTGTCAGTTGATTTCTCAACAGAAACTATGCAGGCCAGAAGGGAGTGGCAAGAAATATTCAAAGTGATGAATAGCAAGAACCTACAACCAAGATTACTCTACCCAGCAAAGCATCATTTAGAATTGAAGGTCAGATAAAGAGCTTCACAGATAAGAACAAGCTAAAGGAGTTCATCACCACCAAACCAGTATTATATGAAATGCTGAAGGGTATTCTTTAAGAAGAGGAAGAAGAAGAAAAAGGTAAAGATAAAAATTATGAACAACAAAGTGACAACAAATACATACCTATCAACAAGTGAATCTAAAAATCAAGTGAATAAAAAATCTGATGAACAGAATAAACTGGTGAATATAATAGAATCAGGGGCATAGAAAGGGCGTGGACTGACAATTCTCGGGTGGAAAGGGGGGTGCGGGAAGAGACTGGACAAAAATCGAACACCTATGGACGAGGACAATGGGGGGTGTGGTAAGGGCATGGGGTGCAGTGGGAACTGGGTGGAGGGGAGCTATGGGGAGAAAAAAGGAACAACTGTAATCTGAACAATAAAGATTTATTTTATATATATATTAGAGGCCCGTTGCACGAAGAGGTTCGTGCAATAGGCCTTCCCTTCCCTTGGCTGCCGGCACTGGTTCTCCTCTGGGACCTGGGACCCAGGCCTTCACTCTGGCCGGAGCCTTCAGTCTTCGCGGCTCCGGCTGCTTCGCGCCTATGTATGCAAATTAACCGCCATCTTTGTTGGGTTGATTTGCATACTCTCCTGATTGGCTGGTGAGCGTAGCGGAGGGACAGTCAATTTACATGTTTTTCTATTATTAGGTAAGATATATATATGGAGCAAAAAATTGCATAGCTGAACTGAGGCAGTAGGTGTGGGGTTTTTGTTGTGTGTGTGTGTGGTTTTTTTAATAATATATTTTTTATTGATTTCAGAGATGAAGGGAGAGGGATAGAGAGAAACATCAATGATGAGAGAGAATCATTGATTGGCTGCCTCCTGCACGCTTGCCCCACACTGGGGATCAAGCCTGCAACCTGGGCATGTTCCCGGACTTAGAATCGAACCCAGACCTCCTGGTTCACAGGTGAATGCTCAACCACTGTTTAGCGTGTCTTTTTGATCCTCCATTTGTGCCCCATGTTCAATTTAGGTTAACCATGTTTCTCTACCTAACAGGAAAAGTTCTGGTCCCTGCACCCACCCCCTCTCTAAGTGTACTTTCCATTGAAATGACTTTTCAGAATTCGGTTTTTCTGACTTGGCCCAGGAGCCAATTCAGAGGCAAACAGAGCACTGCCCCACATAGAGTGCTTCAAGGTTTTCCTGTTCTGCCAGGACCTGGGAGCCACCACAAGTGGAGGTCATGTGGGAAGTGAACTGCACAACCTCCCTAGCCTTGGGCCAATTCAGTCACAAAAGAATTGCTTTGTGATTTAAAATAAGCTGCAAGCCACTTCATCTGTCTAGGGAGAAGAGGATAAATAGTGGTCTGTTTTCTGTACAGCTGCTACTTGATGCGGTGCTGGAGAATCTATCTGGCAATACAAAAATAGCTTTCTGTGGAGCAGTGTCTGTGTAATGAGGGAGATGCGTTAAAGCACATGGAGGGGAATTGGAACTGAATACGTTTGAAATCACCTTCTCCAGAAGTTTGTAGTGTAATTATCTAACCCTTCTTAAAACTTCGAAAATGTGTGTGACTTATTTTAGTAATACAGATTGTAGATAAATTGTGATCATGTAAACATTCAAAGTAATTCAGGAAATTCATCCTTTGTTCTAGTTTTCAAAAAAAAGCATTTTTATTTTTAGATTTGCTAGTTTGTGAACCATTTCTTCCTTAGAATAAAAATTAGTTAATGTACTTTCTTTAATGTTTATAAAATCTCCCCTCTCTACTGTTTTTTCAATGTTAGCTAATTGAAGAAAGAAGCATATTAAATAGAAAAAGTGCATTTTATTTTTTTAAATATATTTTATTGATTTTTTACAAAGAGGAAGGGATAGGGATAGAGAGTTAGAAACATCGATGAGAGAGAAACATCGATCAGCTGCCTCCTGCACACCCCTCACTGGGGATGTGCCCGCAACCAAGGTACATGCCCTTGACCGGAATCGAACCTGGGACCCTTCCAGTCCACAGGCCAATGCTCTATCCACTCAGCCAAAC
The DNA here is from genome assembly GCF_000147115.1 of Myotis lucifugus. Taxonomy (NCBI): domain Eukaryota; kingdom Metazoa; phylum Chordata; class Mammalia; order Chiroptera; family Vespertilionidae; genus Myotis; species Myotis lucifugus. The sequence goes on along the minus strand of NW_005871264.1, from coordinate 1,529,400 downwards.
CGGTTAGGGCGAAAAAGTGCATTTTAAATGGTCGTTTGCCATTCTGAGAATCAAGCTGCTGTATACATTGTACTCATGTTACTCACTGTACACACTAAGTATTTAACACTTTAGCAAAAATCTTTGCTTTAAATCCACAGACCTTTATATCTAAAATCTTTTAAAACAAAATTATCTTATTATTATAACTTATTTTCTAGTTAGAAAAGAATACATGTTCATTAAATAAAAATTGAAAGCATAGAAAAAGGTTAAGAAGGAAATAAAAATTATTTTCTATAAACCATCCTCCAGAAATGAGTCATGATTATACTCTAATGTATTTCCTTCTGGATTCATTCTGCATTTCTCCCATTTTGGAATATATAGATATAGATATAGATATATACTGATTTACTCCCTAGAATAATCATTTTTGTTCCTCAGAAATATAATTTTGCCTGGCCAGTGTGGCTCAGTGGTTCAGTGTCAACCTATGAACCAGGAGTTCACGGTTCAGTTCCTGGTCAGGGCATATGCCTGGGTTGAGGGCTAATCCCAGGTGTAGGGCATGCAGGAGGCAGCCAATCAGTGATTCTCTCCCATCATTGTTGGTTCTATCTCTTTCTCCCAATCCCTTCCTCTCTGAAATCAATAAAAACATCTTTTAAAAAGAAATATAATTTTAATGGCTACTTAATATTGCTTTATACTACTATATTATAATTTACTAAGCCATTGCACAATTTTTGCATACTTGTTTACCTTTTTTTTTACTGATAGAAACAAAATCGTTATGAACATCCTGTATATAAAAAATTCTGAGCCCTAACCGGTTTGGCTTAGTGGATAGAGCATCGGCCTGCGGACTCAAGGGTCCCAGGTTTGATTCTGGTCAAGGGCATGTACCTTGGTTGCGGGCACATACCCAGTAGGGAGTGTGCAGGAGGCAGCTGATCGATGTTTCTAACTCTCTATCCCTCTCCCTCTCTGTAAAAAATCAATAAAATATATTTTTTTTAAAAAAAATTCTGAAAGTGAGATTTTTTAATTAAAAAGTAAGAATTTTTGCATGTGAAAATTTGCAACATATTCATATTGCACATCCTTGTGCAGAAAAGGATTTTACTATCCTTAGAAAAGCCTATTTGTAAGGTTGACCCTTGACTGGCATCTGGGAACCTAAATTTTAGGAGTGTTTTCACCATTCTCAGCAGTGTTTCTACACACAGTGTGGTTTATGCTGAACACCTACTTTACTTCTGGGAGACTGAGATTTTGGCACCTGCTAGGTAGAGGATACTTGCATGACCAACCCCAACAAAAAATCCTGAGCACTGAGTCTCCGATGAATTTCCCTGGCAGGTAACGCATTTCATATGTGTTATCACATGTGTTCATTCACATGTGTTAATTCTGGGAGAAATTAAGCACATCCTGTGTGACTCCACTGGAAGAGGAAAGACTCTTAGAAACTTGCACCTGGTTTCCTCCAGACTTCATCTCATGTACCTTTTTCCTTGGCTAGTTTTGCTTTGTATCCTTTTGCTGTGATAAGCCATAACTGTGAGTCTAACTATATCCTGAGTCCTGTGAATCCTAATAAATCATCAAAGCTGAGGGTGGTCTTGGGGACCTCAACACACTCTTTTTCTGACTATTATTTATTTCCCACCCATTCCTGTTTCCTTTCTAGGAGTCTAATCAAGGTCCTCTGCAAGGGAAGTGTCTTCAACTCATTTTGGTGTTGAGATGGGGAACAGCACACCTCTTCCCTGTCTTCAAAAGTTCTGCTCATGTTAGGTTGGCCCCAGTCTTGGGAAAATGAGGTTTTAAAGAAAATCCAGTTCTCTTGGAAAAGAACTGGTTTTAACAGAATCACTAAAATTGTAAACATCCATTCTATTTTTTTTTTCCAAGCACAGATTATGTTTTCAGTCAACTATGCTCTTATGAGGAATATTATTATGTTTTTGTGGGACAAAATAATTTCTGTCCATTTATTTGTTTTATCTTTATGCTTATCATCCTTTGGCTCTCAGGCAGCTTTCAAGTCCAATATAAAAGTAAAGAAATAGTGAAAAGAATGGAAAGGTAGGTTATATCACATGCATGAAGACTGTAATGCCAGATTGTAGCGCTAACATCATGTAGTAATTGAGATAAGAGAGGGATTGAAGACTTTTAGACACAGGAATAATATGATCAGATTAACCTTTGGGAAAGTTAATTCAGCAGTCATTTACAAGAGATTGAAGGGAAATGAGAACAGTCAGGCAACCAAAATAATGAATGCCAGAGGTGTTCTCCCTCTTCAACATGGTTGGCCCCTTCTTGATATTCTATCTCTACTTCAGTACTATCCTCCCAGAGAGAACACCCCATGCATCTGAAGTAGCCACCCTACTTAATTCTCTTTTCCTTAATCAAAGTTGTCATCATTTAGTGTTTTATTTATTCTTTTTAGTCTCCTCCTATAAGAATATAAACTCTATAGGAAGAGGGATTTTATTTACCATTGTATTCCCAACCAGTGTCTAACACATTAGTAGTAGCCCAAAAATATTGGTTAAATTAATGGTATAGAAAGGTCTAGAATGCTTAGAATGGAAGATTTTTCTCTTTTTTTTGCGGGGGGGGGGGGGGACACCTTTATTGATGTACAACAATCTGCAAATATTTAAAGTGCACAGTCTGGTGTGGTTTGATATATATGTGCACCAATGCAACTAAGATAATAAACATATCTATCACTCCCAAAGAGTAGGCTTGCTTACTAGCTTGCTAGAAAAGCAGTGGTTCCCCAAAACATTCTTTAGCTATAACACAAATCCACTGAAGGCATAGTATCCATCTGAGCCCCTTTCATTGCCTCTGCAGGACTTGGGGCCAAGAGTAACCAACACAAATATGTTGATGTATATGCTTCTTGCTGTGCCACGAATAATAAAGTCCTTTGTGTCTGACCCAGGAGACTTGTGTCTTCTGTTGGCATCTGCAAAACAGTAACAGGCTAACTCATTATTTTATATGGCACGGTAAAACCAAATCTCAGACCCAACAACTATACCCTCCAATACGATGTTGAAGTGGTGAGAATGAACATCCTTGCCTTGTTCCTGATGCTAGAAGGAAAACATTCAGTATTTTATCATTAAGTGAGATACACGTTTTTGTTTTTGTAGAGGTTCTTGATTAGTAAAGAAGCTCCATTATATTTCTAATTTCCTGAGAGTTTTTATCAGGAATTAATGTTGGATTCTAACAGTTTTTTTCTGTATTCACTGATCATAATTTTATTTTTTAGCCTTTTTCTTTTTTAGATTCTTTTCTAGTGTGTTAATATGGTGAATTAATGGATTGATTTTCAAATGTTAAACCAACCTTGCATTTCTGAAATAAACCTCACTTGATTATGATGCAAGTTTTTATATATACTAGAGGCCTGATGCACGAGATTTGTGCACTGGGGTCAGGGGGGTGGGGTCCCTCAGCCTGGCCTGTGCCCTCTTGCAGTCTGGGAGCCCTCAAGGGATGTTTGACAGCCGGCTTAGGCCCTCTCTCCACGGGCAGCGGGCCTAAGCCAGCAGTCGGACATCCTTAGTGCAGCCGCAGAGGTGGGAGAGGCTCCCGCCACCACCACTGCGCTCTCCAGCCATGAACCCAGCTCAGGGCTTCTGGCGAGTGGCTCTGCCCCCTGTGGGAGCGCAATGACCATCAGGGGGCAGCTCCTGCCTTGAGCGTCTGCCCCCTGGTGGTCACTGCGCATCATAGCGACCTGTCGTTCCTCCATTCAGTCGATTTGCATATTAGCCTTTTATTATATAGGATTGTAGGATTTGATATGCTAAAATTGTGTTTATTTTTAAAAATTGTGTTTATTTCTGCATCTATATTCATGAGGAATATTGGCCTGTCATTTTTTAATTCTTTGTAATGTCTTTGGTGTGAGTACCACAATAATGCCAGCCTCAAAATGAATTGGGAAGTATTTTCCTCTTTTTAATTTTTTAGAAGAGTTTGTGTAGAATTAGTGCTATTTCTTCCTTAAATGTTTAATAATGTTCACTAGTGAAGCCATCTGAACCTTTCTTTGTGGGGACTTTTTTTTTTTACTACCAATTCAATTGCTTTAAAAACGATCCGGCTATTTAGGTTATTTATTTCTTCTTATCAATACCTGTAAGTGCCCTCAGATATTCTGAATGGTACATTAGTAGAGACCTAGGAAAGCATCACCAATGGCATTAACAATAGGCATCAGGGTAAACTTGTCCTTCAGGGCCTCATGTCTCTCAACCTGATGTTCTTCTGTCAAAATAAACGTCTTGCTCAGCAGTTTTTTCCAATAAATTTTAGTTTTGTCACAGCTAAAAACTTGCTTATACGAATAACTGTCTTCTGTAATTATTTTCTTAAGTTCTTCGGGAACTTCTCTGCAACTTCAGTAACAGCTGAACACTCTTTCCAGTAACCTTAGCTATGAAACTGCCCTCACTTCAGAAAACAATCAAACCACCCAGAACTACCTGTAAATTCCACTTTTACAACACTTTCATCATCATCCAGTGCTTTCTGTTTCAGCTTATAAAAAAGACTGACCAATTTCTCCTTAAGTATAAATAACTTACCAGAATACAATACTTTGTACACCCATCAATTCACTCAGGCAGTAGACTTTCTCTTTTATCTATTACTGGATACTGACTAAAAGAGACCCTTTGCTACTGGCATAACCAGTAGTAACTTTGGTTGCATGCAAGAATCTCTCTGCATGTAAATAGAGCGAATGGTAGACACGGGCACGTTCAACTCATGCACAATGTCTTTATCGCATCTACCATCATTGAAATGCTTAATTACATCCAGTTTTGCACAAAATGTACATCCTTACAAGCTCTCTTAGGCTTTCTGATACTTCAGAGCACACATCTTGCTAATGGACAAACAGAATCAATTGAGAAGAGGCTCAAATGCTCACAGACACAGTTCAAAGCTATGACGACTTGATGCTGAGATGCTGAGTGTAGTTCCCAGGGAAATAGCTTGGTGATGTCACACTTGCTGCTCGGGGTACGCACTACCTCTATAATGGCTCACTGAAAAACAAACACTAAACACTCTTTACACTTTTTGCCTTCTTCTGTAAAAGCAAAAATTCTCTTCGGATTTCTGTCAGTTAGCAAAAATAGGTACTAATGTAGGTCTTTCGCTGATACTTTTACTCATAACCTGTTCCTCACACTGTACCCAAGACATGTTCTCACAAGCTAGTAAAATATGCCATGTCATGTTTATTGTTTGCTGGGCATCTATTCAAACTTATATCACTCACATATTCAAGACTTCGATAATAAATACCTATAATTTTACTAACAACTATTTTTTTCATAGTTGGCACAGTCTTAAGTCATTCATTACAAATAAAAATGTTGAATTTATTCAGGTTTAAAGGCAGTTGAATGTGATTTAATTGTTTTAAAATGTATCAAGCATAAATAAATATATGTACATATATATAGCTTAATAATAAAATAAAACATCTAGTGCCCACCACATTTAAGAAATAATACTGTATACATTTTTTAATTAAAAAATGTTTTTATTTAAAGGAAAAGCAGCAAATGTATTGTGAAGGGAACATATTAGAAATCAAATATAGGAGTATTAAGTTAGATATGCAAAAGTGGTAAAGTGAAGATAAATATAGATATGAGAAGGCAGAAAAACTATTGATGACTAAGCTTAGTACTTATAATGGCCCTTTTGATTAAGTAGACCCTCAAGTTTAGAGAGGGTCTGGTTGGTGAATGTTTTTATTTGTTAAATGCTAAATTGAATTTATATACCATTTAGAGGTACTCAAGGTCACTCATTGACTGCTATCACAGTAAAACATCTTAAAAGGCAGTTTATTTGCCAGAGAGCTGAAACATCACTATTAAGCATGTAAATTGTTTAATAGAATGCCATTCTGATCCCAGGACAAGAATAGACAATTCAGAAAATGAAGCACAAGACTTCAATTACCGTCTGTGTATGCCAGTGGATCCCAATTTATATCTCCATCCCAGATTACTGAGATGTAGAGCCAAATATTTTGCTGCTTACTCAATATTTCCACTCAAGGGTATCACAAGCATCTCAGATTCAGTACATATTAAGACCAGATATATGCTCTTTCCCTTCAAACCCATTCCATTGTTCTCTGTCTTCTCAATGAGTACCATCATTCATCCAGGTTCTCAGGTAGGAAACCTAGAAGTCATCCTTAATAACTGCCCCTCTCCAGCCTTACCCCTGTAGTTGCCTTATTCCATCCACCTCCTATGTCGCCACCTTAGCCAGAGCATAACTGGGAAGGAGCAGAGAAAGTTGTCTCCTGAGTATTCTCTTCAAAAGTAGAGTGTGGTGATTTAAAAATAAGTCACTAATTTTTTTAACTCTCTTCTCATCACCTCCCATCAAGTGAGGATTGTGTCCCTTTTCCTTGAATCTCAGTGTGATATTGTGCATGCCTCAACCAACAAAGTGTGGTAGAGGTGATACTACCTGACTTCCCAGGCTGGGCCATAAAAGGGTGTCTTGGAGCACTCATTGTCATTAAACACTCCCTCTATCTGCTCTCTCTGAGAACTTAACCACTATGAGAAGCCAAGTGGGGAGGCCACGGGAAGGTGCACCAATCACCAGTCCCAGGTGGATCTGATTGATGTGTGGGTGAATAAGCCATTTTATTGGAAGTGGATCTCTGGTAACTCAGTTGAGCAAGCTCCAGCCCTTTGAATCATTACCAACTTTTCAGGTCTCCCCAAATGAGGACCCAGCTACCACAAAACAGAGACAAGCCATTTTTTTCTGTTCCCTTTCTGAATTCCTGACCCACAGAATCTGTGAGCAGAATAACATGGTTGTTGTAATTATGCCACTAAGTCTTGAGGTGGTTTGTTACCTAGAGATAGATAACCAGAACAAATTTTAAGGCAATATGTTAATATGATGGTTGTTAAGACCATGGCAAAAAGATGTTGCAAAGAAAGTATAAATATACTTGCACAACATCATTCATTGAATCCTAAGATTTATAAGAAGGTAGTTATATTAGCCAGCTCAGGCTGCCATAACAAAACACCATAGTCTGTGTGGCTTAAACAACAGAAATTGATTTGTCATAGTTCTGGAGGCTGGAAATCCAAGATGAAGCTTCTGGTTAATTTAGTTTCTGGTGAGAGTGCTCTTCCTAGCTTGCAGATGGCCACCTTCTCACTATGTGCTGACATGGTGGAGAGAGAGCAGAGCCAACTCTCTGGTGTTTCTTCTTAAAAGGACACTAATCCCATTGGATCAGAACCCCACCCTTATCACTTCATTTAACCTTAATCACACCCTTACTCTAAATATAGGCACACTGGCAGTTTGGGCTTCAGCATATGAACTTTGCAGGGACAAATCCTTTCAATGTATAGAAGTAATCAAGAGCAGTACCTTGTTTATGCCATCACTCCCCCACCATCAGGGGCATAAACTGCAGCCTGGTTTTACCCATGCCTACCCTTTTGCATGGTTCAAGATTCTGTCATCTCTTGGCTGAGCTACTCCAATAACTTCCTCCTTCGCCTCCCTTTATACAATCCTCCCATATTTTAGTCTTTTCTTCACACTACGGATCTCAAAATGCTAATCTGATGCTGTTGTGCTACCACTTCAACCCCCAGAGACATCTCATACCTCTTGGGATAAAGACCAAAATCCTGGAAGTGACCCAAAAAACCCTCCATAGTCTGATGCCAGTCTGTCCCTCCAGACTTGTCTTGTATTATTCTCATCCTCACTGGCTGCATTATCAGCCCCAATGGCCTTCTCTGGTTCCTCAGATATGCCCTTCTCTTTAAAGCCTAGAACATACTTCTCCATCTTTATGACAAATCTCTTATTTAGCTCGAGTGTCCCTTCCTCAGGGAAACCATCCCCAAAAACCCGAGCCTCACTCAGGTTCATTTCCCCCATCGGAAGTATCTCAGTTTGTAGGTGTGTATCTGTTTGTGAGGGTATCTGATTGTCTAGTTTCCCTACCCAGACTGTAAGAACTATGAGTTCGAGGACTCTGGTTTTGCTCACTGGCATGCGCACCTAGAACAATGTCTTGTACATAGAAGATACTCAGTAATCTTTAACAAATGGAGGAAATACAAATGGCTAGTAAATGAAATGACTTCCCATATTTAAGTGAAATGCCACTTTTTACCTGTTAAATTCACAAGTAAAACAATAGTTCTGTTTAGTGGCAAGACAGTCTCTTGTGTATATCAGAAGAACCTTTCTATAAAACTACTTGCAGAATGTTTTAAGAGACTAAACTGTTCGGATCTATAGACTCAGTGCTCTAATCATCTGTAGTAGCCAGCATCCAAAATGGCCCTCAATGAGCCCCACTGCCTAGTATTCCTTGTGTGGTCCCTTCCCACATTGTGCAGGGCCAGTCTGTGTGATCAATAGCATACAGCAGAAATGGTGGTGTGTCATTTCCAAGATCAGTTTATAAAAGCTTGTGAAGCCTCCTTTTGGGATATGCTTTCACTCTATTGGATCACTTGCCAGCTATCATGTCATGTGAGCAGCCCCAAAGTCATCCCCTACCTTACATTTCTGGCTAATTTCAGTTTATTATTCAGCTACCCACCCCATTCCCAGCCTTCTTAAACCTTTCCTTGGTAGAACTATTCACTCCCTTCTCTGTGCTGTAAGCAAAGCTCTTCTTTCACATACCAAACTACTTTCTAACTTTATTGTTTCTCCCCTTCTGAACTTCTACTAAAGGTCATGGAGTAATACCTAATTAATGCCTAATTATAAGATGTAATTAGGCATTGCTCCTAGACATATCCACAGTGCCTGTCATGTAGTATGCATACACACACACACGCACACACACATACACGCACACGCACACAAAATCTATTGAACTGCATCTACTTTTACATAGTATGTCAAGCACCAGCATACACAGCATTTCAAAGCAAGCCAGGTTCCTTCTTGGTGCTGTTCAGTTTGTTCATCTCAAAGAATTAGTGTTCCCTCCTACTTCTGTGCAACCCATCTGAAGACTATCTGCTGCCCTCTAGCTGTTAGAAGCTTCCCCCATCCCACGGATACCACTGCTGAAGGATTTATGCTGTAAAATAGTCTTCCATTCATCATGACCACTCTTCAGCATGGTTATTGCCACACATCTCAGCAAGAACTGCTGAGTGGGTAGGGCAGGAAGGGCGTGGCTGGCACTAGACCAAAGAATTCCTGATTTTTTTTTATTTTTAAATATATTTTATTGATTTTTTACAGAGAGGAAGGGAGAGGGATAAAGAGTTAGAAGCATCGATGAGAGAGAAACATCAATTCAGCTGCCTCCTGCACACTCCCCACTGGGGATGTGCCCACAACCAAGGTACATGCCCTTGACCGGAATCGAACCTGGGACCCTTCAGTCTGCAGGCCGACACTTTATCCACTGAGCCAAACCGATTAGGGTGAAAATTTATTATATTTTATTTTATTTGACTTTTTTTTCTATTTCCTTTGCCATTGTTCTATTTATTTATTTTTTATTGCTTAAAGTATTACAAAGAGTATTGCATATGTCTCCCTTTTTTTTCCCCGCCCTTGACAATCCCCTGGCCTCCCCTACTCCCCAGTGTCTTATGTCCATTGGTTATGCTTATATGCATGTATACAAGTCCTTCGGTTGATCTCTTACCACCCCCCCTCCTGCACCCCAACCCTCCCCGGTCTTCCCACTGTAGTTTGACAGTCTTGTTCGAGAGAATTCCTGATTTTTAAATTCCTTGTAAACCCTTCTCTCTAATTTGTGAACAAAATTTTAGTAGCTGTATTTATTGTATAGAAACACTTTTAAAAACAGAACTTAGTTATGTAAATTTATCAAATCTTATCAGTTTCTTGCCCCTGATTTACATGGATGTGAAGTTTCCAGATACCTACTTTACTATCTCCAATGTGATTGAATTATAAATCAGAGCAAATCACTTCATTCTTTTTTCCCTTCCTTAGGATTCCTAAAAAAAAATACTTATGATATCTGCCATTGTAATCTTGTTACTTACATACTCTAGACCAGGGGTCCTCAAACTACGGCCCGCGGGCCACATGCAAATACAAATATTGTATTTGTTCCCGTTTTGTTTTTTTACTTCAAAATAAATATGTGCAGTGTGCATAGGAATTTGTTCATAGTTTTTTTTTAAACTATAGTCCGGCCCTCCAACGGTCTGAGGGACAGTGAACTGGCCCCCTGTTTAAAAAGTTTGAGGACCCCTGCTCTAGACTTTTGAATCTCTCTAAGGGATATTATTAAAGACTGGGTTTACAGGTTTAAAATACTTGTGTTTTTTTTTTCAAATATATCTGTATTGATTCAGAGAGGAAGGGAGAGGGAAAGAGAGAAACATCAATGATGAAAGAGAATCATTGATTGGCTGCTTCCTACACGTCCCCTACTGGAGATCAAGCCCGAAACCCAGGCATGTGCCCTTGACCGGAATTGAACCTGGGACCCTTCAGTCTGCAGGCTGATGCTCTATCCACTGAGCCAAACCAGCTAGGGCTAAAATATATTTTTTAAACAAAGTATTTCAGAGCAAGAGGAAAGAAGAGGGAGAGAGATAGAAACATCCGTGAGAGACATCTATTGGCTGCCTCCTGTACTCCCCCTACTGGGACTTGAGCCTGAAACCCAGTTATGTGCCCTGATCGGGAATTGAGCCTGCGATCTTTTGGTGCATGGGTTGACGCTCAACCACTGAGCCACGCCAGCTGGGCTAAAATGCTTTTGGATACATAGATGAAACATATCATTAATCCTAAGTACAATCTTCTTTTCAAACTGTAAAAGATATTTTGCATGTATTTCTATTATGTGTTAAACAAAGCAGAATCCAGTTGCTATATATCTGAGACCCATCTCTGCCACTTACTAATGTCCAATCTTGGTCAAACTACAGTCTATAAATCTCCTTACTTATTAAATGGGAATAATAATAATTGAATTTTTTGAGAGCTAATATAATAATGAGTATGAAAGTACCATTACATAGTTAGCTCCCAGGAAATATTAGACTCTATTCTCCCCATTGCTTTCTTCTTATCCCTAAATTTACAAGGTCTTTATTGAAAATTTCTTGAACTTTACTTTTTTTTTTTAACAAGGCTAATAAACTTTTATGGCATTTGTTTAGCTTCTCAAAATAGCTGAAAGGGGCAATTCAAATCAAACATTTAAAATGGTTTAATGTGCCCAGCCAGTGTGACTCAGTGGTTGAGCATCAGCCCATGAACTAGCCACATATGGTTCTTCCTTTTGAAAGCTTTTATCTACTCTCAAAGGGCGGGTATTTCAGAGGAGGATCTCAATGGAATATTCATAAGCTTTTCAGGACATGGTCTCCACTGATCGGTTGGTGCTAGGGCAGGTCATTAGTCATCTCAGCTGTGATCTCAAAAGGAGGTCACAGTTCTATTCCTGGCCAGGGCACATGTCCAGTTACAGACTCAATCCCCAGTGGGGGCCGTCCAGGAGGCAGCTGATCAATGACTCTCATCATGGATGTTTCTATTTCTCTCCCTTCTCTCTGAAATCAATTCCAAAAAAATTTTTTTAATGGTTTAATGTGGCATTAAAGAGATCTAGTCTCTTATCAAACTCAAATTTTTGCTGTATTTATAAATATAGTGGCTCAAAGTATGAATCCAATGTAGAAAGCATGAGAACAGGAAATATTTGCATACTTTCTTTAAAGTACTTTTAATTCAACAGGTAGTTAGTGCCTTAGTTTTCTGAACTCTTCTTTTCTGAGAATGTGAAAGGTAGAAGTTTGGCTTGGCAGATTCTAATTGGGACTTTGACATTTTCCTGGGTCAATTCGTTTGCTTTTTTTTAAAATATATTTTTACTAGTGGCCCAGTGCACGGACTCGTGCACATTGAAAGGAAATTAATTAGAAGAAAGATTCATGCGGTAATTACGTTACTGCAAAAAATTACATGTCAAAATAATATAGTGTTATAAAATTAAAACACACATGCAATTGGTGCCAGCAAGAGCTTTATATGTATCATAAATGTGCAAATCAACAATTATTTTTAAATTGCCAGTGCCTGTCATATGTACCGGCCGGGTGGTTGGTCAGATGGATGGACGGTCAGTCACTTAGCCTTTTATATATATAGAAGATAGATTGATTTCAGAGAGGAAGGGAGAGGGAGAGAGAGATAGAAACATCAATGATGAGAGAGAATCATTGATTGACTGCCTCCTGCACGCCCCCTACTGAAGATCAAGCCCGAAACCCAGGCATGTGCCCTTGATCAGAGTCAAACCTGGGACCCTTCAGTCCACAGGCCGACGCTCTATCCACTGAGCCAAACCAGCTAGGGCTATTTTGCCTTTTTTTCTGTGACCATGAACTAGACCAGTGGTTCTCAACCTTCCTAATGCCGCGACCCTTTAATACAGTTCCTCATGTTGTGGTGACCCCCAACCATAAAATTATTTTCATTGCTACTTCATAACTGTAATTTTGCTACTGTTATGAATCGAAATGTAAATATCTGATATGCAGGATGTATTTTCATTGTTACAAATTGAACATAATTAAAGCATAGTGATTAATCACAAAACAATATGTAATTATATATGTGTTTTCCAATGGTCTTAGGCGACCCCTGTGAAAGGATCGTTCAACCCCCAAAGAGGTCGAGACCCACAGGTTGAGAACCGCTGAACTAGACCTTTAATCCCAAGCAGCCACTTTTATAAACACACTTTGTTGTCATGTAAATAGGTATGTACAAATGTACTACTACTGTTTAAAAAGCAACTCAAAGTACACATCCCCCAGACATCTCAGTAGCAGAACAGCATCTTATATGTGAGCAAAACCCCCAGTACCACTGTCTCCGGCAAACATTGTCTTGCAAGCTTCAGGTTTTTTTTCCTGTGTGTTTTTGAACTAGCTTTATTTGAGCAAAAAGATCATGTGACAGTGAATAAGAGACCTATATTTTTTAAATTAATGTACTTCTATCTGATAGTCATTTGATAGGTATGTTGGCATACATTTACCTTTCTGGAAAAAAAAAGAATTCCATCAAAAATAAATATTCACTGAATGTATCTTCCTTTAATAAATAATAAATCTTCAGTAAAAAGTGCACATATATAAGTTGATGCTGTGAGTATATCTAAATCTCATTTACCCTGACTGCATTCATTCATTTCATACCAATTCTATATATCTTCTGTCTGAAAATACTGATTTGGATGTGGTTATCAAACCAGTTTCTTGGTATTTTACAATTGAAAATGAATGGAGGGACTGTTACATTTTTAACCAAGTTCATAATAAGTAATAATTTCATGTTCAGGGAATAAAATCTCTGATTAACTTAGAAACAGAATTATTGATTTATTGTCTGATTAACTTATGGTAGCAGATTTCAAGAGACTATAAACTAATTGTTTCTTTGTTATCTGGATTTTCTAAGTTTTTTTCAATGATCGTGTATTGCATAATTGAAAATGTAGAAATGATGAATAATAAAATGTCTTCATTATAATAAGAAAAATATAATGAACAAAACTAATCTTTGATCATTGGATATTCTGTAAGAATAATTCTGAAATAGAACTGTTGGCAGCAAAATGGCACCAGAATGTTACTGGAGATTGGAACTTGGTTCAGCAACTGCATTTGAGTTCTGGCTAAGAGAGAATTGAGAGCCAAGACTCAAACTATAAAAAAAAAAAATAGTTTATTTAGAAAGTCACAGAGGTAGAAGAAGTGAGCCATAGGAAAAAAAATGGGCTCAGGAAACAAGTTACAGAGGCAAAAGAAGGGCCCTTGGAGCTTAGGAGAAAGAGAGAGGCAAGGAAAAGGTTCTTAGGGGAAATGGTGATGAAAGGCATGTGTGTGTTCCATACTAGCCACATAGGGTTCTTCCTCTTAAAGGCTTTTATCTACTCAAAAGGCGAGTGTTTCAGGGGAAGATCTCAATGGACAATTCATCAGCTTTCCAGGACATGGTCTCCACTGATTGGTTGGCACTAGGACAGGTCATTAGTCATCTCAGCTGGTCCTTATGTCAGACATGGCATCGCTTGCCCTGTTTTGCTGCTTTTCTGGGCCTGGAGCTGAAATACAACTGAAACCTAGATATTATCCCTAGGGGTTAATGCTTCAGAGTGGTTATGCTAGGGGCCCACATGAGAGTGGCATGAGGCCACTCTTCGGCCCCTTGTTCCTCCTCAAAGGGGGTCTGCCACAAGACTAGTGACATGCGGGGGCAGGGGGAGAGGTCAGGGGCGGGTCCAAACTGCATGACCCACGATATGAAAGGTCAGGGGGTCTAGGTCTGAACCAAATGACCAGCAATATGTTAGGAAACAAAAGATGACCCTGGGGGCGTGGTCCTGGTTTTCCCATTTTTGCCTGTTGCTAGGCACCCGAGGCTTTCTGCCCTGGTGACCTTCTGTACCTGGCCCATTGTCCTTGCTCTGCTCATGCCTGTCTGCCTACCACGGAACTATATTGATTTATCAATATATTTATATCTGCATATATACAAAGGTATAGGGATATATACAAGCCATTTCTGAACTGTGAGCTTCTTGAGGACAGTCTATTTAAAATCGTCGTATCTATATTGCTTCACAGAGAACCTGACCTATAATAGAACCTAAATAAATGTTTGTTGTATGATTAAAGTTGGGTAGTATACAAACCACAAAAAGTTCATTAAGAGCTGCATAAATTTTTTAAATGTTAAACACTTGAAGCCAAAAAATGTAAAATTATACTCATTACCTTTTTTCTTTTTAAACAACTTTATTGAGATATATTTGACATCATAAAATTAACCCATTTTAACCATAAAATTTAATGATTTTTAGTTACTTTATTGAGTTGTATAATTATCAGTTTTAGGACATTGTCAAACATGCCCCCTAAGGTCCTTCATGGCCATTTTTAGTTCCCACACCAGCCTAGGCAACCACTAATCTACAATTCAAATAAATGGAATGTACAATATGTGGTTTCCTGTGGCTGGCTCCTTTCACTTAGCTTAAATTTTTTATTAAATTTTTAATATATGTTTTTATTGATTTCAGAGAGGAAGGGAGAGGGAGAAAGAGATAGAAACATAAATGATGAGAGAGAACCATCGATTGGCTGCCTCCTGTACAACCACTACTGGGGGGTCGAGCCCACAACCTGGGCATGTGCCCTGACCGGTAATCAAACCAAGGACCTCTTGGTTCATGGGTTGAGGCTCAATCACTGAGCCACGCTGGCTGGGCGTTAATGGTTCCTTTTAAAGTTTATTCATTATTTTTTATTTTGTCCTCAAATAATGGTGAAAGGAGGATTATGGTATGGGTGGCCAGAAGTAAAATGTTTCAGTTAATTAATCCTTGTCCATTAATTCTAGTTAAAGGTTTCAAAGAAACACCATACAGTAAACATTGTTTTATATATTTACTTCACCATTCTTGTCCTCAGAGAGCTCACTGGGCAGAGCAGAGCTGTCCAATAGGCTACCAGGGGTGGGCAAACTTTTTGACTCGAGGGCCACAATGGGTTCTAAAACTGGACCGGAGGGCCGGAACAAAAGCATGGAGGGAGTGTTTGTGTGAACTAATATAAATTCAAAGTAAACATCATTACATAAAAGGGTACGGTCTTTTTTTTTTTTTTAGTTTTATTCATTTCAAACGGGCAGGTTCCAGCCCGCGGGCCGTAGTTTGCCCACGGCTGGCTAGCCACTAGCTCCTCTACCTGTTAAGTACTTGAAATGTGGCTAGTGATGTGCTGTAAGTATAAAATACACACTAGTTTTGAAAACTTAGTATTAAAAATGTAATTATTTCATTTATAATTTTATATTGCGTATATATAGAAATAGTATTTTTGATATTGGGATAAATAAAATATGGGATTAAGATTAATTTCACCTCTTTTTTCACTTGTTTAATGTAGCTCCTAGCAAATTTTAAATTGCACATGTGGCTTACATTATATTTTTATTGGATATCACTGGTCTAGAGTCAGTAAGTGTTTGTATACTCACAGATACTGTAATGATTTTCATAATTTAAAAAGGATGAAATTAAACTGCAGTTATATCCTCTATTCTGTTGTTTCTTCTTATGGGAATAAAGTGTGATGAATAATCTAATTACACTAGTAAATTATGATGGGTTGCCTCCTCTCTGATTTCTCTATTTAACTGTTTACAAAAGATTGTAGTTCCTTTCTTATGCCTTTGACATTTTCATATAAGTTAAAGGAAATAGGATTCTTGTATTTTAGAATATTAGCACTTAAGAACTGATTTGAATATAGAAGGGAGTTAGAGGTCCAATTATCTAATTTTGCTTTATTCTGAAAATATATTTTAACAGAAGTCCCTTATCTAAAGATAAAATTTGCTTCATCATTTTTTTTTCATTTCCCCCCCCCTTACCCTAAAAAGGGCAGTTCTCATCCTAGTCAGTTTGGTTTCGTGGATAGAGCATTGGAAGGGTCCTGGACTGCGGGGCGTGCAGGAGGCAGCTGATCAGGGATTCTCTCTCACCATTACTGTTTCTATCCCTCTCTCCCTCTTCCTTCCTCTCTGAAATCAGTTAAAAAATAAAAATAAAGAATATGGGCCCTTTATTTTTTTAAAAGGCAGTTCTCGCCCCCTTAGCTCTCTTTAGGTAGGTTCAGCATCTCTTAGTTCTGTCTTGTGGCAATAGCATGAGTATTTTGAATAGTTTATATCTTAACTTTTATTCTTTAAAAACTGAAACAATTCAGTTACTCTCAACACCTTTTTGTCTTGGTTTTTGTTGCATTTTTTAGGAAGATCCTATCACAAATGACATTGGAATATCGACTTGGAAGGAACAGACTTTTCTCTCCCATGGTGCCTTATTAGCAAAGAGCTGCCAAGCTGCAATGGAATTAGCAAAGCATGATGCTGAGGTTCAGGATATGGCATTTCAGTATGGGAAGCACATGGCCATGAGTCATAAGGTATTTGCACACCCTTTCTCCTTCTCGGTGCTTACAGAGCTAAAATGATACATCAGAACTTTTTGGCCATTTGGTAAGCTTTTTCTCAAAAAATGTTTATTGTGTGTTTAAAACCTATCAGTCATAGACAGTGATTGTTATATAAACAGTGTGATTGGTGAATACTGTGTAATTTTGACAGAAAGCTGCAGCTTACTTTAACCATATTTGTGATATTTGTCTTTTCTTACCACCTGAAAGGGTTCTTGAAAGAACTCTTGCAATTATTAAATTACATTTAATGTTGCTATTTATAGAATAGAATATTTTCATTTTTGTTACAGTTCCCTTCTAGTTCCTTATGTAAAACAAATTATGGAAAATTAATGAAATTTGGAAATATACTGAATAAAATTAAAAGCTTTACTTCTAATAACTGATTCTTTTGAATGGGCATAGTAAAATATAAAATGTCCTAAGATTAGCTGTTGCATTGTTTCCTCTATGGATATATAATTGTAAAATTGTATTTAATATATTTATACCTTAAATGTTACTTAAATAGCTTATAAGAAGGGAAAAATACCTATATATGTAAAAGGCTAATATGCTAAATGTCCGACCCTCCAATTGGTCGCTATGACATGCGCTGACCACCAGGGAGCAGACGCTCAACACAGGAGCTGCCCTGATGCGCACTGGCACCACGGACCTGGCGCCCACAAAGCAACACTTGGCTTCCCCCAAGCGGGACACAGGCCCTGCCACCACCCCAGAGCAACAGCCCACCAAATCGCAGCCAACACTGCCGAGACCCCATGGTGCAAAATGTGGCCCACAGCCCAGCTACATCACGTAGCAATGCCCGGCTTCCTCTCCCTAGCCACGACTAGCTTCCTTGCAGTTTCTTCAGCCCAGGAACACGACTTGCTTTATAGCCAGGTGCAAACATTTCACACTTTAACCAAATGTCTGTGAAGCGTTTTCCCATGCCTCATCTCATTTGATCCTCACAGAAGTCCTGGAGCAGGTAGTTAGGAGACTTGGTGGAATCCTATTTTCTTTTCATTAGCCAGAAAACAGAGATTTAGTAAGTCAAGAAACTTGACCCAACTGAAAAGAAGTAAGAAATGGTGGACCCTGAAAATGACTTCAGGTTTTGTCACTGCGCAGAATATAGTCAAGCACTGCTGCAGTTAAATATTTACCCTTTGTTCTCCCTGTGTGATCTACAATAATAATCTGCTTCATGTTGATATTTACTGCTGTGTTGCTAACAATTACCTGAAAGAGAAGTTGGGGTGCTTCATTGGGCTGGAAAAAGTTTAGCTACATCAGAAAGCAGGTCTAATTAAGCAAGTTTATTCTCTATATATATAAAAGACTAAGTTGACTCACGCATGTGCAATACATACAAAGCTCTCACTGGCGCCAATTGCACGCGTGTGTTTCGACCTGTCATTGTCGATCGTGAATTTGGTTGACACTTCTATTATAGAGAAAGGGCGAATAGTGATATTAAAATATTTCTTCTAATTAATTTCCTTTGCACCGGGCCACTAATATTAGTATAAATGTAATATGTCCAGATAATTTTTTACATATTTTATTAAATCTTAGGTTAGTTTATTAAGCAATTATATTTATTAAGTGTTTTTGTAAATCCTGACCTTGAACTTAAAGTAAAGTAAAGGTTTATGCTAAATAAAAAAGGGATATGTTAAGGAAAAATTATTTTAAAGATTATTGTTAATCATATAAACTGGTTTTTGGCTTATTAAAGTACACCTAAAACCTGCATTTCTTAAACTTTATTTTTCACTATATTACCTAGTACTTTCTGTATATGACTAAGACATACCAATATATATGCATTTCACTCATTTAACTCTTTTCACTACTTCTAGATAAATTCTGATCTCCAGCCTTTTATTAAAGAAAAGACCAGTGACTCCACGACATTTAATCTGAACTCAGCTCCTGTAGTCTTACATCAGGAGATTCTTGGAAGAGATTTGTGGATTAAACAGATTGTTGAGGTAAATGAAAGTACTCCTATATTAGGTTCCAATAGAATTAGCTGATTTTAGAACATAATTCATATTTTATGATAATCTAAGACAGTGGTTCTCAACCTTCCTAATGCCGCGACCATTTAATATAGTTCCTCATGTTGTGGTGACCCCCAATTTCATTGTTACAAATTAAACATAATTAAAGCATAGTGATTAATCACAAAAACAATATGTAATTATATATGTGTTTTCCGATGGTCTTAGGCGACCCCTGTAAAAGGGTCGTTCGACCCCCCAAAGGGTCTCGACCCACAGGTTGAGAACCACTGATCTAAGACATCAGCCATATAGATCAGCCATATAAGAACTTATTCATATAACAGGTAAAATTCTTACTTTGTAATCTACATTTTAAGAGGTAAAATGTTACTTACAAGTTAGAAACTGCAATACTATGTTTGTTATTATCTGAGTTTTTAGAATACTGCAACATAAAACTAGTGTGTATGGTGAATACTAATTAACTCAGATGATTTTTTTTTTCCTAAAGGCTTTCAAAAATCGGGCTATGGTAATAGCACTACCCTTTAACTGACAGCAATTTTCCATCTGCAAACTCTAGCACAAGCTGCAGAATTCCAGGAGGTCCGTCTGTCAGCTCATTGGGTTATTTTAAAACAAACTTGGACCCTGAATATTCAAGTTCTCAGGCATTATCATAGGGGGGGGGGGAGCATGGTTAAGTGGGAAGGGTAAAGGGGCTTAAGCTGGCTAATTTTCCCACTTTGGGGGCGGGGAAGTTGTGGGTGACGAAAGGAAACTTTTTTGGTTTTTGTTTAATCCAGAAACCCTGGTTCAAAAGTCATTGCTCTTTTACCTAAAGCTTCATGGAATTTATGTAGCTTCATGGTTCTGATTGATTGGGTTAACCTGAGAATGACACAGGGAAGGAACCAGGCACAGCTGAGGGGGTAGCTACCATGCTTAAAGCAGAGAGTTCCTAAGTGATACGTGCATTCAGA
This sequence comes from Myotis lucifugus, assembly GCF_000147115.1. Classification (NCBI taxonomy): domain Eukaryota; kingdom Metazoa; phylum Chordata; class Mammalia; order Chiroptera; family Vespertilionidae; genus Myotis; species Myotis lucifugus. The sequence goes on along the minus strand of NW_005871264.1, from coordinate 1,509,315 downwards.
AAGATAAGATGTTTGCTCTCCTCCCCCTCCTCCCCTATTGGCTCTCAAAATGCTATCAGCCGTCTTAAAATCCCTTATTCACCAGGTAGGAAACAATAGGATTCCTTTCTGGGGAAACTGTCAAGCTCAGGCAATAAGACCTGCAGATGTGAATGATGGAGGCCCCCCAGTAAACACGCCATGTCCTTGCAGCCCTCCAACAGGGAGGCCCACCAGTTGACAAGCCCCAAAGTATCCAAGTGCAGCACCATAGGTACTAGAGGACCACTGGGCATTTGAGTAAAACCTCTGCCGTAAAAGAATGAGGCAAGGCTCTTCCTTTCCGATCCGTCATCTGAGGTGGAATGGCAGATTTTCATGAACGTCCTTACAGGGAAGACCATCTCTCTCAAAGTTGAACCCTTGGATACAATAAAAAAATGTAAAGGCCTAGATCAGGGGTGGGCAACCTTTTTGTGAGTGTGTGCCAAAACCAGCAAAATCTCTGACTCAAAATTCTTCTGCGTGCCAACCCTAATTTTTTGAGAACATGTTACGCCTACTTGATATCTCTTAAGGTGTACAAATGTGAAGAACCTTGAAGAAATAATAAAATTCATTCGAGCGACAAAAACACAGTATATGATGATGAAAAATACATTTATTTTTTAATGTATACATGTACACTGGTAATCTGACAGAAAACTTTATGACTCCATTTGATATTATCAGTGGGACTTTTGCTGCTGCATCACTGATGACAGAGATTTTACATCAGGTTTATATTTCATGACCTTCAGAAATATGCACGAGCTACTACTTTCATCCATCAGGCTACTCCTATTACAAAACTTAACAAAATTCATCACTGAGAACAAAGATTCACAAGCGTATGTGGATGAAACCAAAACACTGGTCAGATCTAGGAAGGCAGGGAGAGTTAAGGCAGAGGCATAGAAATTGCTCTTCCCCTCTCTCGTCAATCCATGTCTATGGTCTTTAAGATAACTTGTTATGTAAAATTATTTATTTATCTAAGATGCACCTACATTGAATTTATCTGAAAAATAAAAAAGTCGATATTAAGAAAATAATTGTAAATGGAAGATTATAAGAGAGGGTTTCGGGTGCCAGCAAAAGTTACTGGCGTGCCATGTTTGGCACGCGTGCCAAGGGTTACCCACCCCTGGCCTAGATCCAGGATAAGGAAGGAACTCCGCCTGATCAGCAAAGACTGATCTTTGTTGGCAAGCAACTGGCAGATGGACATACTTTGTCTATGACTATGACATTCAAAAGGAGTCCACTCTTCATCTTGTGTTGAGACTTCGTGGTGGTGCTAAGAAAAGGGAGAAGTCTTACACCACTCCCAAGAAGAATAAGCATAAGAGAAAGAAGGTTAAGCTGGCTGTCCTGAAATACTACAAAGTGGATGAGAATGGCAAAATCAGTCGCCCTCACAGGAATGGCCTTCAGATGAATGTGTTGCTGGAGTTTTTATGGCCAGTCACTTTGACAGATGGTATTGTGGCAAATGTTGTCTGATCTATTACTTCAACAAATCAGAAGACAAGTAATTGTATATGGGTTAATAAAAGACATGAACTAACATTAATAAAAGAAAAGAATGAATCAAAAACAAACTGATAAAAAGAGGGAACTTAGAAGAAAAGAGACTGTAAAAAAATGACATTTTCAGAAGTACTGTAATCAGTATACTCAGGAGATATTAAATCCATAAAATAAGAGCAGGTTATATATTTTAAAAATGACAATCCAAGAATGAGAAATCAGAATTATAAAATAAAAAATATAAAGCAGAATATTTTTAAATAGAAAATATAAATGAGAAAATCTCCCAGAAATTTGAATGAAAAGATAATAGAAAATAGAAAAGTTAAGAAAATTGGAGGACCAATTTAAAAGATTCTCTATGTATTATGAATCCCAAAAAGAGAATACTGAAAATGCAGACAAAAAAAAATTAACAATGAATTTTTTAAAAGAAAAGAAAATTTCTAAAAATTGAAGGCCCTCAGTCTCCAAATTGAACTGGTGCCCTAAATAATGAATTTTAAAAGACCCATGCCAAATCATATCATTATCAGATTTTGAAACAATGGGGATAAAGAAGATATCCTAATACTTACAGAAAGAAAAAGAAAATCCTACCTGCAAATGATCAAGAATCAGTTGGTTAGAGCATTGTTCCAATACACCAAGGTTATGGGTTTGATCCCCACTCAGGGCACTTTTTAAAAAATAATAATGATAATCCGAATGGCCGTGGAGACACTGAAAGCTTCAAGACAATGGAGTTTACTTCAGTATTCAAAGAGAAAATTATTTCCAACTTAGAATTTTATGCCAGTCATGTTGCCAATGTGACATTAAATAAAGACAATTTAAAACAGATAAGCAAGATCTCAAAAAAACTTACCTTCCAAGCATCTTTTTTCAGGGAGTAGGTGAGGTATTTCTATCAAGGCAAGAAGTAACCAAGAAAAAGAAAGTCATGGACTTTAGGAAGTAGGGGATCAGACATAGGTGTGAGGCAGTGGGAAATCCTAGGACAAAATGAAGGGAAGAATAATAAGCCAACAGTGTTGCCAATAATAAGAGCACTTACCATGTGCCAAAAACTGTTCTAATGAGAAATCAGAGGCACAGAGGGATTAACTACCCTGTGCACAGTCACACAGGTAGCACATGGTGGAGCCAGGATTCAAGCCCATGTAGCCTAGCTCCAGGGCCCATGTCCTTAGAGTACATGCTACACTGTTTCTAATCCAAGCAAGTCTTGGGCTGATGGCTGTGCATCCAGTCTGCATTGGAACAAGAAGACAGAGACCTCCAGGAGAACTATCTCTAAGGGAAAAATGGGACTGATGATTGCCTAATGTCCTCAACCATATAGAGAATTTAGGGACAAATAATGATAGGCACAGAAAAGTAAGGGTTCCTGTTACTTTTACTGCAAACACAAAATTTGCCCCAAAACCTAGCTACTTCAAATAATCATTTTATTGTGTTCATGGATTCTCTGGATCAGGAATTTGGACAGTGCACTGAGGAGGTGACTGCTCTGTGATTTCTGGGGCCTCCGCTGGAAAGACCCAGTGGCTAGAAGTGACTCAGTAATGCTGGGGCCTGGGATTGTTTGGAGGCTCCACTCTCACCTGGCACCTGGACTGGGCTGTCAAGAAACCAGGCTGCTGACCAACCAGAGTGCTCACACATGGCCCCTCCATTTAGTTTGGCCTTCTCACAGCCCGGCAGCAGCAGAGTAGTCCAACTGTTTACCTGTCTGATGAGAACTCCAAATGCAAGTGTTCCAGCTGCACCATGTCTTAGAATTAGCCTCCCAAGTCCCAGTCACTTCCACGGTCTCCTGTCAATTCAAGGGGAAGGTTGTAGATCTCACCTATCAAATGGGAAGAGTTTCCAAGAATTTGGGGCCCACATTTTAAAAGAACCACACTAAACATGGATAAAATGATGTAGTTATTAGCTATAATAAAAAAAATTAATGTGTAAGAAAGGAAATGTAATAGTTCTCTACGTGGCCTAAAAAATATTTATATAGCATAAAATACAAATATCAAATATTGATTTAAAGCAAAAATGTCATCAATGCAAGGAAGTGAAGGAAAAAATGTATTTTGGTCATGTAAGAAATGTAGGGGGTGGAGGCAGCTGGGGGGAAAAGGAGACTTATGTAATACTTTAAACAATAAAGAATTTTTTAAAAAGAGAGAGATAAGATCATTTTCCTTACAATTCAGGTACCCCCTACCTCTGTCTAAATTGTCCATGTAAATTACTTACAAAGTGGGATTGCTTTGAGCTTGGCTGGGAATTGTTTAAATAAAAGGTAGATTTCTCAAAAAGAAAAAAGAAAAGAAATGTGATTATTTTTTTCATGGTAGGATCAATAGATAATGTCTAAAATTTAATCAAGGAGGAACAATATTTGAAGATTAACAGCAAAAGAAACAAAGAGAGGGACACAGGACAGAGAGAATCTGGAGAGTGCTAGGAGTTTTATTAGAAGTCTTATACTATTTGACTTTTTAAATAATATACATATATCTGGTTTTATTTTAAAACTTTTATTTTAAAATGTTATATACTTTATTACAGTGATTTTACTTCAGTCATCTATACCAGGAAAAAAATATCAGAGATTGGGCAAAGACTTACGTATTAAAATATAGTAAAATACTAATTCTAAAAGGAAGAACATGAAAATTGATGCATTTCAATATAGAAAAATGTTAAATGAAATATCATACAATTGGGATATCACATGGCTATTGAATATTGTATTACTAGGGTATATTTGTGTATTTTTGACAGCTGAACTGAAAATATATATACAGATGGTGTTAGTAGCTCTAATTGAGTTACATTAGAATACATTACAGATTTACATTTTGGTTGAAAAAATACAGCTAAATATGTTCAATGAAAGTTACCAACTCTCCCTACCAACTATTCATATATATACGTATACATGTAAGAGTAGCATAGATATGAATTTTAAAGGAACTTCACTGAAAAGGAACTTATTTAACCCTTAGTTTCTTTGTAAGCATGCTAAATTGTCAATGTAGACAACACGAGAGTCCAGGATTTCCTAAACAGCTGGTGAAATATTCCCAAACCAGTATCCCCAACTTGATTTAAATTCAAAAGGATATTCTTTCCAAATCATCTGTGTGTAGCCACTGACTTCAGGCTCTTCTCCTTATATCTGCATGTCTGAGTCATGAACAGGGTCACTGATGAGAGAGGATGCATTCATCTGAAGCAAATAAATGTTAGTTTCTGTCATGCAAGTGGCAACAGTCTTCAGATTGAAGATGCCTAACAAGTTTATTTTAATCTTCTAAATTATATTCATATTTATATAAAGCTCTATAAGAGAATGATCTGGCACTGTGAATGAGTTAGGGAACACAATTTACATAACACTTGAGAGAGACATTCTATCCTAAATCTCAAGGAGGTTTCATATTAATTCTAAAACTAGCCCTTTCTAATGCTCTTTTCCAATTTTTTCGTGAAATTTGCCTCCTCTGCATTTTTGCAGTCCTCTCCTCCCCCACGTTTTGAATTTTATTGCAGCATCCTTAAGGATAATAGTGAATTAACCTTTGAATTATTCATAGTACATGGCTTAGTGACTTACTTGGAGTAGTCATTCAATTAATATTTATCAAAAAGTGTGTGTGGTGTGGTCTTCACAGGGTAAGCTATATTTGATGGCAGTCCGTTTTGTTAAATAGAGTCAAGTTGGTGTAGTGGAAATGGCCCATAGAGGACCAGGATTTAGAAGACCTGGGTTCTAGTTTGGGCTTTGCTAGCATCTGCAAAACCTTTATCACATCCTTTCACGTCTTTTTTATTATTTTCTGCAAAATGATGGCATTTGAACTAGATCATTTCTAAGATCCCTTTCAGCTCTTAAATAAATCTAAGAAATAGGTCTCTTAGGCAAGAGATGCATCATAAGAAAAATATTTATCTCTATTAGAAGCTTAATACTTGTTTTGACATTGAGAAATAGAAAAGTCTTGCTCCTGAAGGTAGAAGTCACCTATGATTTCTTATTTTCACATATGAAATAACTTCCCTGCTCTTCTCAGATAGGTGTGTTCAACATCATTGTGAAGTCAGGATGAAGAGCACCTCTGGAATTTTTCATATCAAGCGCTGTTACCTCCTCTCCAACTCTCTCTTTCCCCCCAAAAAAAGTCTTAAGATTAGCTAGCCCTCTTCCATCGCGCCCATAGGTGCACACATACACACCATACTCTTTCACAAGAGGCAATTTAGGCCACTAACCAGGCCTGAAACAGCTGAAAAATATTTGTTGGGCAATGTCTCCATATAAATTCTACAGATTTCTCCCTACCTTAATTTTAAATTTAAATTTGTAGCTGCTGGAAAATAATGATCAGGTAAAAATACTGATAGTGAATGGTGATTCGCCCTAGGGAGGTGAAGTCATTACTCAGTTATCATTTGATCCCTAATAAAAGAAGGTGGAATCTTCCCGGGAATCACAGAGCTCTGACTCTCTTGGGGAGTCCAGGGGCTATTGCAGGTCAGCAGCTTTATTTTTAATGATCCTTCTCGTTTTCTGCTGCCATTACAAGTCACCTAGAGAAATGAGAATTATGATATTTTCTTGGTTATTTCTGAAAGTACCGAAATGTCACTTAGGCTTGTGGCATTCTGACAGTGTCATAACCAGCCATAAAATACCTTACGTGAACTGCATATTACCAATGCTAGGCTGTAACTCACTTGTCCCTAGATATCCTACTATTCTTATTCAAAAAGTTGAGACAAAGACGGTTAGGCAAAGCTGGTATGTATGAACATAACACATGCATACTCGCAATCTGATACCTTTCCAGCTCTGTAACTGGAGAACCTGATTCTTCTACTAAATTAAAAAAACTCACTGGCTACTTCACCTGCTGGACTAGCAGATAGAGTAGATTTCTGATTTGTGACCTTTTTAATCCTCTCACACTATACCCAAACCATTCTTCTCTATTCCCTAACAAACCTCCTTTTTATGTATAAACTCTACCTCTTAATACCAATGCAAATGTACAGAGAGTTTATTTTCAGTAAGACCTGTTTTCTCTAAAGGAACCAATTATATTTCTGCCTATGCCAAGGCAAAATACCTTTAAAATGTCTTTCCTTTTGCAGCCACCAATATAATCTTTTAATCAAACAAGAAACCAAGTATTCACATGGACTCAAAGCACCCTGTTGATTACAAATTAAATACATCGAACAAACTTAGTTTCTCCAATAATGAGACAAACTGCTATTGTGTAATTCCTGATGTAACAGAGAAGTATACAGCATCATCTGTATAGTTACCTTGCCAGAATGTTTAAGCTTTAATCATAAGAAAACAATCAGACAAATCCCAGATAAGGGACATTCTGCAGAGCAACTGACCTGGACTAAATGCCAATATTGGACATAAAGCTGGCCGTCAGGGCCACAGACTTTCCATCCTAGGACCATGGCCCAATTTGTCCATAACCTTGCAGAGGAGGCCCCACTAGTAAACGCTACTGTGACTTATGGAAGCCTTGATTGACCACATTTTGGCACTGTGCCAACCCCTGCTTAGATCCCTACAGATATTCAGAGCTGGAAAAATATAGTCATAGTGCTCAAACTGGTAGTTTCAGGCAGCTCACAGTTAAGGAAGCTCTGCTGAATGGTTTGGTGAACACTGAAGTGTGGATGTGATTTTATGTCAGCAAGATCATAGGCAAGTATGGCATCCTTGGCTATAATGTTTGAAGATCAATCTTTAACATCTGTTTCTTTTTGGTTTATTATTTGAAAGTTCTTGGAATATGAGTGATCAGAATGGTGTTTGAATTTTAAAAAGATCTGTCAAAAATGTCAATATTATGAAAGAAAATGTAGTGGTGTGTGGACTGTTGTAGATGAGAAGATATTAAAAAGCCATGACATCCATTAGGAATACATGATTTTTAATTTGATCTTCGATTGGGACAAAAACAGCTCTGAAGGACACTGTTGGTTGACTTGGAAATTTTGAATATAGATTATATCTTAAATATTATAGTAAATGTTACACTTGTCAGGTGTGATCATGTCTTGGGTTATGTAGAACATCATTTTGTTCTTAGGAAATAAATGCTGAAGGGATGAGGCATCATGATGTCTACATTTACCCTCATATACTCAGCAAATGATCATATAGAGAGAAAACAAATATGGCAAAATACTACCAATTGGTTAATCTAGGTGGAGGGCAAATGGGTGTTTATTATGTTCTTTCAACCAAACAATTTGAGAGAAAAGTAGTTTTCATTGGAAGCTAAAGAAGAGAATCTTTAAAATAAATTTTTACCAAGACTATAGCGGATAGCATGGGGGAAGAATAAAATGGTAATAGAGATGATCAGTCTCAAGGATTTCTCCACTCCCTGCTGTGGAATATTAGTTTTCTGCTTTTAGAAAAAGGTTTCCCCGTATCCAGCTTTCAAGTCCAGATAACAGTAGGTGGAAACTGGAAACAGTTCATTTATGTCATCTGATCCTTCTTTGTTACCTGACTTATAAAAAAACATTTGCTTCTTAAAATAAAAGACCACATTGTACATCCATTACTTACCAACAGGGAATTTATCTGGCTCAGTCTGCAGAGATTGGTATATAAACATTTGGAATTAATCCCTCTGTGCATCCTCTCAGAGTGCTGGCTTTTTTTGCTTTTGTATAGAATATTGTTTTACAGTACTCACTGTAGCTGTCTGAGCAGGCCTCCAATGTCATGAGCACTGGCACACAATCTTGTCTACTTCATATCGTTTTGCGTGTGTTTTAATTTATTGGGGTGAATTGGTTAATAAAACTTATATAAGTTCAGGTGTATAATTCTGTAATATATCATCTGTATATTGTATTATGAGTTCACCACCCCAAGTAATTTATCCCCCCTTTACCCTCTTCTACATCTCCCCACCCCACTTTCCCTCTGGTAATCACCATACTGTTGTCTGTGTCTATGAGTTTTGGTTTTGGTTTTGGTTTTTGCTTAATCCCGTCATCTTTTCCACCCAACCTCCCTCCCCAGTGACAGCTGTCAGTCTATCCTCTGTATCTATGAGTCTGTTTCTATTTTGATTGTTACTTTATTTTGTTCATTAGATTCCACATATAAGTGAAATCATATGGTACTTGTCTTTCTCTGACTGGCTTATTTCACTTAGCATAATGCTCTCCAGGTCCGTCAGTGCTATCACAAAAGGTAAGATTTCCTTCTTTTTTTACAGACAAGTAATATTCCATTGTGTGAAAGTACCACATCGGTTTTATCTACTCATCCACCAATGGACACTTGGGCTGTTTCCAAATCTTAGCTGTTGTAAATAAGGCTGCAATGAACATAGGGATGTGGATATTCTTTCTGATTGGGGTTTCAGGATTCTTAGGTTATATTCCCAGAAGTAGGATCACTGAGTCAAATGTCAGTTCCATTTTTAATTTTGGGAGGTAGCTTTATACTACTTTCCACAATGGCTGCACCAATCTGCATTCCCACCAACAGGGCACAAAGGTTCCCTTTTCTCCACATCCTCACCAGCACTTGTTTGTTGATGTATTGATGATAGCCATTCTGACACATGTGAGGTGATATCTCATTGTGGTTTGAATTTGCATTTCTCTGATGCTTAGTGATGGTGAGCATCTTTTCATGTGTCTATTGGCCTTCTGTATGTTCTCTTTGGAGAAGTGTATATTTAGGTCCTTTGCCCATTTGTAATTGGATTGTTTGGATTTTTTTTTTTTTTTGGTGTTGCATTTTATAAATTCTGGATATTAATCTCTTACCAGATGTATTATTGGCCAGTATGTCCTTCCACTCAGTGGGTTATCTTTTCATTTTGTTGATGATTTTCTTTGCTATGCAAAACCCTTTACTTTGATGTAGTCCATTTTATTTGTGTTTCCTTTGCCCCAGGAGATATATCAGAAAAGATATTGCTATGAGAAATGTCTGAGATTTACTGCCTATATTTTCTTCCAGGACTTTTATGGTTTCAAGTCTAACATTTAAGTCTTTAACCTATTTTTAGTATATTCTTGTGCACAATGTAAGAAGGTGGTCTAAGTTTCATTTTCTTGCACATATCTGTCCAATTTTCCCAACACCATTTATTGAATAAACTCTTTTTAAGCCATTATATGTTCTTGCCTCCTGTGTCAAATATTAATTGACTATAAAGGCATGACTTTATTTCTGGCTCTCTGTTTCATTCCATTAATCTATATGTCTGTTTTTATGCCAGTACCATACTGTTTTGATTGCTATGGCCTTGTAGTTTGATATCAGTTTGATATAATAGTTTGCTTCCTCCAACTTTATCCTTTCTTCTTTCTCAGGATAGGTGAAGCTATTTGGAGTCTTTTGTGGTTCCATATAAATTTTTTGAATATTTGTTCAAGTTCTGTGAAATAGGCCATTGGTATCTAAATAGGAATGGTGTTGAATCTATAGATTGCTTTGGGTAGTATGGACATTTCAATAATGTTAAGCCTTCTTATCCATGAACACAATGTATGCTTTCACTTATTTGTATCTTCTTCAGTTTCTTTCTTCAGTTTCTTAAAATTTTCCAAGTATGTGTCTTTTATATCCTTGGTTAAATTTATTCCAAGGTATTTTATTATTTGAAAGCAATTGTGAATGGGGTTGTTTTCTTAGTTTCCCCTTCTTATAGTTTATTATTAGTGCATAAAAATGCAACTGATTACTGGATATTTATTTTGTATCCTGCTACTTTACTGAATTCATTTATCAGTTCTAGTAGTTTGTTTCTTGGTGGAATCTTTAGGTTCTCTCTATACAGTATCATGTCATCTTCAAATAATGACAGTTTTACTTCTTCCTTTCCAATTTGGCTGCCTTTTATTTCTTCTTGTCTGATTGCTGTGGCTAGGACTTCCAGTACAGTGTTGAATAAGAGTAGTGAAAGCAAGGCCTGGCCAGTGTGGCTTAGTTGGTATAATGCCATCCCGTGAACCAAAAGGTCTCTGGTTCAATTCTCAGTAGGGGCACATGCCCAGGTTGCAGGTTCAGTCCTGGTTGGGATGTGTACAGGAGGCAGCTGATCAATATTTCTCTCTCACATTGATGTTTCTCTCTTTTTCTCTTTTCCTCTCTCTCTAAAAAAATCAATAAAAACATATTTTTTAGAAAAGAGAGTGGTGGCCCTGGCCTGTTTGCTCAGTGGTTAGAGCGTCAGCCCATGCACCAAAGGGCCGTGGGTTCGATTCCCAGTCAAGGGCACATACCTGGGTTGCAGGTTCAATCCCAGGCCCCAGTGAGGCACATGTGGGAGGCAACCAATCAGTGTCTCTCACATCGATATCTCTCTCTCTCCTTCTCCGTCTCTCTAAAAATCAATGGAAAAAATATTCTTGGATGAGAATTAACAAAACAAAAAAAGAGAGTGATGAAAGCCAACATCCCTCTCTTGTTCCTGATCTTAAGGGAAACACTTTTAATTTTTGCCCATTCATTATGATGTTGGCTGTGGGTTTGTCATACATGGCTTTTATTATGTTGAGGTATACTCCCTCTAGTCCCACTTTGCTAAGATTTTTTATGTATATTTTTATTGATTTCAGAAAGGAAGGGAGAAGGAGAGAGAGATAGAAACAATGATCTCCCGCACATCTCCCACTGGGGATGTGCCCGCAACCCAGGTACATGCCCTTGACCGGAATCGAACCTGGGACCTTTCAGTCAACAGGCCAACGCTCTATCCACTGAGCCAAACCGGTTTCGGCTTTTGTTGAGGATTTTAGCATGTGTGTTCATCAGGGATATTGGCCTATAATTTTCTTTGTGGTGTCTTTATCTGGTTTTGGAATTAGGATAATGCTGTCCTCGTAAAATGAGCTTGGGAGCCTTCCCTCCTCTTAAATTTTTGGTAATACTTTGAGAAGGATAGATGTTAGTTCTTCTTTGAATGTTTGGTAAAATTTACCTGTGAAGCCATCCAGTCCAGGACTTCTGTTTATTAGAAGTGTTTTTATTAATGCTTCAATTTCATTAGTTGTAATCTGTCCCTGCTGATTTTTACAGACAGATAGAATGTGGGCACCTCTTCCCAGCTGTGGTGCTCTGGGTGGGGGAGTCCGGCTTGGGTTTGAGACCCCACTCTTCTCAGGGGGAAACTGTTGCAGCTGAGTTATCCCTCTTGAATCTCAACCACTGCCTGTGGGAGCAGGCCCAGCCCCTTTTGCCATGTGGCTTCTTCTGTAACTCCTTGGTTATAAGACTTCTGTTCAGCTAGTCTTCAGTTGTTTATTCGGGTTGGTTGCTCTATATTTTAGTTGTAATTCCAGTTTGGTTCTGGGAGGAGGTGAGTACAGCTTCCGCCTACTCTACTGCCATTTCAGATCCCTCCCCTCACCCCCCATTTCACATGTTTTTAAGATAAAACAAGGTTAAACCATACATTTTCTGTGAACTGCTAAAGATTAGGAAAAATTACTTTCTTTTCTCATGGCCTGGATTGACAAGAAGCACACCTACAGGAGGCAAAAAGAGGAGTGAATCTGTTTTACAGACCCTAGTAATGAAGCCCTTGGGGCATTGCCGTGTGTGGTAGAATTTACTGGGGCTCCTGGCAGTGAGCAGGGTGGCAGGGAGAGGTTCAGCACTGCTTGCTGTTGAAATACAGTCTGCGTTTATTTTATATCGGCCTATTTTGGTCCCCAGTGAGAAAGTTATTTTAATAAAATCTTGCTCTGCTAGAAATACACACAAGTGGCAGGTGTCAGAAAAAGGGAAGTTATAGCACTCCATTTTCCTTGAGATTTTAAGAAGTTTATAAAGTTGTTTGTTCTCGTTTAGCCTTTATAAGTAAACACTGGTGCATCCAGAAGCCCAAGTCGAAAGGACATTAAATGTAGGTTGGACCAATGATCCTCAAATGGATCGGAATCTTGGGGCCAGGATTCAGAGGATCTGTATTTTTAACAAGCTGCCCAAGCGATTCTGCTACAGCCAGCCCAGTGTTTGTGAGAGCCCAGCATTTGGGAACATCTGGTCTGGTCCAGTCCAGAACTCTTATTTACAGATAAGAAAATAAAGGCCCACATAAAAAATTTTAAATTATCCAAGGTGTTAACATATTATGGACCATATGAACCATATTTCCTGTCTCCCAGCAAACCCATCTTCCCAGGTCACAGTGCCTCCTGGAGTGGTCACAGATAAGGTCTTAGGCCACTTGCTTTCCTCTGTAGACAAGACCTACTTAACACCAGAGGCTTTGTGATGTCATGTTGAAATCTGAGGGCTCCTGACTTCCATTCTCGGCTCTCTTCACTTTAACATACTGCCTTCAAGTTGAGTCACTTAATTACACTAAACCACTGCCTCTGTGAGAAGGCTACGAGCTCATTCTTCTCTATTCTACACTTGATTTTCATGAATTCTTTATTTTCTATAGGTTCCCTTCCTTAGTCTACTTAGAAGCTGGGTACTGAAGTGAAAATGTGATAATGTTCAATATGGATAAAAAAATATTTGTAAGACACATCCAGTGGCTCCACATTTGCTACATACTTACTGGCTCTGAACCTGAACACCCAGCTTTCCTAGAACTAAGAGTGAGTAAAGTGAACTTTGCTTTGTAAGTTTCCTGAATAGATAGTACATAACCAACACATATAAAGAAAAAGCATCCATCCATCTGTTCATTCATTCACCAGGTATTGTTGACCAGCTACTGTATGTTAGCACTGATCCAGACATGGCATACATAGTGAGCAGGGGAGAAACTTGCCTACTCATGGAGCATTGGTTCTAAGGGAAATTGTATGCGAAGCCTGTCTAAAGGCTGTGCAGCCCCCTGGAGTGTAAGCTCCAGGAGGCAGAGATCTTCGTCTGTGCTGTTCATGGCTGTGCCTCTGTTGCCTAAGCCTAATAACTGCACAATGGGTAATTATTTAGTGAATGGAATTACTGTATTCTCTTTCATCCATCAGGTGAAATAGAAACTATAGCCCCTCCCAAATCAACTATTTTACAAAAAGAAATGGAATAGACAATGCTTAATGAGAAATATTACTCATGGATGTTTCTATCTCCCTCTATTTTCCTCTCTAAAATCAATAAAAATGTTTTGTTTTGTTATTTTAGAAATGTCATTCGGGTGAGCTACCTATCAGTCTGCTCAGGTTGTAATGGCTGTGGTGATCATGCTGCCATTTCTATGTAGCCTTCTAATCTCTCAGCCTCCAAAACATTTAAGGGCTGATACTGAACACACATGGATTACATACATGGGGTTTCTCTGTCATCCTCACCAGCAGAGTGTATCTCTGGGTGAAAGGATGGTGGCCACGCTAAGAACACAAATAAAATGAGAGTTTGAAAATAGCTTGGGATTAATTAAGCACCAATACTTCCAGATAATAGAATTCTCTAAGATGATTAGTTTATAAGCAAAGTATGTGATGGAAAAGGTGGTTTTATAAGAATTTATAATAGGACTATTCTAGAGGTCCTGATTTATAAACAGCATTAGGTTCACTCTCACCACCTGAAGAAACACTGTTGATTTTCATTTTCATGAGACAAACTGGGAAATGGCTCAGTGCCCCCAGAAGGAAAAGTCCACCCTACGTTGTCATAAATTATATAGTTTCTCCACACTTAGCCTGAAATCTCAAGACACAAAAAAGCTCCTCAACTTCTTAACTTTCAACACTTTTAACATGTCTTTTGTGTTAAAGACTGAAAGATGAGAATGTTGAAAGACCTAGAATGAAGAGGAGCTGTTAGAACAGAAACAAAATTAAAAGTCGTGAGATGACAGATGTTTGCAGGAATGAGTTTGAGAATAGGAATGATTCTGCATCATTTAATCCCTACCCGGTTTGGCTTAGTGGATAGAGCGTCAGCCTGTGGACCAAAGGGTCCTGGGTTCAATCCTGTTCAAGGGCATGTACCTCGGTTGCAGGCTCCTCCCCGGCCCAGGCCCCTGGCTGGGCTGGGCTGTGCAGGAGGCAACCGGCCGATGTGTTTCTCTCACATTGATATTTCTCTCTGTCTTTCCCTCTCTCTTCCACTCTCTCTAAAAATCAATGGGAAAATATCCTCAGGTGAGGATTAACAACAACAACAAAAAAGTGCTGTGCCTGAGCAATTCATACTTGCAATTCAGCAAGAGATAAGGAGAAGACCCAGCTGGTGTGGCTCAGTGGTTGAACATCAACCTATGAACTGGAAGGTCATGGTTCAATTCCTGGTCAGGGTGCACATGCCCAGGTTTCAGACTCGATCCCCAGTGGCAGCCGATCAATGATTCTCTCTCATCATTGATGTTTCTATCTCCCTCTCCCTTTCTATCTGAAATCAATTAAAAAAAATTTAAGAAAATGTTTTAGTCACAATTTTAAATTAAAGTGGTTTGTGATGGTGTTAACATTTAATACAGGCATAGTGGATAAATTTTTAAAAGATTGTAAAGAAGCAAGAAGAGTCAGGACCAAGGTTATAAACCTCGTTCTCTCTCTGACACTGTGTGCCTCCTGAATTGATGCAATGTGAAGTACATAAAAGTCCGCATAAAGTGTTCGTGCCAAAAATGCTTAACCTAAACCTAAGCAAGCTTCCTCGGGCCCAGCTTCCAGTTTTCAAGCAAATTGGGACAAGTTAAATGACACAATGTAGAATAATATAACAAGTCCCAAAAGACATTTTTATAAGACAGCTGCCCTGGTCTCTTCAAAAAGTTAATGATTTTTATGAAAAAAGTTAATAGTTTTTATTTTTATGTCATGAAAAATGGAGAGGAACTAGTGTAGATTTAACCTAGTTAAATGCATGCAACAACAAAAAATAATAAATTTAACCAAGGAGGTAAAAGACCTATATTCAGAAAAACTATAGGACATTTAAAAAGGAAATAGAGGAAGAGACAAATAAGCGGAAGCATATACCGTGTTCATGAATTGGAAGAATTAACATCATTAAAATGTCCATGCTACCCAAAGCAAAGATTCAACACAATTCCTATTAAAATCTCACTAGCATATCACAGACCTAGAACAAATATTCCAAAAATTTATATGCAACCAAGAAAGATCCTAGTAGCTTCAGCAATCCTGAGAAAGAAGAACAAAGTTGGAGGTGTCACAATACCTGATATCAAACTATATTACAAGGCCATCGAAATCAAAACAGCCTGGTACTGGCATCTATAATAATAAAAGTGTAATATGCTAATTAGACCAGACGACCTTCCAGACAAAGCCGGGGCTGTGAGGGAAGCCCGGGTCCCCGGGTGCCTGCCGGCAGCTGGAGGGAAGCCTGGGTCCTGGGTGCCAGAGGGAAGCCGGTACTGGCAGCCAGGGGAAGGAAGGCCTACTCTTGCATGAATTTTGTGCATCAGGCCTCTAGTACTAGTATTAAGAATAGGCATATATATCAATGGGACAGAACAGAGAGCCCAAAAATCAACCCACATCTTTATAGTCAATTAATATTTGACAAAGGAGGCAAGAGCATGCAATAGAATAAAGACAGTTTCTTCAATAAATGGTGTTGGAAAAATTGGACAGATACATGCAAAAAAATGAAACTAGACCACCAACTTACATTATACACAAGAATAAACTCAAAATGGATTAAAGACTTAAATGTAATTGCAAAACCATAAAAATCCTAGAAGGAAACATAGGCAGTAAAGTCCAGATATCCCTTGTAGCAATATTTTTGCTTATATATCTCCTAGAGCAAGAGAAACAAAGGAAAAAATAAACAAATGGGACTACATCAAACTAAAAAGCTGAACAGCAAAAGAAACCATCAACAAAATGAAAAGGGAACCCACTGGATGGGAGAAAATATTTGCCAACAATACATCTGATAAGGGGTAAATTTCCAAAATACTAGTATACAAAGAACTCATACAGCTCAACACCAGGAAGACAATCCCATTAAAGAATGGGCAAAGGACCTGAGTAGATAATTCTCCAAAGTGGACGTACAGATGGCTAATAAACATATGAAAAAAACAAAAAACGCTCAATGTCACAAATCATAAAAGAGATGCAAATTAAAACCATAGTGAGATATCACCTCACGCCTGCCAGAATGGCTATCATCAATAAATCAACAAACAAGTGCTGGTGAGGATGTGGAGAAAAGGGAATACTCATGCACTGTTGGTGGGCATGTAGACTGGTGCAGCCACAGTGGAAAACAATATGGAGCTTCTCAAATAATTAAAAATGAAACGGCCTTTTGACCAGTGATCCCACTTCTGGGAATGTATTCTAAGAATCTGAAACCCTAATCAGAAAGGGTGCACAAGAATACCACCTTGTGTTCATAGCAGTGTTATTTACAACAGCCACGATCTGGAAGCGGCACATGTGCCCATCAGTGGAGTAGATAGAAAAAGCTGTGGTACATTTACACATGGAATACTACACAGCCATAAAAAGAGAACTTTTTGCCCTAGCTGGTTTGGCTCAGTGGATAGAGCATCAGCCTGTGGACTGAAGGGTCCTGGGTTCGATTCCGGCCAAGCCCTGAGTTATGGGCTTGATTCCCAGTGCAGGGTGTGCAGAAGGCAGCTGATCAATGATTCTCTCTCATATTGATGTTTCTATCTCTCCCTTTCCCTTCCTCTTTGAAATCAATAAAAATATTTAAAAAATAAAAAATAATTTTATAAAGGGAACTTTTACCTTTTGTGACAGCATGGATGGACCTGCTGATTATTATGCTCAGTGAAATAAGTCAGTCAGAGAAAGACAAATACCATATGATCTCACTTGTATATGGAATCTAATAAACTGATGAACAAAATAAGACCAGAGGCATGGATACATGGAACAGACTGACAGAAGTTAGAGGGGAAAGGGGGTAGGAGGACTGGAGGAAAGAAGGTGAAGAGATTAGCCAAAGAGCATATATGCATAATCCATAGACACAGGCAACAGAGTGATGGACAGAGGGAAGGGGGCTGGGTGGAAATGGGCAAAGCGGCGGTAGGGGGGGGTGCGGGGAGATAGGTTTACCTGTAATAGTGTCAAGAATAAAAATAAAGTTTTTTTTAAAATGCAATGTGTGAACCTTGACTAATTCTGGTTTGGGTTAAAAAAAAAAAAGCTATGAAAAGTATTCTAGGGTCAATTGGAGAAATTTGAATATGGAGTTGTATGTTAGGTGGTATGTCATTATTGTTACTTTGAGAATGGACCTGTGGTTTTGTACTAGTATGAGATGTTTTATGCTTACAAGATGTGTGCTAAAGCAGGAAGGGGTGAAGAGTCTTGTCTGCTACTGTCAAATCCAGATAGAGCATATATGTGTGCTCATTGTGCTGTTCTCTCAAGTTTTCACTATGTTTGAATGTCTTATATGTAGACTACCTACTGAAGTATATACATATATACTAAATTTTTAAAGAACTGATGAATTAATATTTCCCTTTTCTATTGTAGGCTCAAGAGAAAGGAAGATTAGACTATGCTAAGGTAGGTAAATTTTATTTATAGCACACAGTTTTATACATTTCAGTTTGGTGTTTGTTTTTTTGTTTATATTTGAAAGGTCAAAAGAACAATCACATTCAAAGCTGAGGGACATTCCCTGTTAAGTATCAGGCATTAGTAGGTAAAGCAAGATTCATTCAACAATAGGTTTATTTACTAAGCGCCTGCTTCATTCCAGACAACAGGGTAGGTGTGGGGAATACAACAGTGAATCAGGTACAGTCTTTCCTTTCTGGACATTTACAATCTAGTGGGGGAGACAGATAACTAATGAAAAAAAACTAAATGGATACATAATATAATGCCAGATGGGTGTAAGTGCTATGAAGATAAAACTAAACAAGGTAAGTAAGACCAGGAAGCATTGCTGGAAAGATGCCTTTGGCCAGTGGACGGAAAAGAGCTTTTATGCCATCAGATCATACCTAGGAAGCACCAAACAGGGCAGACTTGGGCTCCTGAAGGCAGTATTTCTCACATCACCTGTGGAGCTCTTGAAAACACACATGCCTAGGTTACCATTGCATCACCCCCTCTTTCACCGAGATCAAAATCCCCTGGTGGGAAGAGCAGGGCAGGGGCAGGAGGAAGGGTTTGAGAGAAGGTGCTGCAGATAATTTGACACACATCCTTGGTTGAAAATTGCTTTGGGGAGTTCAGATTTCAGTTTACCAGTGAAGCCTAGGAACACACTTGGGTCGCATTCTGTTTTCCCTTCAGGGGCAAATGGAACATTTTAGCAGGTGTGTGGGATGCATGTAGCTGCTTGGCTAAAGGAACATGTTAACCATCTGGTTTATACAACAGCAGGAATATCCAGGGTGTGAGCACACCTGCACTCCAAAGACAGGGAGGGAGAAATACGACCTGGAAGGGTTCTGCTTGCAGGGGAAACAGCTGAAACCCACAGCGCTCTCAGGGCTGACCGGAACCCTGCGCTCTCCTGGCCGCCCGAGGTTTACGCCTTTTCTCTAACTCCTTTCCTTGCCTGAAATGCGGTCCCTCCTTTTCTCTGTTTCTCAAGAAAATTAGATAATAGGAGCACCTCTAACCTGAGAACTTCCATATCTGTCACTTTGTCTTAGATGTTTGCTTGAGTCTATCAGATACCCAAATGTGAGTTGTGGACATAGCCTCTTGGGTCTCCCACAGGCAAAGGAGCTCAATGCTTAAATGGAACTCAGCGCCTTCCCTGACATCTCTGGTCTTTTTTTTTTTAATAGATTTTATTTTTTAGAGCAGCTTTAGGTTCACAGCACAATTGAGCAAAAAGTATAGAGTTCCCACCCATCCACACACAGGCACAGCCTCCCCACTATCAATATTCTCCAGAGTGGTACTAGTACATCTGTTACAATGAACTTACATTGACACATCATTATCACCCAAAGTCCATAGTGTCCATTAGGGTCCACTTTTAGTGTTATATTTCTGGTCCTTGTTACTTTTCTCTCTCCTGTTGTTGGCACTATCATCCCACCAGTCAACCATATGAGAAACTTAGAAGTCACCCTGAGTGCTCCTACTTCCTCACCCTATATTCCATGACCAAGTCATGCCAATTTTATGTCCTAAATTATCTTGAATCCAACCCATCTTGATCTTTCAGCCATTGCTCAATGTAAGTCCCTTCATCTGAACCACTGGAAAACCTACTAACTGGTCTCCCTGCCTCTCCCTTGTCCCCACAAATCCATTAGTACTCAGAATGTCAAAACCACAAATCCGACAATTTTGCACTCCAGCTTAAAACCCTTCGTTAGCTCCATGTTGTCTGTAAAGCAGTTTCAAAGCTTGCTAGATTGGCATATAAAACTCTGTGATCACACCCCCGAGAGGGACTCTCCGGCTTCTTCTCCTTCTACCCTGTGCTCCAGCAGCACCAAATTACATAAAACGTGCAGTTTCTGTTCTTCATACTGGCCCCTCTGCTCGGAATGCCCTTCCCCCTTTATCGGGCCCCTCCTGTCCTCCTGTATGGCTTAATTTAGGATCATGTGCTGCAGCAAGTCCTCCCTGGTTCCCCAGGCTGGAGTAGGTGCTTTCCTCCGTTCTGTACATTGTGGGTCTCAGTCACTGTACTTAACTGTTATCATGATCCACTTATGAGACAGATTATGGCCTGTGAGCTCTCGGAGGGCAGGGACAGTGTCTTATTTGTCTTTGTACACTTGGTGTGTGAGTGAGTGAGTGAGTGAGTGAGTGAGTGAGTGAGTGAGTGAGTGAGAAAATAGAAGGCACATGAAGTTAGTTCAGGAGAAAATCTGATATAGGGTTTTTTATCTTAGAGAAGAAAGGAAAGCTTTTGACACCTGCTGCAGGTATTAAGTAGATTGAGAAGGTTGCTGAGAAAGGTTGTAATAAATTAGTTGGGAGATAAAGGCTGGGATTTTACTGTGATAGTAAAAGAAAGCTAACTTATGAACCAAAAAGTAAAGCAATCGAGTAACTATTGATCACTGCTGCTTATTTATAACTCAAAGAACTCCTTTAGGGTTTCTTATTGCAGAAGCACATGACAATGGAAGAAGTTTGAAAAAAATAAAAAAATAGGGTGCACAGATGAAACACCCCAGGACCGAGCTCTGCCACCAACTCATTGCAAAATCTGATATCAGCCCTAGCCAGTTTGGCTCAGTGGATAGAGTGTTGGCCTGCAGACTGAAGGGTCCCAGGTTCGATTCCGGCCAAAGGCATAACTATCTAGGTAATTAATCCAGACCTCTCATCCTTACACTGACCTAAACCCAAGTACCACGGGGAAGATAGATTATATCCATCTCTACTAAGTATGGAGGAGATGTCGGCAGGGTGCAGCTTGCGTATTCTCTTATGCCGTATACACATCATGACCTCAGTTCTACTCGTCTCGTTCTGTGTGGTCACAGTGCTCATGCTGACTATTGCAGGCACTGTGCCTCGTGACTTGGGGCTTCCCTGGTGGGTTTATCTGTAAAACTACATTGGAAACTCAGTGGCTATTTCTGGAGACCGTCATGAAATTTATCTGTAGCTGGAAATTTCTTTATTGCCAAGTTGTGAGTATTTACTCAAAAGCCAAATTTTATCTGAAAAATAAGATTTCAAGAGCCATAGGAAATTATTTTGTCCGGGTGCTCTGTGGCTGTAGATGCCACCTCAGATTTAGTCAGTCTCAGAATGGCGAGGCAGAAGGAAAAAGGGCAGAAGAGGCCATAGCTTCAGAATCAGCCTCAGCTGGATCTGTAGGATGTCTGTCACATTCAGCAAAACAGTGGTCTGTATTCAAACACTCAAATAAGAAATTGAATTACTTTTTAATTGAGTTCCTGTTGCAGTAGAGTCTGGATATGAATGCTTTGCACGGCTGCAGTGCCTTTCATCTTAAGATATCAAAGCCCTCGACAACTATTAATTCATTAAGTCTCTCCTGCCTAAGGTGGTTAACACAAGCGCAGGCGTCCTCTACCCACGACTGAAACTCGTCCCTCTGGGGGCTGGGCAGGGAAGGCAGCTGCTTAACTGTAAGGTGATTCTATCCAGTAGCTTCTAAAATGGAAAAACAAGAAACATCTTACTTACCTAGTTAAAACTGCAGGAGGAGTTTTATTAGACAGAATGTAATTACCAGGAGTGAATTGTGACCAAGAAGCTGGTGCTACCAGTTTTGCTCATATGCACAATGCCATGGGGACCTTAATTACAGTGATTGGTCTGCAGCCTGGTTGTGGAGGCTTCTGGCCCCAAGGTTAAGC
Source organism: Myotis lucifugus (assembly GCF_000147115.1). Taxonomy (NCBI): domain Eukaryota; kingdom Metazoa; phylum Chordata; class Mammalia; order Chiroptera; family Vespertilionidae; genus Myotis; species Myotis lucifugus. Next base: position 1,487,497 of record NW_005871264.1, on the reverse strand, counting down.
TCTAGTGATTCAGTTCAGTGCTAGAGGGAAGAGTGCCACCTACGGAACTGCAGGAATTGTGGCCGTGTGCGGGGACTGCTGCCTAAGCTCCTCGGACCACAGTCGCACGCAGTTTGCTATGGTAACTAACATATATGTCTGAAGGAAAGGGACTATGTTGCCTACTCTTGCTTAGAAAAACATCTACAAGCGTCTGTGTATTTCCCCCAGCTGGAGCCGAGCGTATGCCTGTAGTTTAGCCTACTGCTACGTGACATAAGCATGCTGCTAAAAGACTGGGCAGATGGTATTTTTACCACTTCAGGCAAAACATGGCACCTATGGTTTGGCTTTCTACAATTTTAATTTTTTAACACATTCAGAATGGCTTGCTTAAATATCTCCATCACAGAGATGCAGGCTTTTCCTAATTTCCTTTTTATAATTGCTGCAGATATGTGTAAATGTCACTTGGTCAGAGCCACAGCCTGTCAGCACTGAAGAGGCCTCCTGCTCGTCTTTCACAAGTGCCTAGGATGGAGCCGTAAATGGGCTTGAAACTTCATGCTAATTTTGACACAAAGAGTCTAAATTTACAGAAGCTTTCTTTATATTCATCCCCAGTCTTTGCTGTGCAGTTCACATAATTTTCCCCATGACTCAGTACAGAACAGAGAGTTGTTCTTTCTAATGTCTCCTTACTCGGTAAGTTCACTCTAAGCTTAGAGAATTGCTCAAGATTAAGCACTTGATAAAGAAAGATCTTGCAGGTGTTGATTCATTAGGCATCCAGTCCTCAGTTAAATGTAAGGTAGGTTTTTTTAAATATGTTTTTTATTGATTTTAGAGAGAGAAAGGGAGAGGGAGAAAGAAAAACATCGATTGGCTACCTCCTGCATGCCCTGCATTGGGGATCAAGCCTGCAATCCCGGCTTGTGCCCTGATCGGGAATCAAACAGGTGACCTCTTGGTGCATGGGAAGAGGCTCAACCAACTGAGCTTTTTGACTTACGCTCTCTCCTAGAATTTATTCAGGATCCTAGTGCAGCACATTCTTCTGGCTCGGTCCTCATCCTCCCGTGCCTCTCAGGCACAGTGTGCAGAAGGACTGCTCCCCTCCTCCCTCCCGCCCTCAGAAGGCCTCACACATTTTGTTTTGTTATAAAACGCATTTGCATAGGGTGCACATTAAAATTCTCTTCCAACCATCTAACAGTGCTGTCCACAGACATTTGCATTTGTATTTGCATGATCACATATCATCACTTCCCTTTACGAAGAAAAAAGAGCCTTTCCTCACATGTCCTGGTTCTCCTTTCCAAGGTTGCCCTTTTAGCTGGTTTTTCTTTTATTCTACACAGAGTGTGTCAAACACTTTGCTGCATATTGAGTCCAAAATTCTTTTTTTGAACCTTGAATATAAAATTTGCTATAATATTATTGTCCTTTCTTTACTGACAAAGCCAGGCTCTTTTTTTTTTCTTTTCTTTTTTTGGCAATTTTTGCCTGCTCGTTCTATCCCAAGCCCTAGCTAACTGGCTCTGAGAATTTTTCACATTGGCACATTTAGAGACCAGATGTTGCTGTGTTTTCTCTTCCCTATACCCCTTTCTTGGGCAGATGCTGCATCTCCTACCCTGGGGCTTTACATTAGCTCCTTGGTAGAATATCCCATACAGCATCACTTATGCATGCAATCTCTCACTTCCTCTGACCTCTTGAAGTTGTCTGAACATTTAGGATTCCTGTTTTAGTGATAATTATGGAGATTATGTAGAAGCATTGATATTCACCTCCCCCATTTTTTTCCATAAAGGACTTGTAGTCCAATCAGATCAGATGTTTATAACACCGGCAAAAGTAGGTTTATAGTTGTGAGTACAGGAAACACAGCTTATTCTTATATTATTATTTATTAATTATTGTATTATTTTCCATACAAACAACTGTAAATCTACACTTGCCCCACCCTGTAGAATTTCAAGAAAAATTATCCAAAAGAAAAAAAGATGAAAGACAAAAAAAAGAACAAATTATGCAAATTCAAATGCCATTATGATATAAATGCAACTATGTAAAATGTTACATGCTTGATAAAGACTGGAAGACAACACATAAAAATGTAAATAAGGGCATTAAGGTGACCACATTTAAGCATGTTTAAAATAAGAAATACATTGTATTTTTTAAGGATTTCTGCTTTCAAAGTGTACTCTAATTTGAATTGAAATTTTTCAGATTATAACCTGGGCTATTGAGAATTGAAAAATGTGTTTTTACTGATATAATCAGAATTTAATTCTAGGCTCCTAAAGAATTGCTTGCTTCTATGGCGATAGGCAGAAAAGCACAAGTGGAGAATGTAAATTTTTTTACACTGTGAGGTTTTGTGCTAGGCCTCAGAGGGGTTGAGGTGCTGGAGGACAGCTGTGGACGAGGGGAACCTAGCCCTAGGCAGGCATTGCAGGTGTTGGTCTAAATCCCCACTCCTTGTTTTCTTAAAAATCAGATAAAACCAGTTATTATTCTTTTTTGGGAGTCACATTTCAGACATTTCACATTACATTCATTACAGCAATAATGAATGGATTTTGCTTAATCTGTTTTCAGAACAATTGATCTACTAAAATCAGTTTTTGCAACTACTGCTCTGATTCCAAATCTCCGTCAATATATAATTATTAATGATGGAAAAATAACCATAGATCAATTTTTGTTCACAATAAAGCTTAGAAACTTTTTAGATCATGTGAAAATTTTAATCCAAATAAATTCTAATCACACATGCAGTCATTAATGCCTTTAACCAGCGTGTGCCTTATCATGAGCCTTCAAGTCATTTTGCAAAACAATTGCCCTCTGGACATTTATTCCTTGCCCATCATCAAGCTAGTGTTTTCCCTCCTAAAGGCTTCTAGTATATTATTTTTGCATTGGTCCTCAGTGACTATCATCTTGCTTTGATGATCTATTCTTCTAATTTCTTAATGTTATTTTAAAATTGGATTCTTGTTCTCTGAGGTGTTAGCAATCCCACACACCTCAATGGCATCAACAGATTTAATGACCATAATCTCTGTTCCCTTGTGCATCATGAATAAAATTATTAAATGATATCAATAACCCTCTGGATGACATCATAAAATGTGTCACCCTTTCAGTTGTTAACCTAATGCTGTTAATACTAATTTAATTCAATCCTCTAAGCAATTGTCTTTTTTATTTTTCTTCAGATCATATATTCCTACTTTGTGATCTTTGGTTTCTAATTTTATATATAAAATGCGAAATTACTTAGTTCATAACAATAATATTTAGTGGGGCAATCTCTCCCATTCTTAAATTAACCATTTTGAATTACTGGCACCTAAAAATTACATATTTATATAATAACTAACATTTATCAGGAAGCTTCGGCAGACTTAGATTTTTGATGACCAGTTCTTGTTTGTAAGCCTGGAATCATGTCTGGTTTTTCTCACTATTATATGTCCCCTGAGGGCCTAACACAGTACTAGATACCCAATCAATATTTATTGAATTACTGTTGAATGAATGAACGAATGAATGACCCACGGTATGCCAAATGTTTGTGCCTATATTCTGTACTTTTAATTCATAAGGTATATTTGACTCCACCTTTGCTCTTGTTATTTTCCCCCAAGTGCATTTTTAATCAAATTATTATATCCTCAAAGCCTTGCACTCCTGGTTTGAAATAAAGATGCAATTGGAGTAACCTTTTGAATCTAGAAAGCTAACTAAAAATGCCCTCCAGGCTGGTTCTGTGTGTGAATGCTCTGCACTGTGGGATAGCTGGATCCAATTAGTGCTCCTAGTTAGTGGTATCAGGAGCCACCTGTGCACAGGGAGGGCCTATGTGCCTTTATGTAGGGAGAGAGCCTTCTGTCTCCACAGAGGAGCCTGAAACTGTTCTGAGTAGAGCTGAAGGGAATATTGTCTGTTTCCTTGTCATTAAAAAAAAAAAATACAAAGGAAAAACATGGGTTTCCCAAAATTACATTTTTTGAGAGAACGGAGAGGCACTTGTTTATAGATGCTGAATGTGGTTTTAGTAAGTTAGAAGTCTTTGTCATGACCTGGATTGATATTTCCAAACTTAGCCACTACCCCTACAGCCTGATTTTGTACAGCAATAAGGATTTCGTGATGTTAAGATGTTTGATCTATCACAAACCTGTTAATTTGTTTCGTTGGTGCATATGAAGCCGTGTCCCCAAGCACTGCTCACCCCCACCACCCCCCCAACACACACAGACTGGTGAGTAGATTCTATCCCTTTCCCCCAAGTCCTTGACTTCCTGGCTTGATGAAAGGTCTTACCTATTCACCAGGACATAGTAAAGCCCACGATCAATCTCTGAAGATTGATTCCTGCGTAGCACAAGGGTGCCCCTTGTGGAAGGTCTCCCTGTTCTAGATCTCAGGAACTTCTAACCTTTATCTGCCATCCACTCTGACAAGATTTGTGGGCACCAGTTCGGAAAGGTTGTTAAGCCTTTGTACACACTCTGATCTCTCTACGGTGCCTGCCATCAGGCCACCACACGCATGTTTTTCAGTGTGTATGCTGTTCAAGACATACCTGATCAGATGTTTCTATCAAATTCTATCTCTGAAGTCCTTCATTTCATGGAGAAGAGATCAAATTACCTAAGAGTGTTCACACAGTTACTATCTCACAGTCATGATTCTGCCCAGGTCCACTGACTCTACAGTGTATTGCCACCATGCTGCTTCTCAAGATGCTTCAGCCCTAGCCCGTTTGGCTCAGTGGATTGAGCGTCGGCCTAGGGCAGTGATGGCGAACCTTTTGAGCTCGGTGTGTCAGCATTTTGAAAAACCCTGCCGTGTCACATATAGAAATTTTTTGATATTTGCAACCATAGTAAAACAAAGATTTATATTTTTGATATTTATTTTATATATTTAAATGCCATTTAACAAAGAAAAATCAACCAAAAAAAATGAGTTCGCGTGTCACCTCTGACAGGCGTGTCATGAGTTCACCATCACTGGCCTAGGGACTGAAGGGTACCGGGTTCAATTCCAGTCAAGGGCACATGCCTGGGTTTCAGGCTTGATCCCCAGTGGGGGGCATGCAGGAGGCAGCTGATCAATGAGTCTCTCTCATCATTAATGTTTCTCTCTCTCTCTCTCTCTCTCTCTCTCTCTCTCTCTCTCCCCCTCCTTTCTGAAATAAATAGAAAATATATATATTTAAAAACAAACCAAAAAAAAAAAAGATGCTTCAGACACACCACAGAAAGAAGTAAGGGAGAATGTGCAGGTTCTGGTTTTGCAAACACCCAAAAAATCTATAATCGAGCATAGTCCTGGTCTCAGAAATAGTGACTATCTTGTAAAAGACTCTTAGGATTTATGTTTGCTGAACCAGTGCAATAATTATGATATTTTAAAATATATTTGTATTGATTTCAGAGAGGAAGGGAGAGGGAGAGTTAAAAACATCAATGATGAAAGAGAATCATTGGTTGGCTGCCTCCTGCGCACCCCACACTGGGAATCAAGCCCACAACCTGGGCATGTGCCCTGACCAGGAATCGAACCATGACCTTCTAGTTCATAGGTCAACACTCAACCACTGAGCCACACCAGCCAGGCTAATTATGATATTTTTTTTAAACTGGTAAGCATTCTTCACTCTTTCAATAAAGTTTTATAGCTATAGTTCTTATCATCATTCTTTTGAAGGAGACAAGGATCTGTGTTTACAAATATACTAGTACCCTCTATAACACCATAACGTAGAGATCCCCTATGTCTGGAAGAGGTGTTAATCCTGCAAATGTGTATCAGGATCCATGTTAGGATGTTAGGAATGTAGGGTCCTGTGAATGGTGGTGGTCGTGGAAGTAGCTTTGAGGGAAGTGATTCCCAAGTATCAGCATCCAAATACTAAAGCAGATGAAAATTGAGGCATGAGAAGGATTTAAGAAAGTCTAAGTCAGATACAGACTAAAGTACAATAATAGAAACCAAATTCGCTCTTACATAGTTATGTGTTCCTCAGATAGCCCCCAGGACTATTTGATGCCCACATGATGTGAGTGCTCTCCTCCCACAGTGTTCTCTTTCATTAAATAACCAGCATCGTGTTTGTCATGAGATAACAGAGCTTACTCTTTATTGATTCACTCCTAAAAAAAGCTACAGGCAAGATTGGCTCCATGCTGCACTCCACAACCTATGCTATGTTTCGCTTTTGAATTTCTATTACAGAGTTTACTAAAAAGTTTCATGGTTCCAGGTTAATTTGTTTGTTAACATTTTTTTTATTTATTTTTATTTATATTTTTAATCCTTACCTGAGGACGTCCTTTTTTATTGATTTTAGAGAAGGAGGGAGGGAGGGAAGGATGGAGGAGGGGGGGGGAGGAGAGAGAGAGAGAGAGAGAGAGAGAGAGATGGGTGTAAGAGTGAAACATCCATTGGTTGCCTCCCGCACATGCCCTGACCGGAAATCGAACCCTTGACCTTTAGGTGAGCCACACTGGCCAAATTGATCCTAGTTTTGCTATTTGAATTTCAATGTGTAGAATTAAGTTCCTCTTTGGCATGTGATATCAAAATTAAAAATTAGCTTTGAATCAGAATATGGATAAAGCTGTGATTATTTATAAATGGTTAAGTTTTTCTTTGGAAAACATGAAGCACTGATTGCTTCTCAAGTTTCAGTTTAATATAATTCTTATTGTTTTGCATGTGAATTCATGTGATTGAGAAAATAACTAAGAATTCTCTTTTCTGTCTCCTGTCTTTGCCAAAGTAAGATATTTAGTTAAGATTAGTAGAATTTTTTCCTATAGATTCTTGCAAATAATTTGTTACTCTAAGTAAAAAGGAATGCTTTATTATGTTGTCTGCAATACATTTCACATTTTATCATGAGGAAGGTTTTATTGTCGCTTTTCCTGTTGCACCATCCTGCCATTCCGTTGAAGTGCTGGCATCTGAAATCTTGGGAGTTGTGATGGGACTTTGGAAGCAGCATTGTCCCACCTCCCACACCTGCTGAATTTCATTCATACTTTCTCTGACTTGGTCATCCAGTCACTGTGGACTTCCATTAGTGAGGAGTTCACAACTTGTCAAAAATAATTATTCTGTTGTTAGACAGCTCTAGTCATTTGAAAGCTGTTTCTTATTTGTCATTGAAATCTGCTTCCCAGAACTTCACCTCGTCGCTTTGGCCTGTCCCCTGAAGCATATAGAACAGGACTGCTCCTTCTTCCATTTAATTAATTGCTTTAGCATTAATTAATTTTTGAGGATAGCGTTCATAATTTCCTTTAATCCTTTCCTCCAGGTTACATTTCCTTAGATGACATGTTGCGAAATGCTTCTTCATCCTCATACTGGTCCCAGTCTATCGTGACTGCCCCTCTCACACATGGCAGCAGCACCCAGAACTGAATACAGTTTTCTAAACTAGTTGACCATCAGAGTGTGCTGTGACCGTTCCTGCCTGTGTTTTGGAGATGTACACCTATTGATGCTGCCAAAGTTTGCATTTGCTTTTGTTAAGTCTGCATTATAGCTCTGGCTAGTGTGACTCAGTTGGGCGTCATCCTGTGCACCCAAAAGTTGCCGGTTGGATTCCCGGAGGTCAAGGGCACATGCCTGGGTTGCAGGCTCAGTGGTCAGTGGGGGTGTGCAGGAGGCAGCACATCGATATTGCCCTCTCTCATTGATATTTCTCTCTCCCTCTATCTTCCTCTCTCTCTAAAAATCAATAAACTATTCTTTTTAAAAATCTACATTATAGTCTTAAATTATGTAAGGTATGTGGTTATCACAGATTTCAGCATTTTTTAATGAGTCACTGCCAAACTGAGCTTACACTTCGATTAATTTTTGAAACCTAAATGCACAACTATACAGTTATCCCTGTTATATTTCATCTGGCTAGTATCAGTCTGTTGTTCAGCATGTCAAAACCATTGACATTTTGATGCTCTCCACATGTTAGCTCTCTCTCTTGACTGTATGACATCTGAAAATTATAATGTAATATGCATTTCTTCTCCATCTTCATCCAAGCAATGCATAGAATTGATAAGAGAAAGAAACCAAATATTGAGTCTTATAGCACAACACTAGAGATCACTTTTCTTTTTAGTGGTTTAGAACAATAACATTTATCTCACAGTGTCTGGGGGAGGGGTCTGGCATGGCTTATCTGGATCCCATGAGCTCAGGGCTCAGGTACTGTAGTTGTGTGGACTGTGAGCAGCATTTCTCTAGAACTTGGAGTAGCAGAATTTAGTTCTTTTGGTTATAGGACTGGTGTCCTAATTTCCATTCTGGGGCCTCTTCCATGTTCAAAGCCAGCTGTGGAGAACCACTTTGCTGCTCACTACTAACCACTTTCTAGGAATAGTTGTTTTACATATTCAAATCCATAATACCAGACCCCATTTCTCTGTCTTATCCACGAAGGACTAAAGTTCCAAAATCTGCATATACTTGATCTCTACTGTTTCTCAAGCTAATAGCCAAGTGGTCATATCCAAAGGAAAATGAGAGTGTTTTGTCATGACTGACTTGTCCATTGTGACCTGTCTGGGATTGTGGTCACCACTGCCTTTTTTCTGGAACCCACAAACCATCTCTTTAATGACCTCTTCTGTGATCTTGCCATCATTGTTCATAAATTCACTGGTTTGTGTTCCAGAATGCACCTGTCTTCATCTTTCTTTTGTCCTATGTTGAAAGACATTTGCCTCTCCCCTCCTCTGTGAAGTTTCTCTTTCTTTCAGTTAGCTGGGAAGGACACTTCCTCAGTCTAAGCATGCAAGAGCGGACAGAGATGGCTGGAAGCCTCTGAGAAGGTGTGCCAGCCTAGAAATCAGGTCTCCAGAGTGAGGAGGAGGACGGAGGGGGGAAGTGCCAGAAGGTGAAAGCTGGACAGGGACATCAGACGGAATGAGTGAGAGATTTGCTGGTGGGGAGAGGAAGGGAGAGGAAGCAAGAGGGAGGGAGGATGGGAGGGGAGCTAGAGATAAATCAATGATGAGAATCATTGATTGGCTGCCTCCTGCACGCTCCCTACTGGGGATCAAGCCCGCAACCCAGACATGTGCCCTTGACCAGGAATTGAATTGTGACCTCCTGGTTCATATGTCAATGCTCAACCACTGAGCCGCCACTGTGGCCTGACAGTCATTACAATTTTAACTCATTATTTAGTTGCTCTATTTCCTCTTTGTCTTCTCTTAATAATACATCTTTCACAAATATTTGAGCTTGTTTTTATTCAACCACTGCCTTTACATTTTGAAGCTCCTTATTATTCTTTCCCCATGAATCTGTCAGTCTTTTGCAGATTCTTACAAGGTTGGTTGTTTTTGAACAGTTTTCTATGAGTAATGGAACTTTATTCTTTTTTTTTTTCCTATGAGTAATGGAACTTTAAAACCATCTGTGACAAGTGTTCTGGTGACAATACAGACTTATGGATGTATTCCCACAAGTTTTTACAACTTTGTCCCTGTCCTTTGTCAGCTCCTTCAAATCAGGGATAGCGTCCTGTGTCCACAGGACTACCTTGTGCAGAGCAGGTGCTTATATTATTATTTACTTATTATTTATTATTGTTGTATTATTTTTGATACAAATAACTGTAAACCTATCTTTGTCCACCTTGTATTTCTACTTATGATCTCTTAGAATCATGATAATCTTTTCACTAGCTTTTTCAATGCACTTTTCTTTTGTTCTTATTGTTGTTGTTAATCCTCACCCGAGGGTATTTTTCCATTGATTTTAGAGAGAGTGGAAGAGAGAGGGAAAGATAGAGAGAAACATCGATGTGAGAGAAACACATCGATTGGTTACCTCCTGCATGAGCCCCGGCCAGGGCCCGCCCCAGGGAGGAGTCTGCAACCAAGGTATGTGACCTTTACTGGAATTGAACCCGAGACCACTGAACCAAACCGGTTAAGGCACAATGCACTTTTCTAATGTATAGTCTGGGTATCTAAAAACCATGCCTGATGGTCCTTTCTTAACCTGATTTTGATACCAAGATGGCATTCTCTCTTGTTTTTGTTTTTGTTTTTGCCAGATTCCTATCACCTTTACATCCGATTACTAATATGTTGACATAGTTAAGCAAGAAGTGCTTCTTCTGTCTTCTGATACATAAAATTATATCAGTCAGGCACACCAAGAATTTGTCAACTATGGAATGTGAGTTTTAGCAGATGTTTGAAGATTGAAGTCCCTTATCATTTCTGCATCTTATCTTTTTGCCAACTTCATAATCTCCACTAGGGAAGCGTGGTCCACTTCTACCCCTTGATTAAGAAGTATATGGTCTCTTCACATTTCAACATGGTTCCATTGGTTTTCTTTTACTCTTATCCAGGTATTTGCAACCATTTAAAAAAAATTTTTAATGTGCCCTGGCGGGGTAGCTTAATTGGTTAGAGCATTGTCCCAGTATGCTAAGGTTGCGGGTTCAATCCCCGGTCAGGGCACATATAAGAATCAACCAATGAATGCACAAATAAGTGGAACAACAAATTACAGTTTCTCTTTCTCTCTTTCTCTCTCTCTCTCTCTCTCTCTCTCGTCAATCAATAAACTTTTTAAAAACTTTAATGTGTTGTTTTATATTCTCTTACTCTCTATTTTCCAGTTTCTTCAGAACAATGTCTATTTTGTGTTCCAGACAAGTTTTAGCATCCTAGTTTTCTCCAAGCACTCTGTTCAGTTGAGTGAAAGAAAACTTGGGATTATCTTCAAATCTTTTCCAGTGCTGTAGAGTGGAAGAGCTCTGGCTGTGAGAAATGAAACCCAGGCTATTTCACAAGTTCCCTGTGCAATATCTCTCATCCCAGTATCTTCTGCAAAATGAAGTAAGATAGGATTGTGCGTCGGGTTTCTTCTAGGTCTTCAAGTCTTTCTTTGGTTTCATTGGAGAGAAGTGACTTCAGCCTCCACTTCTCCTAAAGCTACTTTACCATGTTTTTCCATGTATAAGACGTCGCCATTTATAAGAAGCCCCCCACTCTTCCAACCCAAAATTAAGAAATCAATATTTTAAACATTTTGCTGGTTTTCCTCTTAAGGTCTTCTTCTTTTTTTGGCATCTTAAGGAGTTGTTCTCCCTGTTTTCTCCACTGTCTGATCATACACTCAGTGGGAAGAGGTCCTAATTGTCTCTCTGCAGCTCTATTTCCATGCTCTTTTGCATAGCTGATTACATTCAGTTTGAATTTTGCAGAGTAAGACAATCACTTACCAGTATTTATCTTTTTATTTCTTGACACCTTTATGGGCTCAGAACACTCAAGTCCCTGTTGCATCTGTGCATTCTCCACCTCCAATTATGGCATCAGCTGATGTCAATGACAATAAGGCTCATGATTGGAGGAAGCCTATTTGACAAGATATGGGTAGCTACGCATTCACTCGCTCCCTTCTCTGCTGACTTCTGTGTATAAGACGCCCCTCAATTTTCAGTCTAATGATTTTAGAAAAAAATATCATCCTATACATAGAAAAATACGGTAGATCCCATGGCAGAGGCTTGTACTTTCGAACCAAATGGTTTTTAGAGACATACAATGATTTTCTCAAATGGGCCTCATAAAGCAACATTTATTGCTGAAAAGGTGTTTAGTAACACCTTTTAACAAATGTTAAGTAATAGTGCACTTAACTTTAAGTACTTCGCATCCTCTTGTCTGTATTAATACCTTTAATTGGATCCTCTAGCAGAGGATTGGACTTAATTTATTTCAGGTGATGCCACAATTATACAATTACTCAGTGGAATTAATTAGAGATTTAATTATATTAGTGCCCTAAGTGCTATATCAAGGAAATAAAACACAGACTAATAATTTACCTTCAGTGTGTGTATGTGTGTGTGTGAGTTATTTTTCCTACAGCTAAAGTATTTTTCCAGTCACAAGGGCCAGTGTGGGCCCACTAGCTCTTCTAGCCACATCCTAATATGGAAAGTTCTGTCTCTGCATTGATTTGGGCTTTGCCCAGTCAAAATGTAGGTGAAGGCAAAAGCGGAAGGATCTTTTTTTCACTTGTGGTGTTTCTATTGTAGCTATTAGAATCAAGGTCATAGGTCCAGTCCCTCTGTGTTCTATTTAACCCTTTCAGGCCCTGTAGCTCTATAACAGCCCTTCTTACAGGCGGTCCCGGAAGCTGGGTTTCTCTCTGTACCTCCAGCCCTACAGTATACATACCTAGGCTACATAGGTGCCCAACAAATGCTTGTTGAATTGAATTTGATCATTGCAAAGACTGAAACAATATAAACACAATACAACTATTTTTAAAATAGAGTAACTCAAAATACATCCCCTCACTAGTGAGGTACTCGCAAATCTGGCTAATCATCGGAATGGCATAGGAAGCATTTTTTAAAGACCTTATTGACTCCCATCTCCAGGAACAGGGCCTAGGCATCTGCATTTTAAAATTCCCCATGTGAATCTTATGGTCAACCAAGTCTGAACCCCAGCTTATGTGTTTTTTTGTCACATTTATATACATAGGACAAGACTGTCTTCTCAGGATAGACCCATTGCCTATTCAAATTTATAATATAAAATTAATCTCATTTATAGTCTATGAATTACATCTAAAGGATTTCCTTTGAGCCAATAGTTTGTGTAGGTGGTAGAAGTGTTTACAGATGGTTGTGAGGAACAATACCTTCCCTGAAGGATTACATTACTGGTGAGTCATTATATGGGCATTTTATACCTGGACTATATCAGGTCCCTTGGTATATACAAAACCCTGTGAGCCCACCTCTGCGGGCAGAACAGATTCAGCTGTTAACTGGGGGTAAATCATCATTGGGTGAGAGAAATTCACTCTTTTAGGATTTGAGTAACTTTCAGTGATGTCCTCCTGGGTGCCATCATGTCCTAATCTAAATTACCCTTCATTGTAGGGTTACATACCATATGAGCCACCTTTGAATATTCATTTGAGCCTAACTGAGTACTATATAGAGTACCAAATTAAATGAAACGATCAGAGAAATACAGAATGTGGAACATTGTACAACACAGCCTAGTCCTTTCAAAATAGCAATGTCATAGGGAGAAAAGGATTAAAGTGTCATAGCCAACAAATGAAATGTGTAAACCAGGATTGATGAGGTTGGAATTTAAAAAGTTAAAAAAGACATTTTAGAGTCATGGGGAAATCTGCACCTGGACCAGGTATTAGATAGCATTAGAGAACTGTTGTGAGCTTTCCAGCTGTGATAATGGTATTCTGGCTTGTATCAGGGGGTATTCTTAATTTAGGAGACACACGTCCAAACAAGGGCTAAGCATCCTGTGTTCCGTGGTGTGTCCAGGGAAGGTCCTACCCGCTCAGAGCCTGTTGTTAAATATTCAAGAATTTTGTGATCCCACAACCCTCAGTAGCTTGAAACTCAATGATGGGAGTATTCATACCACAAAATTCTGCAAATGCTACAAATAAAGCTTTGTCCTCCCCTGGAGAGCTAATTTATCACTGCCCCCAGCTTATTTTCAAATGGTTCCAAACACACACACACAGAATAAAAATGGCAAAATATTAACTATTGTTGAATCTAAGTAGAAGATAGTCATTGTTTTAGTCTAGGAACCAGCAGACTCTTTCTATCAAAGCCAGAGTGTAAATATTTGAGGATTTGCAGGCCATACAGTCTCTGTGGCAGCTCCTCGACTCTGCACTTTGCCGTTGTAGCACAAAAGCAGCCAGAGGGCCCTGAAATGAATGGGCATGGTTACGTTCCTACAAGCTTGATGAAAACGGGGGCAATGGCTAAACGCTGAGGAGGAAGAAGAATGAAGTCCTTGTGAACATCTGTGGTGCTTCAGCACTGTCAAGCACTCTGCTGGTTCATGTAGTCCTCCCAACAGTCCTTCATGGGACTGATATTTTCTCCATTTAGAACTCAGGAAGTTAAATGGCTTCCCTAAACCCAGCTGGCATGGCTCAGTGGTTGAGCATCTACCTATGAACCAGGAGGTCATGGTTCGATTCCTGGTTGGGACATGTGCCCGGGTTGTGGGCTCAATCCCCAGTGTGGGGCATGCAGGAGGCAGCCAAATAATGATTCTCTCTCATCATTGGTGTTTCTATCTCTCTCTCCCAATCCCTTCCTCTCTGAAATCAATAAAAAATATATTTAAAAATAAATAAATAAATACATGGTTTCCCTAAGATTACTACGCTAGAATGGAGTTTAAATCTGGCTGCCTCTGATACCCAGCACCATTTTAGTGTCTTCATGCATTTGGTGATTTGCGAGACCAGGGAACCCTAGGCTGCAAGAGTCCCCAAGTTCACATGCAGGTTTGAAATGTCCGTGGAGTGCTGAGAGTCTGGTGGAGCATAGTTTCAAGTGCTTTTGGACTGGGTGTTAGAAAAACCTGGCTTCTGGGTCCTGGCCAGGACCTCGGTTGGTTGGAGTGGCATCCTGATATGTCAAGGTTGCGGGTTCCATCCCCAGTCAAAACACATAAAAGAGTCAGCCAATGAATACATAGATAGATGGAACAACAAATTGATGTTTCCTTCTCTCTCTCTCTTTCTCTCTCTCTCTCTTTCTCTCTCTCTCTCCCTCCCTCCTGGCTTTTCATCTCAGCTTTGCCACTATCCCATCTATAATTTGGGTGAGCCCCTAAGCTTCTCTGGACATATGTTCGTCTTATAATTAGAGGAATAAAACAGCTTATTTCTTTCATTCTTTTATATTTCATGGATTATGCAGTAGCTTAATGTGTAATGAACAGATAGATGGATGAATGAAGAATTAAAATATAACACTGTATAATAATGCTGTACTGCAGTATGCAGAGTGGCACCTAGTCCCTTAGGGTGTCATCCTAGCTGAGTGCATTCCACCCAAGTGCAATTTGGGGAGCTTGATGGCAGAGATGAAGCTACAAGTAGTCTCCCTAAATACATGGTGAAAGGGGGAGACAAATGGAGTCCAGGGGGCGCAGAACTGGTGGTGGGTAGACTCAGTAGGAGATGAGGGATGATGGGAGCCTGAACTATCGTAGTGGCAATGGGAATAAAGAGCAGAGGATCAAGTTGAGAGCTTTAAAGGAGACAGAATAGCTAGGACTTAGTGGTGGTATCAGTCAAGATGGCTCCAGACACCCTCAATCTCTGTAGCTTGAAACAACAAAGACATGTTTCTCACTGGTATGACATGTCCCTTTCAGGTCCGAGAGGCACTATGGTGGCTCACGGGGTCCCTCTGGGATCCAGGCTGAGGAGCGTCTCAGGGTGGCCGTGGGTGTGCCAGAGGGAAAGCTCTGCAGGGACTCACATGGACAATTACAGGCTGCAGCCCAAAGTGACATGCATCATTCACATGGACTAGAACTTGTCACTTGGCCCCACCCACTCTCTGGGGGCCAGAAAGTGCAGTCGAGGGTAAACAACGCTGGTGCTGCCATGGTGCCTGGGATGTGAGGGATGAAGGAGGACCCCGGGTTTCTGGTTAGTGAGTTAGGCAGATGTGAGGCTGTCACTGAAAGAAAAGGTGGAATCGGGGTAAGGGGAAGGTGGACAGACCAAATCTTTCTCGGCCCTAAAGTGTAACCTTTTATTGGAAAGCAGTTCTATTTGTTGATGAGAGTTACTTTATTCTTTACAAAGGCTATTTTCAATTCATTCTTCCCAAATAAAGTATTTTAGTTTTCAAAATGTAGTGTTCATTTTTTTAAATGTAGCGTCTTTCTTGAATTTTCATATGGACTATTGTGTCAACATACAGTGAGAAAAAATATAATTTTTAACTAGGATGTTAATGAAGCCTTCCTCACATGACAATATTAGGCTGCTGAATTCAAAATGCCAGAAACGCAAATGTCCTCCACGTCACTCCCCCAGCCCCCAGCAGGGCACATTTCAAGATCCAGGGGGTGGGAGTCTGCGGAGGTGTAATTGGGCTCATTGGAGCCCATTGTGCTCCCCTGGAGGCAGACACTGAGCAGCCTTAGGTTCTGAACATTAGTGCCTTGAGATCTGGGGGATGATGTCCTCTTTACCTCGAAAGAATGAGCTGGCACAAGGAATCTATACTGGTTGTCCCCTTCTTTGTTTTTCCCCTCCCCTCCCCAATTTAATTGTGGTACCTTAAAAACTGACTTTTATTGTGCGTTTGTTTCTTAACAGTTGCGAGAAGCAATCAAAGCTGGCAAAGGTGTGACTTCAGCTATTGACCTGTGTCGTTACCATGGAAACAAGGCCCTGGCGGCCCTGGAGAGCTTTCCTCCCTCCGAGGCCAGATCTGCTTTAGAAAACATTGTGTTTGCTGTGACCAGATTTTCGTGACACCAAATTAAAAAGACACTATTGTTCGTTAGCTGGAAAAACAGGGATGAGGTGATCCAGAGAGCTTTCATAATGAAATATCTCAATTTGCTAATGACTTTAAAAACATACACATGGTTTTTTCTTCTTTTTATCACATTGCTGAATGCATACTGCCATCTTTTTGGAACTGCTACAAACAAAATTAGAAGAAAAAAGGTCAAGCCGTTTTCCTTTGTCATGCCAGAAGCACACTTGAGGCTGCAGTAGCAGAAATAATTAATGAGATTCGCTCCTGTGACCTCAGCAAATGGACAGGAAATAAGTCCTTATTGATTGGACCGAGCCAGGGATGGCGCCAGGGCGGTGGCCTGTGGTTTTCCTTCTAGAGAGGACAGAGCAAGCTGGGCGCTGCAGGTGTCAAGGGACACGCTGACAGTGCCAGCCTGGGGGACTGTCGCTTCAAAGACCAGTGACCAGAGGGCAGTTCAGTGATTAAGAAAAACTATGTCTTCTGGCAGTTATGTCTCTGTATTTACAGACCCAGTGTGAATATACTTTGCACTTCATGGTTTTTGTAAGATTTGGGGAAAATAGTTGGGAAAAAATGCCAAATAGTTGAATTAAAAGATTAAAACGTTATCAAAAGTTAACTTGGTTGTAGTAGGAATTGCCTGTTTTTCTTTCTTAAAGATCAATTTTCTTTTTAAACACATTTCAAAGAATAAAAGTTTTTTTAAAAACTGAACAAAATACTTTTTTGAAGATGCATTTATTTGTAATACTTTGGCATAAAGAATACCTTTAATTTTAACAAGTTTCGTGTGTGTGTGTGTGTGTGTGTGTGTGTGTGTGTGTGTGTGTTGCTCAGGGGAATTCATTGGCAATACTTTTTTAAAACCTCAGAATGTCAATGTTGGTTTTTGAACCACAGACATCAGTTTCAGAAGGAATGTAAGCCAGCTCACGGCCCTGCAACCAGACCTGTCTCTGCGACTCACAGGAGATAGCTCTGCGGTTCGCGTGCAATGTGAGAGCACCGATGACAAGGAGGCTGAGTTCACAGAAATGACCAGGAGTGGGATTCAGCTGCCTTTCTTCCTTGTGGTGTAATTACAGCCCTGTCTGGAGACAGGGGCACAGCAAACAGCTTTCATTACCTTGTTCACTCCAACACTAAGCGAAGTTATTTTAGTTAAATCACCCCCAAAACAGTGACAAAACCATTTTATCATGGCCTCGCATGAGGCCTGCAATGAGGAGAAAATCTAAAGCTAGAGGTTGATGCATTGTATTATGAAATATTTTTAAGTATCCTTGAAATATTATAATTGTACAGTTTATGCCGACTACAATTTGAAGGCATATAGATTTAGCTTAAGAGAACACTTTTCTGTTTGAAATGTCTTTTCTCACAGAAATTTGCTTAATTAGTAACTGGTTAGATGCTTTAGAGCAGACCAGATTTTAATCATTAACTTCCACAGAGGAGCTGTGCGTGGTGGTGTGTGGGTGTGCAGGAAGTTAAGAGAGCTGTAGGTTCTATGGAGCAGATGGCCGGGTGCCGCAGGACACAAGGCAAGATTCTAGGGCTCTTTTGATTCTGGTTTAGCTGCTGGTTTGCTATGTCACCTTAAGCAAGTCACTTTCCTCTGATCCTTGATTTCCTCATCTGTAAAATAAGGTTAAACAACAGAATGTATGAACTCCCTTCCAGCTGTGTCTTACTTCCTAAAAGTTTGACATTTCTGACTGTCTAGATAACAAAGATACTGTGAGGCTCAAGGACAAGGTGAAACCCAAAGAGGGGCTCGGTGTTTGAGCATCAGTCGACCTATGAACCAGAAGGTCACGGTTCAATTCCTGGCCAGGGCATATGCCCAGGTTTCGGGCTTAATCCCCAGTAGGGGGCGTGCAGGAGGCAGCTGACTGGTGATTCTCTTTCAGCATTTATGTCTCTTATCTCTCTCCCTCTCGCTTCCTCTCTGAAATCAATCAGTAAGTAAATATATATAGAGAGAGGGGCTCTGAAGGAATGCAGAAAAGCTTCTAGCGAAGCTGCCTCACAGGCATCCTAGTATTCCCAGCTCACCTCTGTATGATGTGTAATCCCAGACTCCTGTTTCAACACGACCTTCCTGCTTTCTTTGGGACCTTTCCTTACTGTTGAGTGACAGTGCTCTGCTCTGCCCACTGGGGAACCTTGCAGAGTTCTCACTTCCTCAGCATCTTGGCATGCTTTTGTTAAACCTAATACATTGGTTCATTCACTCTAAAGTATTCAATACTGCCCTAACCGGTTTGGCTCAGTGGATACAGCGTCGGGCCTGCAGACTGAAGGGTCCAGGTTTGATTCCGGTCAAGGGCATGTACCTTGGTTGCAGGCACATCCCCAGTAGGGGGTGTGCAGGAAGCAGCTGATCAATGTTTCTCTCTCATCAATGATTCTAACTCTCTATCCCTCTCCCTTCCTCTCTGTAAAAGGTCAATAAAAAATATTTTAAAAAATAAAATATTCAATACTGATAGCCTTTCTCCAGGCCCCTTCTTCAGGGATACTTATTTGTTAACTCATATTAAGTCCTTATAATTTCACACAATCTCTAGGGAGAAGTTTGGGGTGCCAAGACATGCTTCATCACACTTCTTGAGGCCAAGGAATGGTAGAGTTGTGACTGAGGTTGTCTCCTCCTTCACCCCCTCTATGTCACTATCCCCATCTCCAGTTTTTTGCTAGAGGGAAGAAATCAGTCATTAACCATTATCATGCCTCCTTCCATCTGCCCCCCCCCCCCCCCCAGACCTGCCAGTTATCTCCTCCAAACCTCACCCACTTCAGGTCCCTGAACTCACCTGCACTCTGCTCCCTACCAGTTAGTATAATAAAGACTGCATTCGTGAGGGCTCCCTATTCAGGGCCTTCACTGTTCCATCTTGTTTGAATCCCATCACCAGTCCCTGGGAGTAAATACTAGCCCCATTCACAGAGAGACCACCTCTGGCTAGCTGGCCTTCATGTCCCACCTCCCCACCTGAGGGTCTTTCCAGGTAGTACTCTTCCTCTCTCCCTTCACTTCTCTTTCCAAATAAGACTTCTTTCTCCTTTCCAAAAATCTTGAGCCTGTAGCCTCCTGTTTCCTCCATGTTCCTAGGCTTGAGTCTTCAGTGTCCCCTCTGCTGGCTGTGCATGTGTTCGGTTCGCCCTGTCCCTGGCATAATAGTCCTTCCTTGCCCAGTCCGTCCTTCATCCCCCACTTTTTCCCTCCCAGCTTCACCAGCACTCCCAATTGGTCATTCACTCCCAGGTCCCTGTTACTGGGGAGATACGGGGAGATAAGAAAATGAGGAGCCCTCGGTGCTTGTCTTCTTGAGGGAAAGATCACACTCAAGAGACAAAGTGTAAAAAAATAAGAATTCATTTAATATGTGGTGACAGGAGAAGATTTGACTTTGGGTGGTGGGCACACGGTGCAATATACGGACCTTGTAACAGAGAAACCCACACCTGACGCCTATATGTTCATTTTGACCAATGTCATCCCAATAAATTTAATTTTTAAAAGAGAATTTATTGAGCACAGCAAAAACATCCTTAGGACAGTGAAACAAGGAAGGACATAGAAGAAGCAACAGGAGAGCCTAGGCTGGGCTGCTTTCGCTCACTGAGAACTTAGAGAAAAAGGGGAAAGGGGGGCCTTGGAAATAGGTCCAGGGGGTTAGCCCAGGACAAGCTGCTGCTGCCCATTGCTCCCCTGGTTGCAAGTCTCATGGGGTCCCTTAGAAGTTAGGGTACACCTGAGTGGGGGGGGGGGGAGAAGGGAAAGGGAATGGCACTGGCATGCTTCTTGGAGAGAGTGCACTGGGACCTTCATTTTCAGGAGTTTTAAAGACTGGGCTTTAGGGGAGGTCTTAGGAACAGATCAATAGAATATTCATCAGCTTTATGCTGATGCACCAAAATGAGATTTATACTCTTAACCTATCTGTCCTTGGGTGTGGTTGGCAAATGTCACCTAATTAGATTTCTGTTATCTGTCTCCCTGAGTAGGAAGATTTAAACTATTTACCCTCTAGTTAGGGAGAAGTGAAAACCATTTACTCTTGTGTCCTTGGTTTAGGGAAGATAGGATTTACTAAGTGGACACAAACTGCTGTTTAAGTATGTTTCCCCATTCTACTCGCCCTGAAATTTTCCTAGCTCCTTACTATTCTATAACAGCCTCCATCATCTAGACCAGTGGCAACGCTGCAGATACTCAAAGAGTACTTGTTGAACAACTCCGGCGTCTTGATGGGCAACTCCAGGAGGCACAGTCCACAGAGGATGGCCTTATCAATTAGATATTGATTAGATAGTGAGCTATTTGCCATTCAGGATGAGTTACTTTGAAAGAAGATAAGGATTATGCTTATTAACTTAGTTTCACTTGATGAAGACACTGAGTCCTCTTCATGTTTTCTTGCCCATATAAGGTGGCTAACTAGTCATCTGATTGCCAGTGACTTGTTTGCCTGGTCCAGGTCTCACTCCCCAATGTTTGAGACTTTATCTTATCTATGACTGTGTTACTGCTGTGGCTCAGGATGTGGGTGACACCTACACACTTGGGGTAAAAGACATACAACCCATTGAACTCAGGTGACCAGAAAGTAATCTGAACAACCCGTGATTATATGATCGCCTTTCAAAACCTGACAGGTTGCTACAACATAGATCTCTTTGAGTAAGTGGGTTTTGGGGAAATAGTGTTTACTCAACGAAGTTGCAGCTAAAGGGTACTTTTTTGTTTTTAAGACTAGCTAATCAGCAGTCCATCACTGATACGGAAAACCTTGCTTTTCAGAAAACACTTTTCAATCTCCTTCCTAGAGTTCTTAGTCTCCAGAAGATCCTTTTCTGCCTCTTCGTCTGTCTTCCCCCTGAAATCCTATTGTTAAGGTCACCTTTCTGGACAACAGAAGCTCCAGGATTTATCTGTACTAGTAGACTCTCCAATGACTTCAGCTCAGTCTAGAGAAGGCACTCAAAGAACAGAAAGGCAAAGATGGATGGGCTTGGTTTTCTAATTCATTTAACTGTGAGGACATGATTGTCACTCCACTATTATTAATAGTTTCCATTATTGTTAATCATGCTTTAGTAATAATCAAATTATTTGCACTTTCTTTAAAAACACAAAGCAATCTAACAAGCTAATCATTTATCTCTCTCTCTTTTCCTAACTTCAGTCTGGATCCCTTCTCAAATTAACTGTTTTATTCTTTCAGAATGGGTCCTACCTTTCCGTTAAGGAGATAACATACTTCTGAAGGTGATTGAGAAAGAGGTGTCACCTGGGGAGTGGCAAGAGGACTCAAAACAATATGCTTTGCTTATCGTTTTTCAAGGGTAGTAATTATAGTATAACTTCAACTTTGGGTCCTGCTATTTTCACATAACACATCATGAACATTTTTCCATGATGCTGTAGTCTTCATTGCCAGGAGCCGGTCCATCCTTGCTGCTTGACACAGTCGCTGCAGGGAAGAAACATCTGCACAGCATATGTTTCAAGGGACCTGGCGTATATGGCATACTGTTCTTAATATGTTTGCTCCCCTTAGCGCTATGTGTTATAACCAAGGTCACCTCTCCGAGAAAGGTTGTTTCCCCAGGTAGGGATTTTTCCCTGAAGTTAGGGAGGGGATAAAACCCCTTAACGAAGTGCCAGGTGGGTAGTTAATCACTTTAACTAAGAACAATCACGCTTAAGCTACATAATCTTTACTCCCTGGAATGGAGATAAGAAACACCCTAACCTTTGGAATAGAAATTGACAGGGATTAAAATCAACTGGTATAAATACAGATGTAACAAGACCTCAGAATATAGAACCTAGACGCAGAACCTAGAGACAGGACTTGGCTGGAGATCCTAGACAGATCCTAGAGACAGGACTTGGCTGGAGATCCTAGACAGAACCTAGAAACAAAACCTAGAAACAGAACCAAGCGAGAGAACCTGGCTGAAGAACCTAGAGACAGAACCTAGGGAGAGAACATGGCAAAAGATCCTGGACAGAACCTGGCTACAGAACTTGGCTGGAGAACCTAGACAGAACATGGCAGGAGAACCTGGAGAACCTGGATAGAACCTGGCGACAGAACCTGACTGGAGATCCGGACTAGAACTTGGCTGGAGAACCTTGCTATGCTGATCAGCTAAACGCTGTCTCCGTGTCATTCCTTCATCTCCAACTCCGTCCGTCCACACCTTTGGGGACCCCTGGACCTGCTGGGGCTGGACCCCAGCAGCATTTATAACCATTATTACTAAGTAGCTTAAATTCTAAGCAAGCATCTGAATTCTTGCTCCTGGTAGGTTTCTCTGTTGTAAATGGATTTTTGGTAAATACTTCATAAATCAACTTTCCAACCTGCTACAAAGAAAGTGTTTGACTTGGGAAGATAGTGCCCCTGCAGGTTCTCCACAGCAGCCGATTGAAACGGGAATAATTCCCTTAAAACTCTTCAATTTGGTCAAGGGGGGGAAAAAAAGGAGACATATGTGATACTCTTTGTAATACCTTAAGCAATAAAACAAAATTTAAAAAAAGTATTTTTTAAAAAAACCTCTTCAATTTGAATGATCATCTTTTCAGCTGGTGGCTCCCATTCCTGCAAGATGAGCTCAGGGTGGACTCACACCCTCTGTATTTTCCCTTTGCTTCTGTGTAAGTTCTCAGCCAGCCACACTTCGGTTTGATGACTTCTTTTTTGCCACTGAAGTTCACAGTCTCCTAGGACAGGAAAGGGTCCTAGTCGGTTCTCAGACCTGCTTTTGGCCAAGACCCCGGGGCACCATCTTATAAGAGAAGAGAAGCTATCTTTGCTTCTTCAAAAACTTGGGAGAAGGTGAACAAAATAATTTTTATCTGATTTAAATCTTTCATGCTATAATAATATGAGCTTTATTGTGTTATATTATTGTCTTGATATATTGGGGTCTTTTTTTAAGCTTTCAAATGAACTAGAAGACAACATCATGCTCAAACGAATTAAGCTACCCTTGCAGCCGTTCCTGCCTTAATTTAATCATTGTGACTCTCCTATTTGCATGACTTCTTCCTTTCTAGGTCTTTTAATGATGTCCCCTTGCCTGCCCTCCCTGTGTGTTATGAATTGCACGGTAACTTAGCTTTCTGGTTTACATGGAACATGATCAATTTATTTTGAGCTTCCTAATTGCTGCCTAGTTATGAAGTTCTATACCTTGCTTCTCCTTCTTTTAATCCTTTTTTTCTTCCTTCTTTTTTTGAAGATTAGAGTTGCTTAAATTGCCTTCTTTTTTAAAAGCAGCTTTATCGAAGTATAATTTACATACCATTAAATTCACCTAGTTTAAGTGTAAAGTTCAATGGTTTTTAGTAAAGTTACAAAACTGCAAGCATCACCACAATTCAGTTTTAAACATCCCTTGGGCCCATTGAGTCAACCCTTTTTCCCACCCTTGCTCCTAGGCAGCCGCTAATCCACTCTCGGCCTCTATAAATTTGCCTTCTCTGGACATTTTATATCAGTTGAATTTTACAATATTTAGACTTTTGCATCTGGTTTCTATCAGCATAATGTTTTTGAGGTTTATCCATGTTGTAGTATTAATCATTATTTCATTCCTTTTTATTGCTAAATACTGGTAGTATTCCATTGTAGGGATATACCACATTTGTTTATCCATTTACCAGTTGATTGGCATTTGGGTTGTTTCTACTTTTTACCTATTACCAAAAAATGCTGCTATTGAATATTGAAGTACAAATCTTTGGATGTGTTTTCATTTCTCTTGAGGAGATCCCCAGAAGTAAAATTGCTTAGTCATATGATAAATTTATGGTTAACTTTTTAGAAATTGCCAAACTATTGTCCAAAGCAACTGTATCATTTTACATTTTCACCAGCGACACGTGTGGGTTCCAATTTCTTCACATCCTTGCCAAACCCTTGTATTCCCTTATTATAGCTATTCTAGTAGGCATGAGATAGTATCTCATTGCATTTCCCTGATGAGTAATGATGTTCAGTATCTTCTCATGAGCATATTAACCATTTATATATGCCCTTTGGTAAAGTGTCTGTTGAAATCTTTTACCTGTTTCTTAATTAGGTTGTTTTGTTGCTGGACAGGGAGCCTCCTCAGGCTGGCCTGTCATATGTGGGTTTCATGCAGGAAGATTTCACAACACATGTCCAGGTGACTTTGAGAGTGCATTTATTAAAGCTGGGGACAGTGACACAAGGAAGGCCTAAGGTAGAAGCCCTTCTCAAAAACATTATAAGAAAGTGAGCCAAGGCAGGGCTGCTGTCAGCTCACTGGAGAGTCAGAAGGGGGACTTGGGGACAGGTCCAGGGAGTTAGCCTGGGACAAGCTCCCTTTGCCCATTGCTCCCCTAGTTGCAAGTCTTGTGGGGCCCCTTACAGTTTAGGAGATGCATGCATGTGGGAGAAGAGGAGGGAGACAGGAAAGGCACTGGTGTGCTCCCGAGAGGGAGAGTGTGTGCTGGGTCCTTTGTTTTGAGGGTTTTTTAAAGGCTGGGCATTTAGGGACGGATCCAATAGAATATTCATCAGCTTTATGCTGATGAGCGAACATGAGACTTATTCACTTAACTTCATCTGTCTTTGGGTGTGGTTGGCAAATGGCACTAATTGGATTTCTGCTATCTGTCTCTTTAAGTAGGATGGTTTAATTAAGCTATTTACCCTCTGGTTGAGGAGAAGTGTAAACCATTTACATATATATATATGTTTTTATTTCAGAAAGAGGAAGAGAGAGGGAGAGAGAGTTAGAAACATCAATGATGAGAGAGAATCATGGATCGCATGCCTCCTGCACACCCCCTACTGGGGATCAAGCCCGAAAACTGGGAATTGAACTGTGACCTCCAGGTTCAAAGGTCGACGTTCAACCACTGAGCCACACCGGCTGGGCTAAACCATTTATTCTTAAGTGTCCTTGGTTAAAGATAGGACTTGGGGATTTACTAGATGGCTGTAAGCTGCTTGACCATTTAACTATCTGTCTCGGTTTCCCTATTCCACTTGTCCTGGCTTACTAACCTGTCTGGGTTTTTCTTATTGCATCATAATCATTCTTTATGTGTTCTGGACACAAGTCCTTTATATTTTATAAGATGTATGGTATGCAAACATTTGCTCCCAATCTGGTGTTTAACTTTGTTTTCATAATGGTGTTTTGAAATGTAAAAGTCTTTAATTTTGATGAAGTCCTATTGAATCAATTTTTTTCCCTCATAGATCATGCTTTTAGTGTTCTATCTAAGGAATCTTTGCCTAACCCAAAGTTACAGAAAATTTTTCCAATGTTCTTTTCTAAAAGTTTTCTAGTCTTAGCTCTGACATTTAAGTCTGTAATCTATTTTGAGTTACTTTTTGTGTATGGTGTTTTAAATCAGGGTTTCTTATCCTCAACCCGATTCACACATTGGGCTTCATCATTCTGTGCTGGGGAGTCCTTGTGCATCCTTAGAGGTTTAGCAGCATACCCAGCTCAGCCTCCTCAAGGTTTAGCAGCATACTCAGCACCCCAAGCCTCAGTTGCAATAACCAAACCTGTCTCCAGACAAATGTTCCCTGGGAGGCCAAAATCACCACCAGGGAAAACCACTGGACTAACGTAATATTTTATAGATGTGAATATCCAATTGTTCCAGACTCATTTGTTGAAAAACTACTTTTTCCCTCTTTGAATTGCCTTGGCAACTTTGTAGAAAATCAGTTTGTGGTAGGCAGTTAGACAGACGTGAGCAGAGCAGGGACCATGGGCCAGGCACAGAAGGTCACCAGAGTGCAAAGCCCCGGGTGCCTAGCAATGGACAATTGCAGGGTGGGACCTCACCCCCAGGGTGATCTTTCCTCCCCTAGCATATCTCTGGTCATACGGTTTGGACCCCTGACCTTTCCTCCCTAAAGATAACATCTAGGCCTCAGCTGTATTTCAGCTCCAGGTCCAGAAAAGCAGCAAAACCAGACCAATGACCCCAAGGCTGACCTCAGGACCAGCTGCCTTGGACAATGACCCCCAGCCCTGGCACCAACCAATCAATCAGTGGAGACCACAACCCTGAAAGGACCCACCTGGAAAGCTGCTGAATATTCTATGAAGATCTTTCCCTGGGACCCTCCCTAAAATCTCCACCCGTAAAACCCTTAGAAAGAGGCTCTCCCTCCCCACGCCTGTGCCTTTCTCTTTCTCTTCCCCCACCCCCTCCCTGCCCCAGGCACAGTACCATTAGCTTATTCACTCCCAAGCTCCTAGGGCCTGTCCTTTACCTTTGTGGACCAAAGGGGCCACATGCTAACCTGTCAAGCTCAGGGAAGGCCTGCATGGCGGTCTTGCAAACTCAGACCTAAAGTAACCACAAAGGATGGGCTGAAATTAAACTTTAACTAAAAGCAGTGATGGTGGGTAGTTATGTCCTAGGCTGGTATCTTCACTGACAAGGTCAACCTTTACCTTAACTGAGCCTAGGTGTCTTTTTGCATCTAAAATAACATACCCTTGAAATGTCTGGGTAACTTGTAACTTCCCTTTTTCTGGACCCCTTGGGGCACAACCTAATTTGCAAATTCCTTCATTGTTATGTTAATTGTTCCTGCACCCACCTAAGTATGTGTCTATCATTTCACTTTTTATTCAATCCCAGGGGTTTCCCCTCCCCCCGCCCTCCGCCCCTTTGCTTTCTCCGCCTCTCTAGTCTATCACCAATGGATTTCATGTAACCCACCTAAGTCCCTTTCCTTTGATTGCAATGTATAAATACAGATGAGCATTATCTCAATTCGCTAAGGTTCTGCTTCCCGGCATATGTTGACAGTTTGCCTCAATTAAACGCACAAAAATTCTTTACAGGTTTCAATGTTTTTTAATGTTAACACCTTTAACTTGTTTCCTAAGCCCATTTCTTCTAGGAATTACTTCTTTCACCTCTCTGATTTTCTAAATAAATGTTCTCTTACTGTTTGGGTCTTGGCTCTGAATTCTTTCCTAGCCAGAACTCAAGTACCGAGGTTTCTGAACCCAGGTCCTGTCTGAACCCACTGGTCAGGCACCTGGTGCCATTCCTGCCCCTGCAACAAATTGGCCATAAAAAAAAGATTTGTTTCTGGACTCTCCATTCTTTTCCATCAATCGGTATGACTGTCCTTATGCCAGTACCACACTGTCTTTTTTTTTTTTAATCTTTATTGTTAAAAGTATTACAAATGCCCCCTTAGTGTGTGTTTTTTCCCCATTGACCCCCTCCACCCCGCACCCGCCCCTCCAAGGCCTTCATCACACTATTGTATATGCATCTATGCATATAAATTCCCTGTTTAATCTCTCTCCACTCACCCACCCCACTCTTACCCCTACCTCCGCCTTCCCTCTGAAATTCCAGACTGTTCCATGCTTCTATGTCTCTGGATTTACTTTGATCATCAGTTTATTTTGTTCATTAGATTTCACATATGAATGAGATCATGTGATACTTATCTTTCTCTGACTGGCCTATTTCACTTAGCATAATGCTCTCCAAGTCCATCCATGCTGTTGCAAATGGTAAGAATTCCTTCTTTTTTACAGCAGCGTGGTATTCCATTGTGTGAATGTTTCACATCGTTTTTATCCACTCATCTGCTGATAGGCACTGGGCTGTTTCCAAATCTTAGATATTGTAAATTGCACTGCTATGAACATAGGAGTAAATATATTCTGATTGGTGTTTCTGGTTTCTTAGTATATATTTCTAGAAGTGGGATTACTGGGTCAAATGGGAGTTCCATCTTTTGTTTTTTGGAAGCTCCATACTGTTCTTCACAGTGACTGCACCAGTCTGCATTCCCACCAGCAGTGCATGAGGGTTCCCTTCTCTCCACATCCTCCACAACAGCAGTCACCAATCGGTGGTCCTCGGACCACTGGTGGTTCATGAGGTCTGAAAGGTTGGCGACCACTGCTCCACAACACTGGTTTGTTGATGGCAGCCATTCCGGCAGGTGTGAGTTGATACCATTATCATTTTAATTTTCATCTCTCGGGTGATTAGTGACTTTCAGCATTATTACATATGTCTCTTGGCCTTCTGTATGTCCACTTTGGAGAAGTGTCTATTTAGGTCCTTTGCCCATTTTTTTTTTATTGTATTGTCTTCCTTTTGTTGAGTTGAATGAGTTCCTTATATATTTTTGAAATTAACCCCTTATCACATGTATCACTGGCAAATATGTTCTCCCATGCAGTAGGCTCCCTTTTCATTTTGTCGATGGTTTTTTTTGCTGTGCAGAAGCTTTTTATTTTGATATAGTCCTATTTGTTTATTTTCTCCTTAGTTCCCTCTGCCCTAGGAGATGTATCCGTAAACATATTGCTATGACAGATGTTTGAGATTTTGCTGCCTATGGTTTCTTCTATATTTTTATGGTTTCACGATTTACATTTAAGTCTTTTATCCATTTTGTCTTTTTTTATTTTTTTAATCCATTTTGAGTTTATTCTTGTGTATGGTGTAAGTTGCATGTACCTGTCCAATTTTTCCAGCACCATTTATTGAAGAGACTATCTTCACCCCATTGTATTAAGAGACTTTATTACCATCAAACCAGCACCGCAAGAAATGCTAAAGGGACTGTTGTAAGAAGAAATAGAGAAAAAGAGAACACAGACATAAAGAATAAGAATGGCAACAAATAGATACCTATCATTAATAAACTTAAATGTAAATGGCTTAAATGCTCCAATCAAAAGACATGGAGTAACTGAATGGATAAGAAAACTTGACACATATGCTGTCTATAAGAAACTCACCTCAGAACAGAAGACTCACACAGAATGAAAGTGAAGGGATGGAAAATTTTTTTCCAGGCAAATGGAAACCACACTGTCTTGATTAATATAGCCTTATGTTAAGTTTTAAATTCAGAAAGTGTAAGTTCTCCAACTTAATCCTTTTTTTCATTAAACTTTTTATTTTGAGATCATTTTAGATTCACAATTAGTTGTAAGAAATAATACAGAGAGGGCCCTGGCTGGGTAGCTTAGTTGGTTAGAGCATCATCCCTATACGCCAAAGTTGTGGGTTCAATTCCTGGTCAGGGCACATACAAGAATCAACCAATGAATGCATAAATAAATGGAACGACAAATCTATGCTCCTCTCTCTCTAAAATCAATAAATAATTTTTTTAAATCATAAATAAATAAAATAGAAATAATACATGATTCCATGTGCCTTTCACAGTCCCCCCACTAGTAACATCTTATTTTTAAAAATTTTTCCTCAATAGTAACATCTTACCCTATATAATAAAAGCATAATATGCTAAGTGTCCTA
Source organism: Myotis lucifugus (assembly GCF_000147115.1). NCBI lineage: Eukaryota > Metazoa > Chordata > Mammalia > Chiroptera > Vespertilionidae > Myotis > Myotis lucifugus. The sequence goes on along the minus strand of NW_005871264.1, from coordinate 1,457,798 downwards.
CTGATTGGTTGACCATTTGGTCGACCCCTCGACCTGTCGCTATGACGTGCACTCACCACCAGGGGGCAGACGCTTCGACCAGTAGGTTAGCTTGTTGCTGGGGTCCAGCTGATCGGGACTGGGCGAGAGGGCCGAACACACTCTGGAGCCCTCCCGTGGTCCCTCCCCGCAGGCCGGCCAACCTCCCCCAGTCCCTCCCTGTCCCCTGTTGGGACTGGGTGAGATGGCCCTGATCACCAGCCAGGCTGAGGGACCCCATCCGTGCACAGGGCCTCTAGTCAAACTATAATACAATATCACAACCAGGATATTGACATTGATATAATCCATCAATCCGATTCAGATTTCCCCATCTATACTAGTTCTTTTTCAAAAAAAATTTTTTTCACAAGCAAGTTTATTTAGAAAGTCACAGAGTTAGAAGAAGTGAGCCAGCCGAACTGCGTGGACCCAGGAAACAAATTACAGAGGCAAAAGAAGAGCCCTTGGAGCTTAGGAGAAAGAGAGGGGCAAGGAAAACACAGGCAAGGGGTGGGGAAAGGCACCAGTGGGCGTGCTCCGTAGAAGGAGCCACTCAAAATTTGCTTTGGCCAGCTCTTCCTCCCTGGAAGTATACCCCATGCCTTTCCTCTTCACCCCCCGACCCCCCTCCATCCCTGCCCTGGGCACATTACCATTACCTTCCTCACTCCCAAGCTCCAAGGGCCCTTCCTTTACCACTATAACTTTAAAAAAAAATTGCTTTGGCTACTCTAGGTCATTTGAATTTCCATAAAAATTTTTGGATCAGTTTGTCAATTTCTACAAAAGAGTCTGCTGGGATTTTGACTGGAATTGAATTGAATATATAAATCAAGTTTTGGATAATTGCCATCTTAATATTAATCTTCCAGTCTATGAATCATGATTTTCTTTTTATTTATTGTGGATATATATATATATATATATACTAGAGGCCCGGTGCACAAAATTTGTGCATTCGGGGGGGGGGGGTCCCTCAGCCCAGCCTGCACCCTCTTGCAGTTTGAGAGCCCTCAGGGGATGTCCAACTGCTGTGGAGGCAGGACAGGCTCCCACCATCACCACTGAGCTCGCCAGCCGTGAGCCTGGCTTCTGGCTAAGCGGCACTCCCCCTGTGGGAGAGCACTGACCACCAGGGGGCAGCTCCTGCGTTGAGCGTCTGCCCCCTAGTGGTCAGTGTGCGTCATAGTGACCGGTTGTTACACAGTTCGGTCGATTTGCATATTAGCCTTTTATTATATAGGATATATATATATTGCATAATATATGCCATTTTAGTAATTTACAATTTAATGACATTAATTACTTTCACATTGTTGTGTAACCATCACCACTATCTCCACAACTTTTGCATCACCCCAAAGAGAAACCATGCTTTTTTTTTTTTTTAACAGCTATACTGAAATTGCCAACTTATTACTTATGGTCTTTTGTGGCCTCCAAAGTCTTTTCTCAGATCAGTAATTTAGCATTAACCTCTGAAATCCAGGGAATCCTGGTACTTGTCTTTGGGGTAATTGTACAGTAGTTGTCCCCCCTTATCCATGGGAAATACGTTCCATAACTCCCAGTGGATGCTTGAAACTGAGGATAGTATCAAACACTATATATATTATTTTTTTTCCTATTCGTACATACCTTTTCAATTAAAGTAAGAAGTTTACATCTTCTTTTTGGCGTATCTGAATTTCCAGCATCACTATTCTTGCACTTTGGGGCCATTATTAAGTAAAATAATGGTTACTGGATCGCAAATACTGTTATATCATGACAGTTGATCTGATACCTAGACGGCCACTAAGTGACTGAGGGGAGGATAACGTGTACAGCCAGCGCTGGACAAAGGCATGATTCACACCCCGGGCGAGATGGAGGGGGACAGTGTGAGATTTCATCACATGACTCAGAATGGCACACAAGTAAAACCATGAATTGTTTGTTTTTGAAATTTTCCATTTCATATTTCTAACTGTAGGTAATTGAAATCGCTGAATGCAAAACCACCGATGAGGGGGGACCACTGTAGACAGTCTTTTTAAAGAAATTAGGATTTAGGATCTTCCGATAGCAGCTCTGCCATTAACAAGCAAGTTACTTAACTTCTCTAAAGCTTACATAATTGTGCACAAATGTAAATATTTTTATTTCTGTCAATCTTCTAGGTGTGGGCTTCAGAGACTAAATGGGGTCCAGAGACTCCCTGGCAGCTGCCAGGTACTGTGGGAATCCACAGAAGGTGAACGTACACATTGACCGTTAACAATTTTCCCCCACAGAGTTAAAGTTAGGTAATATAACTACAAATGATTTTTAAAATAAAAATTTTAGGGCATTCCAAGAATATATATTATGGAATTAAATGTGAGACTTGAAATAAATTTAGAGTTTGTAGTTGGGTGCTTTGGGCTAGCTGTCCTTCCCTCCCATACCCCTGCCGCCATCCCACTTAACAAGTCTTTTACCCTCTGGTCTCCCTCCCAGCCCTAACAGGCATTTGCTCATCATTCACAGCCCCTTTTCTTTTCTTTTTTTCTTTTTTATATATTTTATTTATTTTATTTTATTTTATTTTTTTTACAGAAAGGAAGGAAGAGGGATAGAGAGTTAGAACATCAATGAGAGAGAAACATTGATCAGCTGCCTCCTGCACACCCCCTACTGGGGATGTGCCCGCAACCAAGGTACATGCCCTTGACTGGAATCAAACCTGGGACCCTTCAGTCTGCAGGCCGATGCTCTATCCACTGAGCCAAACCAGTTAGGGCCACAGCCCCTTTTCTATAAAACCTCAGAATCCTCCTCAACACAGCACTGCTGGCAGCCACTAATGTATCAGAGCTATCACACCAGCCAAAGTCTATTTGCTAACTCTGTTCAACCAGCTAATTATTTGCTTACCCTTTATTTTACCATTTTGGAGTATTTAAAATAAAATCAATGGTCCTGAAAATCAAGGTGATTTTATTTATTCCTGGCTTTCCAAAAGTTATGCTCTTCCTCTCAGATTATTTTACTTTATCTGCTTTACATATAAATTATCACAATAAGGTAATGCAAGGCATACTATGGAGTGTTGACTAGAAATGGCAGTACCCATCATATCATCCAAATCTGCCAGGCCAAAGGTATTTATATTTCCTGTAACTGTGTCCTCCTAATAGCTGTCAACAGAAATCAAACGCCCATTAGTATGAAAAAAAAAAATCCTTTAGGAATGTCTTTCCATGCATCATTGAGATCTAGGTCCTATTTAAGAAAGGTTTAAATTTTATCTCATCACATAATACTGGGGTTTATTTGGGATTTTTTTTTAATATTCTCATCTCTTTATAAAGACATATATTCATGATGGACTAGAAGAAAGAGTAAGTCTCTTTTTGATTAAGCATCTACTCATCTATGTTTTTCTTTCCAGTGTCCAACCTATCAACTTGGTATGATCAATGGCTGGCACGACAGATTACCTTAATTTGTATCCAGCTGTTGCTAAGCTATCACCATGGTATCAAGGCACTCGGGCAAATATAGATGCCTAAAAACAAGTGCGTAGGAAGAAAACTTTGTCCCTAGCTCCCTCACCTCTAGTGTCATCTGGATGAGTAGTTCAGCATTAAAACTCTGTCTTGTAGTTGCTTTTCAGCCATAACAACAACAAAAGCCAAACTTTTGAAAACCAAATTATTACAGCTGATAAAAATATATTTACAAATGTTATATTTGTCGTTTACAAAAGTCTTCCCTAGTCTTTATACCTACACCTTGTAATGACAAAAACAGATTGCATAGTAACATTTATTGAATGATTGCCATCTAACAATATAAATCACCAGCAAAAATACTGCCCTTAATACTATAATTTTTATGGTCAAGCAATCAAAATGAATAGCATATTTTGTTTGGTCTCAATAGTTAAATTTTTTCAAATGGTTTTTACATTTTCAAATTTTGAGGGAGGATTTCAGCAAAATGACCTGGTGCGGTGAGCTTTGTCTTCAAGAGTGGTATAAATATGAACCACACTTTCCAATTTTATATCCTGCTACTTCCTTTGCATGTCCACATGCATGTACAGTAAGAGGATATTTAATCCAAAGGGAACAGCTCAGTTTTCTTAGAAGTGCCCCTCTGCACTATAAGATATGTTTGTAGACTGGGTATATCACTTGTTTACCTAAATAGTAGCATAAGTAGCTGTTTTTAGAAAGCTTTCTATATGATTGGATTCTTAAGCAAGGCTATGATTAGGAAATAAACCACCTTCCCCCATGGCTAGTACTAATGAAAGCTTTTCCAACTTAAACATTGTGTTTGAACACTTCTTCCATTCAGAGCATATGCCCATCAAAAAGTGCTTTCTGTTTGTGGTGTGTCAGCTGTACTATTTATAACCTGGTTAAGAATGCCAACTAGAGACAGTAAAAGGTGTGCATTTCAAGAGTGCAAGATGGAAGTAGCCCTAGCTTATAATGGACATTTTCACATAATGGGGCTTTTGATGACCTTTTAATGGTGGCTGTTCTGAGAAGGAAGCTCGCTGTGTAACTCAGGCTCTTTCTAATTTCTCTTCAATTTGTGTTTCCCAAGCAGTCCTCTTAGCATCTTTTTTAGTTTACCAGATTGTGACTCCCCTGACTTGAAAGTCACCAATAGAGAAAGAAGTAAAAACAAACAAAAACAGGATAAATTCATGCTTTCTTCTCACGGACATTTATTGGGTTACTATGTGCAAAGCACTCTTGGATGCAAAGATGACTGTAGACTGCGATTATCTGTGTCTTCCCCACTATTATGTGTGGGCTTCTTAGGATCCCATTCTTTTTGAAAGTAGGAGATATAACCGAAACCGGTTTGGCTCAGTGGATAGAGCGTCGGCCTGCGGACTGAAAGGTCCCAGGTTTGATTCCGGTCAAGGGCATGTACCTGGGTTGCAGGCACATCCCCAGTGGGAGATGTGCAGGAGGCGGCTGATCGATGTTTCTCTCTCATCGATGTTTCTCTCTATCTCTCTCCCTTCCCCTCTGTAAAAAATCATAAATATATATATATAAAAGAAAGAAAGGAGATATAACAAATAGAGTAGACAAATCTGGGTTCAAATCCTAAATTCTCCACTGAATGAGATATAAGGCAAGTTCCCCAAGCTTCTGCTTGCTTTCTTGTGGAAATGGAGATAGCCTTGCTTACCCAGGGAAATGGTTGCTGAGTGCCCGAAAGCACCTGTTTCAGAGATTGACAACCAGTGAAGGAAGTGCATTTTTATAATGGATGAAGCAAACAAGTGCAATAGAGTGCTAGTAAAGGAACAATGGGTTGCAAACTCTAATCAGGAGAATATAGGCTGTGAAAGTAGCTCCGGAGACTGCTTTTAACATAGAGGACAGTATAAGGTGAGAAAGGGTCCAGAAAGGAGCTGATTGGAGCCCACCCAGGGATGCAGATTGAAAGGGCAAAGAGCAAGTGTAAAGTTTACCATCTGGAAAGTGTGGGGCTGGATGGGAACAGTATTTGCATAATGTGGTTGGGGAACCACCTGCATCCAAATTAGGGGCTTGCGTTGTAATCAGGATTTATCCAGACCTACTAAGCCAGAATCTCTGAAAGTGAGGTCCAGGAATAAACATTTCACATAAGCTTCCAAGAAATTCTCATGCACACTCCAGTTTTAGATCCACTGGGGTAAATGACAAATTTCTAGGGTTTCATTGACATCTAATCTTGGTGATGTGCAACAGACAGAACATGAACTCTGAACTAACAGATTCCAGGCAGATGGAAATGCTTAACATTTATACCAGGGCAAAAAATCTATCCAATAGAAAGCAGAAAGAGGAATAGAAGAATATGTAGTAAAAAAAATATAGAGTAAAATGGCAGAAATAAGTGCATAATGAATGATAATAAATATAAATTAATTAAATTAACCAATTAAAAAAGCAATCTCAGGTTGAGTTAAAAAGCAAGATCCAGCCCTAGCTGGTTCGGCTCAGTGGATAGAGCATCGGCCTGCGGACTGAAGGGTCCCGGGTTTGATTCCGGTCAAGGGCACGTACCTCGGTTGCAAGCTCCTGGCCCTGGTCTGGGGCATGCCAGAGGCAACTAATCGATGTGTCTCTCTTACATCAGTGTGTCTCTCTGTCTCTCCCTCTCCCTTCCACTCTCTCTAAAAATCAATGGAAAAATATCCTCGGGTGAGGATTAAAAAAAAACAAAAACAAAAAAAAGCATGATCCAATAATAACTTGTCTAAAAGAAGAACTTAAATTTTAAAAAAAACCCACAGAAATTTTGAAAATAAAAGATGAAAAAAAAATATGAACCAAAAGAAAAATGGGAAGTATCTTAATATCTGACAATATAGAATATAAGGGGAAAAAAAGGGGTGGGGCAAAGAAATGTGTTACATTCTGATAAAAGAAACAATAGAGCAAGAAGATATAACCATCAAAAACATGTATGTGCCTAATAATAGGAACTCAAAATATATATACAAAGGAACAACTGAAAAAAAAATGCAGGAAGAAATAAATCAAGTTATAGTTAAAAGATTTTAACCACATCTTTCAGAAATTGATAGATGAAGCAGTCATAGGTGCACATGTTGAAATTTTGAATAACACAATTAATGAGCTCAAGCTGTGACATGTATAGAATTTAGCACCCAAGGAATAGTTTAATGATAACGATTAGCCTGAACTATGTGAAAATGTCAATAGCTGACCATTTTTGACCTATAAAAATGATAGTTTCATATTATTCAACCTATACGTCATAGGTTGTTGAAGGAATTAAATTAGCTTTTTATATAAACAAATAGCACAATGTCCAATTTAATCTCTTTTGGTCTTTACTAAGAGAGCACTTGTCCTATTGGTTTTCATAAAGTAATACAGTAAAACCCTACTGTACTTGGATAAGAATTCAGTCATGTGAAATGTAAGGTCCCAATTTTTTGTAAGATTAACAACAAAATGACCAGTGTGGGTCTGTGGAGTTAGCTGCTGAGGAATTCTGGGAATCCAGCTACCCTATCTAAATTCATGCTAAGACTCAGCTGTGATTTGGTGCCACCTGGTGGTGGGGGGTTGGCTCCGATTTAAATATTGTTGGGAACAATTCTCAGTCCAGAGGCAGCAGGATAGCATCAAGTGATTCCAGAAACATCCCAATTAATTGGCCAGACTCAACGATTCAGCTCAGAGAATACTGAAGATCAGAAACTCACCCTTCACCTTTTCTCTTTCTAAAATAAGTTTGCATGCCTTTCTCTTACCTTCACGGCTTTGGCCTCCACTCCAAGACCCCTATCCACACCCCTAGTATAGAACTTTAATCCCCACCCCAATTCCTGTTCCTTTCCTGTTCTCAAATAGGGACTAGACAAGGAATGGGAGCAAATTGCCAATTCTGCATTATATCTAAAATCTCTATATATAAAAGCCTAAGCGACTGGCTGACTGGTAGCTATGATGCACACTGACCACAGGGGGCAGACGTTCAACACAAGAGCTGCCAAGCTGCAGTGACTTGGCAGCTGCAGTTCTTAGGTGACGCACCTGGAACCAGACAGGAGGGAGCCCGATTCTGGGGTGCGTCACCCGAGAACTGCCCTCTCGAAATCCAGGATGTCTTGGGGGATGTCAGAGAGCTGGTTTTGGCCCAATCCCCACAGGCCAGGCCGAGGGACCCACCAGTGCACGTATCCATGCACTGGGCCTCTAGTTATATGTATATGAGTTTATTTGAACCAGGCTGATGACATATGTCAGGGCTCTAAAATTATATTTTTGATGATTGCATTATCATGGGGTTTTACTGTGCTTATCAAGGATCCCGTGAATGCTTACAGCATAGTAGCACTATATTTTTTTTATTTTAAAGCCTTCGATTACTGTAAGTGTTTCTGGTTGGCTATAAAAAGCCTTTATTAGGTTGCGGCTAATTGAAATTCAAGCAGGAAAAAAATGGAAGACATGCGAAGGTGGAAAATTCCACCCAGGGAATATTAACCCTATTGCATAAAGGCCATGAAATTTCAAATTTACAGTTGCCTTTGTGGATGACCTCTTGTTACCCAGCAGGCTCAGAAATTCTTCATTTGATTATTTCTTTGTTAAATTTCTTGATGTGTTGGGGCAACTTTTCCTTTCTTGTATAAATAGGCGACCCTAATGTACGTCCCCAAACACACAGGGCTCTTTGGAAGCTGCATGAAGGTGCAAGGCTGTAGAGGGGCAGTGCTCATTTGTTGGCTATGTTCTGTCCCATCCTTCTTGCTGGCATCCTCCCATTCTGAGTGACGGCTGAGTCACTAACAGAGTCAGAGGTAGGAGGTAGGCAGTCTGAGAGACCAGCACGGCTGAGAGCAGCAGAGCTGGCGATTTGGGATCAAGGTCTTCTTGGCTTGTGGCTGCCGGAGGTCACATTTATTTTCAATGAAATTGTCAAGCACCAAGCTGAGTGTTTTGGAAGATCTGTGGCTCAGACCAGAGGAAGGCCTTAATCTGCCCACCACCCATCGCTCTGACCGTACCTGCTCCTCCTGCCTGCCCTCTAACTTCAAGGCTCTCTGTTTTTTACTCAAAGGGGTTATTTAATATTGGCCTGAAGTTTTCTGCCTTAGCTTCTGCCTAAAGTTTTTGCTACTGAGAATATTAACCCTATTGCCTCACACCAGCCTTCCTGGGTCAGAATCCCGCTCAGCCTCCTGCAGGCTCCCAGGACAGCTCCCTCTATAGAACCTTCCTGATCTCCACCAGCTCCTCACTTACCCTGACACTGGTGCCGCCTTCTGCTTTACATCATAGTTTTCAGGGCTCACAATTGATTCTTAGGGTAGACTGAAAGCTCTGTGAGGACAGGGACCTTCCTAATCCATTCCTTAATTCCCCAAAGAATCAACACTTTGCAGTCATAGGTGTTCAATAAATATTTGGTTAATTTTGAAAGCTCTTGTCACATTAAAGCTGGTCAGACCATCTTCCAAAGTGGTCTCTCCTTCCTTCTCCTGCCAGCTGCATGGGTGTTCAGCCCTCGATTTAGGTACCAAATGGCCTCCCCCACCTCTCTCTGCCATTGATATCAGCCAGATTCTGTCACTGCAAACGTTCTCTGGCAATGCAGGCATTGGGAAACACATTCATTACTCCGGCCTAGAGACCCCTTTGGCACGGAAATAATTTACTTACTAATGTCCAGGCTGAATAGTTGCAGTTTCCACGAGTACAGAGTTTACTTACTGAGCGCTAGGATTGCAACCAGGATCTCAGAAAGGATCCACACGGCTCCAGAAGTGGTCCTTTAAACCAGTAATGGCTCAGTAATAATGTTGTTCCTTCGAACCAATGGTGGCAACTAGTATCATGTGTTTACTAATTAACCCAGTGGATAAACCTTCAAGGTCTTACATGTTGTTTCAAAAACCTTATTATTGAATTCAGAAATTGCCCATGGAAGAATCGAGAAAACAGGGTACTATACTAAGAAAAGTAAATGTTACAAAATAATATATTATTATGCATATTTTACTGAGAAAAAAATGGAATCTGATTAATTGGCTGAATTGGAAATTCCTTCTTCAAAGATGTTCCTAGTGCTTCCTTAGAATCCACAGCATAAAGACATTCTGAAAAGGTTTTATAAATAACTTCAGATCAAGTATGTTTAGTCCATATGTGTGGCAAGATAAAATTTTTGAGATAGTAATCTGTATTCTTTTCTCCTGATATTTCCCCCTTTCCCTTCTCTGCTTCCAAGCATATTCTCTTCGGGGTTTACTGTCTTGGTGAAAGGGATGAGACGGACCAGAAAGCTGATATTTGCCCTCAAGCTTTTGTTTCTAAAAGCTTATGCACCTGCAGGGAGATGTGAGCCGTGGGAAGAATGTCGTGGGCAGAAGCGGGAGGACCCTGGACAGGGCCGTGGGACCAGGAGGGCTGCAGGATGGGCTCCCGGAGATGAACTATGGGCTGTCACCACGAACTAGAGGCCTGTGGGCTAGATCTGACTTTGTGTGACCATATAAATTCCAGTCATTCAGCATTAAAAATCTAGGCCATGTCACACAAAGTCCAGGTTTGGGCTTTTCTTGAATAACTGGCAGATTTGGCCATACTGGGTTCTGTCTGTCACAGCCCCCGATGGGTAAGGAATGAACATTTTCATTTGCCCAGGTCCCCACCAGTCCCTGCTATCCCTCCCCTGATAGTTGCCACTCATCATGACACTCGCCCTGCTCTCTCTCTCTCTCTCTCTCTCTCTCTCTCTCTCTCTCTCTCTCTCATTCCAGAGAGGAAGGGAGAGGTAGAGAGAGAGATAGAAACATCAATGATAAGAGATAAGCATTGATTGGCTGCCTCTTGCACACCCCCTACTGGGGATTGAGCCCGCAACCCGCGCATGTGCCCTTGACCAAAATTGAGCCTGGGACCCTTCAGTCCTCAGGCCAATGCTCTATCCACAGAGCCAAACCTGCTAGAGCGAGGATGTTTCTCTTTACCCCAAATTTTTTTCCATCCGTGGGAAACAAAAGATAGACTGGAGATGGCTCATGTTGAAAGAAACAGGGAGCTAGTACATTTCTTTATAGAAGCAAAGAACGTTCTTGTGTGTTTTAATAGGCACACCTGCTTCACTCGGACTCTCCTCACCTGCTCCCTGTAGGCATTTGCCTCATGCATCCCTGTCCTAGGCAGCCTTGCAGAGAGATGACCCTGTCCCTGGTTGGGCATGACAGAGCGGCTGCCTGCGGGAATGGTGGGCAGAATGAACCCGTGTGGGCAGCTGCCTGGGAGCAGAGGCCCCTGGAAGCCCCTGGTGTGGGGAGAACTCCACGAGAATGGGGCTGAAAATATAAAGTAAATGATAAAAACAGTCATTTTGTTCCTCACAAATGTATGAACTGAGGTTGCACGCAGGCCTAGGCCTTCTCATGGGCTGGGTATTTCATTCAGGGTGCCAGTGGCACCCATGTGCGCCCGTGACGGAGGCTCCAGACCGTGCCCTGGAGGAAGGCAGGACGTACTCTTCCTTCCTTATGGGGGAGATGAGAAGGATGAGCCGGGAATTGTGGTTCAGGGACCATCACATGCTTTGAAGTTGTGTGGCGGTATCTTTCTCCTTCCCGGGTGGAGTCTGAATTTGAAGCGGTGTCCGATGGTGTCTTCCAGGCAGCGTTCAGGCTGGCCAGGCGAACCTTGTGCTCTTGCTGCTGAACTAGAAATGTTCAAAACCCTGTTATGTGCCTGGTCTAGTTATTCCGACAGTTTGCTCACCTCATGTATAACCAACAAAAAGTAACAGCTATCCTTTAACGAACTAATCTAATGCCAGCCACTGTACCAGTGCTATGCATAGCTGCCTCATTTATAACCACCCTGTAGGGTGCGGTTGCCCCATGCTGTGAATAAGGAAATGGAAGTAAAATCTTAAACAGCTTCCTAAAGTTCAACTTAGTACATGCCTGAGCCTGGATTCAAATCCAGGCCTGTCGGACTCCGTAAGGCCTGCACTCTGCAGTTAGCAAGTGCCACCGCGTGGATCACCGCTTGCCGTCTCCATCGACAGGCAGGAGGGAGGGAAATCGGAGTGCAAATGGTCCAGTCCCCAAAGAGCAGCAAAATTAAATCAGGCACATTCTTTATTTTTTATTTACTTTTTCTTCTTTAAAAGAATTCTCTTTGTATTTTTATTGGTTTTAGAGAGAGGAAGGGAGAGAGAGAAATCGACCTGCTGTTTCACCCAGTCACCCACTCACTGGTTGACTCCTACATGTGCTCTGACCCTGACCGGGGATCGAACCTGCAACCTTGGTGCCTCAGAATGATGTCTCAACCAACTGAGCCAACTGGCCAGGACTAGGCACATTCTGTAGATCAGGGGTGGAATGTCTGGCCTGTGGGATATATAAGGCCGGAGAAATCATTTGGTCTGGCCCTGCCGAAGCACTAGGGGTGAGTTAATTAAATGTTTGACCAAATATAGCAGGCTAATTTTTAAGTTGATAATTTTGTATGGCTGAAAATCCTATATAATAAAAGGCTAATATGCAAATTGACCAAACAGCAGAATGACCAGTCGCTATGATGTACACTGACCACCAGGGGGCAGACACTGAACACAGTAGCTGCCCCCTGGTGGTCAGTGTGCTCCCACACGGGGAGCACCGCTCAGCCAGAAGCTGGGCTCACAGCTGGCAAGTGCAGTGGCAGTGGCGAGAGCCTCTCCTGCCTCCGCAGCAGCTCTTATGATGTTTGACTGACGGCTTAGGCCCCATTCCCCAAGGGCTCCCAGACTGTAAGAGAGCACAGGCTGGGCTGAGGGACCCTCCTCTCCATGCACAAATTTCGTGCACTGGGCCTCTAGTGATATTGTAAATGTCTAAATGGCCCTTGGCAGACCAAAGGTCCCCCACCCCTGCATTAGATAAAAAGGTAAGGCAGATTCCTGCAGTGAGAGAGGTTTTTGCAAGAATCCTTGGAGCTATTCTGTAGCACAAGAAGCCACCCTGTCAGTTAAACATCACTCTGGGACCCAGTGTTCCTGGGATATTAGGGCTGAGTCCAAGGGAGCATGCTACTCTTTCCCCAACTATTATGACTTGAATTGTGTCCCCAAAAACATACTGAAGCCTTCACCCCAGTCCCTGTGCATGTGACATATGGAAATAGATTCTTTGAGGGTGATCACATTAAGATGAGGTCATCAAAGTGGACCCTAATCCAACATGACTGGTGTCCATAGGAAACGAAGAACATGACACAGAGACAGACATGCACAGAGGGAAGACGATGGGAAGTCACAGGGAGAATGCCATCTACGAGCCAATCAACACAAGAGGCCACCAGAAGGTAGGAAAACAGCCTGGGACAGATCCTCCCACACAGCCTCCTGAAGGAACCACCCCCACCAATACCTTGATCTCCAGAATTGTGAGGCAATAAATTTCTGATGTTCTAAGCCACCCAGTTTGTGACACTTTGTTAGGGAAACCCTAGGAAAACACCACCCAACACGTATACTTTTTAAAGAAAATTTGGTTGTATGCGTTTGTCAACATCCACTTCAGAGTCCTCCACTGAGCAGGCTGGCACCAAGGCACCCCACAAGGACTGGCATCATCCACATGCAGATGGGATTGACTATCCACATGTCCACCTCAGCCCAGTGTAGTCAGCTCGAGTGTCCAGTGCATGTGTCGCAGGCACAGCAAGGAGGGATAATGTGTTCTGAGGCTGTGTGGAGTCTAGTACAAGAGCATCTTGGGCCCTGGCAGGTGTGGCCTAGTTGGTTGGAGTGTTGTTCGATTCCCAGTCAGAGCATATACCAGATTGCAGGAAACAGCCAATTGATGTTTCTCTCTCACATCGATGTTTCTCTCTCTCTCTCTCTCCCTCTCCTTGCCTTTCTATAAAATCAATAAAAAACATATCTTTGGCTGAGGATTTTTAAAATCACTTAAAAAGTAATAATAATAAAGAGCATCTTGGAAGATACAAATAAACAGTACAACCAAGTAATACCAGTTAGGCTGAGATAAGGTCTCTCTCTGTAATAAAGATGTAAGTAGAGCACTGTGGGAACATAGGCTTGGTGCTATGACCTCTGGGGGGAAGGGGAATGGTGAAAAGCTCCCAATGGAGACTGGGTTTTGAAGGATGAATAGGAGTTGACAAGAGGACTGTAGCAGCATCACAAACAAAGGCAGAGAAGGTAGAAGTGCTGAGCCTGAGCAGGAAGGAGTGTGTAAGCAGGCCTGTGTTTTGGAGTAGAGTTGAATTTTCTGAAAGGAAATGATTACACTTCATTCTGGTCAGCACTACTGATGTTTTGAACAATTAAACTGGGAAATAACTAGACTTCATTAAAAAACAGCAGAAGAATTCATACTTGGATGTAATGTAGGTCATGGCAATTGCCAGTCATGTAGTATCTAGAGCCTGGCACATGTTCGACCTGCAGTAATCATTTGCTAAATGAAGAGATGAATTACAAACCATGTAATGTTTCTGGACATTTTTTCTCACCAGTTTAAAAATGGGTTGGATTGGTGTGGGGAGGTGCTATACCTGTTCCACCTCTCTCAGACCTGTGATCAAGGATAACACTATTGTTATGGACTAAATGTTTATGTCCTGCCCAATTCATATGTTGAAGCCATAACCCACGATGTGATGGTATTTGGAGATGGGACCTTTGAGGGTGGGACCCTCATAGTGGATTAGTGCTCTTATAAGAAGAGAGACGCTCTCTATCCACCATGTGAGGACACAGCAAGAAGGTGGCAAGCCAGGAACAGCTGTCACTAGAACCCAACTATTGGCACCCTGATCTTGGACTTCCAACCTCCAGAAATGTGAGAAAATAACTTTGTTACTGATGCCACACAATCTATGGTATCTTGTTATGGCCTGAGCAGACCAAGACAACTATGGAAAGAACTTGATAGCTGGATGATATTATTTCAGAGTTGGTGTGCTGTGGTGGATGGACCCCTAGATTGGAAGGGGTGGGGGGAGGGGTTCTGGCCTGTGGCTCAGATTCTGCCATGCATTAGCTGTCTTTGGGATATGCCCTCATGATAGCACAGGTGTGGCACGGTACCAACACAGGAGGTACCTTTCCTATAGACTAGGGACAGTCTTGTGCCTAACCCTTTGTTTCTTCAACTATACAATGGAAAGGGAATGGAACATAGATATCTACCAATGATTCGTTTATTCTCTCACCAAATATTTGTTGAGAATCGGCTATGTCTCAGGTATTTGGAGATAGAGTTGTCAAAACTGGTCTTGCCCTCCATGAGACATTTTAGCTGGGAAGATGGACAAATAAAAAGGCAATTACAGCTCTGTGTGAGCAGAGTCTCTGTATTAACCAGCTCCGATGCCATAACAAAATACTTCAGACTGGGTGGCTTAAACAACACACCTTTTCATTTTCTTTCCTCATAGTTCTGGAAGTGGTGAGTCCAAGATCAAGGTGCCAGCAGGGCTGGTTTCTCTGAGGCCTCTCTCCTTGGCTTGCAGACCACTGCCTTCTCCATGTCCTTTTCTCTGTGCTTGCACATCCCTCGAGTCTTTCCCTTTTCTGATAAGGACACCAATCATATTGGACTGAAGCCCACCATATGTTTTCATCTAACCTTAACTACATCTTTAAAGGCCCTATCTCCAAATACTGTCACCCTCCGAGGTGTACGGGGCACAGAACTTTAACACACGAATCTTTGGGGGCTGCAATTCAGTCCACAACAGTCTCCATGACAGAAAGAACAAGGTGCCGTGGAAATGCCCAGCAGGGGCCTCTAACCCAGACTTGGTACATAGGAGGCCTCTTTAGAAAGAGATGGAAGTTGCTTAGCACTAAAAGACAAGGCTGGAGTCAGGAGCTGATAATTTAAATGAACACAACTGTCTGAGGCATAGACTGTGTATATTTTATTCTTTGGTGGAATCTGATCTTTTTATTTTGTAATGTTTGGCCTTTGGTAGAAATAACATAGAAAGAAGGACCCAAAAACACTGTTCCAGAGGCCAGTGTGCCTTGGGCAAGCCACCTTTCCTTTTTGCCTCGGTTTCCTTATTGGTAGAATCAGGCAGTTGGCATCTATTACCTCTCAGGCCCTAATGTGTCATGATTCTAGGGAAATCCTCAGAATTACTCACAGGGACAGCTCTCAAATATTGTGCTGACATTTCAGAAGCTTTGGGAAAGGGAGCCATGGTTCTGTAGCCAAATGCCATGTTTACTTTTGGAACATTATTACTAATGTTGAGTCTCTTCTTTCCTTTCTTTCTTCTTTTTCTGTTAAAGCCATAGAATATGTAGAAAAAGGAGAGACTGGTGAGGGGAGTGCATGTAGGCTCTCACACCAGGTTGTCTCCTCCTTAGGCCATGGTGACCACTCTGTTTTTAGTCTGTGGGAACAGAAAAGGCTACAAAGCAATAGATGGTCATTGTGGAGGGGAAAAATAAATAAAACATTACAGCCCTGACCGGTTTGGCTCAGTGGATAGAGCGTCAGTCTGCGGACTGAAGGGTCCCAGGTTCGATTCCAGTCAAGGGCATGTACCTTGGTTGCGGGCACATCCCCAGTAGGGGATGTGCAGGAGGCAGCTGATCGATGTTCCTCTCTCATCGATGTTTCTAACTCTCTATCCCTCTCCCTTCCTCTCTGTAAAAAATCAATAAAATATATTTTTTTAAAAAAACATTACACAAAAGTATAACCTGAAAAAATGAAAGTCCCTTTCCTCTCTACCATCCTATGCCTCAGAATTATCCACTGTTACCATTATGTTTCCCATACCTTTTCTATTCACACCCAGATATATGTACATACTTTTTTTTTTCCAAAATGGGATTACACTATATATAGATCTGTAATATTCTTTTTTTCTTTCTTTTTATTTTTATTGATTTCAGAGAGGAAGGGAAGGAGAGATTCTCTCAACATCAATGATGAGAGAGAATCACCAATCGGCTGCCTCCTGCACACCCCACAGTGGGGACCACGCCTGCAACCCGGGCATGTGCCCTGACCTGGAATCGAACCGTGACCTCCTGGTTCATAGATCAATGCGCAACCACTGAGCCACGGGCTAGCTGTAATATTCTTTTACTCAATGCATCATAGCCATTTTTCTGAATCCTAAAAAAAAGAGTGCCTTTCTTTTTTTCTAAAGCCTACATAGTGTACCATATTTCCCAAGGTCTCTCCAATTTTTTTGCTATCATGAACGATCCTGCAGAGAGCATCTCTGTAGATGTAGCCTTAGCTATTACTTAGGGATAGAGTCCTAGAAGTGGAATTACTGGATCTCAAGTTTATGTCTATGAAGTGTTTCATTTTACAGAAAAGATTTTAGGCAAGTCAAATAAGACTACATATATATATATATCCCATTTCATTTACAGTCAATCACAGCATGAAATGACTTTTTTAAAAATAAGACAATTACGAGAGCAGTATGTGTGTCTTTTTCTTCTTTTTTAAAAAATATTTTTTTATTGATTTCAAAGAGGAAGGGAGAGGGAGAGAGAGATAGAAACACCAATGATGAGAGAGAATCATTAATTGGCTGCCTCCTGCACGCCCCCTACTGGGGATCGAGCACGCAACCAGGGCATGTGCCCTTGACTAGAATCGAACCCGGGACCTTTCAGTCAGCGGGCGGATGCTGTATCCACTGAGCCAAACCAGCCAGGGCTTCTTCTTTTTTAATGGGGTCTGACTGGAGAGAACCAGCCTCCCCACCTCGCTGCTTCCTGCCTGTCGCTGCAGCTTTGTGATCAGTGTGGACTCCTGACTGCAGGCCCTTGGGCACCCCTCCGGCGAGGGGCCCCTGGTGGCTGCAGCGCCTCCAGCCAGCACTCAGGCTCACAGTGAGCTACAGTTCAGTTTGGCGTTTTCTCAGGGGCTTGACATTAAGAGTGGGATTGCAGCAGTTTTTCACTCTTCCTAGTATCTATTTGAGAATCCTATTGTGCAAGCCAGGTATTCAACTAAAACCAGGTCCTAATGGCTGCGTTGGGTACTTCACATCGCAAGCTATTATAAATTATTAAATAGTTCTACACATAAGGAAAACTGCCCAGCACAAATTCTCTTCAGGGTTTGATTCAAAACCTCATCTCCCCTCTGCCCTGCACTGCCGCATTATGTCATGGTGTGTCATTTACCTGCTCCTGATTCCACTAAGGTTAGTTGGTTCCCCCACCCCCGACCCTCAGCACACAACGTGTTAAATTCAACTCCTTGGGCCCAACTTCCCAAACAAAAATCAGTTTTGCAAGTTATTTAGCAAGGTGTGTCTTTCTGTAACTTCTATTTAATAAAGTTAATAGTGCTCCTCTGTCCTCCTCTTGTTCCCTCTTACCTTTCTGTTTTGAGTATTCACAGAATCTGGACCCGCCAGTTACTTGTTTGAAGTTGAAGTCTTGGCAAAATTATGCATCCAGCAGGCAAAAAATAAAGGGGAAATGTCTCACAGGTAATAGCTAAATCTGTTGCGTTGTTTTAAGACTAAACTAATGAAAAAAAAAATCCCTACTAAATATTGTCTTGGCAACTATAAACATATTTTAGCAATGATAAAACCTTTAGAGTAATAGTTAACATACCTGAAACCTAATGTGTCTGTCCACCACCCTTAATTATAGATTTTTGAATATATATATATATATATATATATATATATATATATCCCATTCTTCATTCACTGTCACATAATTTTCCATTTGAGATTTTACAGTGTTTTATACAAGTCCTTTATATGGCCAAGTATCCAATTCCCGCCACCCCACCCTGCTGCATTTTACTCATAAAATTGGAAATGAGAGCCCTGACTGGTTTGGCTCAGTGGATAGAGCGTCACCCTGCGGACTGAAAAGTCCCAGGTTCGATTCCGGTCAAGGGCATGTACCTTGGTTTCGGGCACATCCCCAGTAGGGGGTGTGCAGGAGGCAGCTGATCGATGTTTCTCTCTCATTGATATTTCTAACTCTCTATCCCTTTCCCCCCCTCTCTGTAAAAAATCAATAAAATATATTTTTTAAAAATTGGAAATGAGTTCATTATATCAATTGCAGCAACTCTAATTTGAAATCTTGAAAAATGCATTTCTAATTAAGAAATTTCTAACCAAACAGACCCTCTGAAACTCAGGTTATTTTTTTCAGGTCTTTATGCACATCCTTATGAATCACGAAGTCACTCCTACTGACTTCTTTGGGTTGGATTGGGCAGCAATTGTGTCTTTCTTTTCTTCTTCTTTTTAAAATATTTTTATTATTTTTTAAAGGGAGAGGGAGAGAGATAGAAACATCCATTTGCTGCCTCCTGCACGCCCCCCACTGGGGATCGAGCCCGGAAACCCCGGTACGTGGCCTGACCTGGAATCAAACCAGCGACCTCTTGGTGCATGGGACGACGTTCGATCCAGAGCCACACCGGCCAGGCGCAATTGTGTTTTTCATACCTCACTTCTCTCCTCATCTTATTCCATGTTTAATCATATTTTTGATAAGGCATTGCTTTTATCCAATAGCATTTCCAGAACTACTATTTTTTTTAAATATTTTATTGATTTTTTTTTTTTATAGAGAAGAAGGGAGAGGAATAGAGAGTTAGAAACATCGATGAGAGAGATCGATCAGCTGCCTTCTGCACGCCCCCTACTGGGGATGTGCCCGCCTTGACCGGAATCGAACCTGGGACCCTTCAGTCTCCAGGCTGACGCTCTATCCACTGAGCCAAACCGGTTCGGCAGAACTACTATTTTTTAAAGGCTCCAGAATACAACTGGAATACAACTACTCTGATGCAGTTGGTTTCACCTTTATGTATTATTTTCCCTTCCTCCTGTTAAAGAGAAAACCACAGGCCCAATATGGTGTCACTTGTGCTAAAAGCCCCTGATATCGAACCTAGATTTAATACCTGATCTAATTACAGTTTCAACCTCTCCCAGAAATGTAATCTTAAACAACTATTTTGAAAATTTTATGGTGCTTGTCACATGGGCTCTCTCCATGCCCTCCTCCCCCAGAAGAAAGAAGAGGCAATCTGCATGATAAAAACCCTTGCCGCGAGCTACTTCCCTGAGGAGGGTGTCCTGGCCTAAACATAATCCTTTCTTTTCTTCCAACGCCTCCCTTACCCCACCCTCCTTTAGGTGGGATGCTGCCTGATTCATGAATTCCTTAATAAAGCCAATTAGATCTTCAATTTTACTTGGTGGAATTTTTTTAAAACATTGCTTATTTAAAAAAAACAAACTCATATGAACTTACAAAACCATTTGAAGGTAGATGTTTCCTTTCCTAAATAGCAATGATTTCCATTTCTGTTAATAACTTATTTGGAATAAACAGCTCACTTTGTTAAGTAGATTGATCCAGTTATGTAAATTATTTACAAAAACTCAACCTCACTGTGTAGTTTAAGAGCTAATGAAAAAGTCAACTGTCAGTTAAGCATGCTTATTGCCTTAGATCAGTGGCTCTCAACCTTGGCTGCACATTAGAATCACCTGGGAATCTTTTTAAAATCCTGATTTCTGGGCCTCATCCTCTGGAAATTCTGTTTCTTTGTTATGGGGAGGGGCCACAACATTAGTAACAAAGAAACAGCATTTCCGGAGGATGAGGCCCAGAAATCAGGATTTTAAAAAGATTCCCAGGTGATTCTAATGTGCAGCCAAGGTTGAGAACCACTGCCTTAGATGCTATTTTTTAGTAAAATCATTCTATTTGATAACATCTTTGGTTTCAAACAATATGAACAAAGACGTGTTAATTTCTATTATTTTATTTCTATTGTCTTGTTTTAACTTACCCTTAAATACCCCGAGTTGACACAGTGAGCGACTGATTAAAGATATATAAATGAAAGATATATCCTTCAAAACACACATTTCATCTAGCCCCCTTTGCAAAAAGTTACGTCATTTTACGTTTTAAAATAATTTTGCATTTTTAAACAACGAGTGGTTTAAACGCTAGTCTCAACTCTTCCTAACTCTCCTACGGAGAAATCCTAGAAAACGGAACTAATGAAATACAACTTGTACTTTAAAAATTCTAATTATGACATTAAATTGAAGGTGAGACGGAAACTGCTGCATCTGCTAACTCAGTCAAGTGGCATAATATATCCTCTATGTTAGTTAATGTGCGAGTGTAAAAGTCAAGTCCCCGGCAGAAATCGGCGTGCCTCCATTCTGTCTTCTTTGAACGTATAAATTAACCACTCTCGCCCAGCGGTCCTCCGCCCTTCCTCCTCCGCCCTATTTTAAATGTAGATAGGGCGACTCGAGCCTTTTGAATTTGAAGGGCTGCTATCTGGGCTCCATTCTTTTCATCATCCTGTTTTGAATGACACTGAGCACGTATGGATTCTTTTATAAAAACCACCCCCTGGATGCAGGGCTCCGTTCTCCAGGCAGTTTGCTGCTTTTGCATAGCAATCAGTACTGACTTCTCCAAGCGGGCTATCCAGATACTGTTTGAGGATGCCCCACGTGGTTCCTCAGAGATCTGGGGTAACCTTGTGCTTTTTTTATTTCACGCCCGAAGAGGAGGAGCTTGCATAATTACTAAATTCCCAATTGGAGTGGTCTAGAGGAAGATACAGTAGTCCAAAACTCGACGTTAATTCAAACCTTCCCCGCGACTGGCCGGGAAGGAGCCGGCATATGCCTTATTTTAAAATCCATTTTATCTATTCACTGACCGCGCAGGGCTGGGCCACATGGTCCTCTCTCGCAGCCGGTCCAGCTGTGAGCAGCAGATGGGATCATTTGCATTTTCCTTATATTTTCTTCGGCAGGCAAATTAAAGGATTTTTTTTTCTTTCCAAAATACATTCTCGCTGTTTGCCTAAAATAGGTGGTTTAATTGTTGGATTGGGCTTCCCTGACCCTCATCAACCACACCCCTTCAAGTCACTGAGAAATACCCGAGGGGCAGTTTTATCAAGTTGAAACCTCCAGGTCGGGAATTAATCTAAAGAATCCACCTTATTCAGAGGGTGACTCGTGTTTCTCTATTTTAAGCGCTGGGCGCAGCTATCCTGTGGGTTTGTCTGTGGAGCGCGCGCACTTCTGAATCTCTCGCTTTGCAGCCTCAAAACTTCGGGTAACAAGTAGGAGGCAGATTTGTAGTCTTCGGCTCACAACAGAGGGCGGCCACTCACCGGGGGAGTGGCCAGACCCAGCGTTTCCCAGCGCTGCGGCCGCTCTCCGGCAGCCCTCGGCTCCATGCCGGCTCCGCGGGGTCTCGGGGGCCACGGGGGTCCCTGCGCCCCGATGTCTTTGTGCCGAGCTCGGCGCGGGAACACCCGCCCGGGGGCCCAGGGTACCGCGGAAATGCTAAGAATTCGGGAGAGGCGCGGACGCTAGGGAAGGAAACGCCCCGCACAGTCGCCGTCCCGCGGAGAGAAAAAAAAAAAAAGTAGAAAAAGAGGCTTTTCGGTCAAACTCCTCGGGTCTGAGAAACCACGTTTTAGAGACACGACTCGCGGGGGAAGAACACACTGTGTGCAGGGGTCATTGTGAGCCAGCCGCCGCCCGGAGCGCGTGGGAGCGCGGCCTCCGCCCCCCCGCCCGGG
>NW_005871264.1:1412110-1434711 GCF_000147115.1 Myotis lucifugus | reverse complement strand
GGAGCCCGTGGAGGCTTCGCGCTTCGACACGGACGTGTTACGGCGGGGATCGGTTCGGCGTGAAGTAGGAGGTTCGGAGCGAGCAGGGGCTGGGGCTTGAAGAAGATGCCGACCGGGGCGCGGAAGGCCAGAGGAGCCGCGGCTCGGAGGGAGGCTGCCACCGGAGTCTGCAAATTGAGTGAGGCCGCCCGCGGCGGCGGCGGCGGCCGGGAGCGGACGGATACAGGCCCCGCCGCCAGGGGGCGCCGCGCTCCCTCCCCGTCTTCCACGGCGTGGTTCGCGGTTCCCGCTGCCCGGGAGCTGGAGGCGGGCCCGGCGCCCTGGGTGTGCACCCCGGCTGGCGCGAGGCCTTCGTGGCCGGCCGCGGACTGCAGCCTGAGGCGCTCGCCGCTGCTCCTGACCTCCCCCCTTTTCCTCTTGCAAACGTGATTACCCACGTAGACTCTGCTCTCGCCTCAGTGGTGAGTTGTGCAGAACCCCTGGAAGGACCTGTGTACCGAGACATACAATTTTTCCCCAGGTGTTTTTACAAAGTAAAAGAGTGATTGCTCAGGTGGCCCATCTGGAAGAATTTTATGCGCTGAGGCTAACCAGACAAGGGTGCGTGGAATGGTGCTAAGCACTTCAGAGTCGGAAATGTTCAACTTCACCTTCTTAAAGTAACTCGGGGATGTTTAACGTGCCACGGGGAGGGGGCAACGCGTATGGTAGCAGAAAGCTAAGGCTGCAGAAAATTGAGGCAAGGAACTGAGCTCTGGGGCTGGCTTCGGTATATAAACAAGAAGGATGGAGGAGGTTCTTTTGCTATCCACTCCCCAACCCCACCCCTTTTTGTTTTTTTAAACAACCATTCCTGGTCTGTGGCTTTGTATCACCATACAGGACCCTGTCAGTTCCCGCGCCCTCAATCATGAGATTTGCCCAAGATTTTGTATCTTCTTAAGAGTTTCCATACCTGAGTTTGATAGGTGCTCAGTAAACCTTTGCTAAATGAGTGGAGAGCCCTTTGGATTCCAGAAGAAAGGTGGGTTCCGTGCAGCCTGTTCTTGCTGGTGGGTTAGCCTGTCTGTGCCTGGTCCTTAAAATGTAATTCACAGAGCCTTTAAAATTTGGCACATGAAAACTCCTGCCACTGAGCACGGGTTTTACCAGAGACGCCATTTCCTTGTTGAGGTAATTTAAAAGAAAAGTTTTGTCTTCCCCACCACCACCACCACTACCACCAAAGCACTAGTAACAGTAAAAGAGACCAGTTAGGACCTAGCAGACATCCCAATCTGTTGAAGTGTATTACATTTGACAGATTTAATTCACACCCTCCCTTTTGGTCACTTCTAAGTTCCCAAGCATCCCTTATGTGAGCAAAGGAATAGCAGAATGTCTAATAATTAGGAAGACAAAATTTGGAATCAACCCTGATTAGGTGAAAATGTCCTGCAGAAATGTCTTGTCTACCACTTTTTTTAAAATATATATTTTATTGATTTTTTACAGAGAGGAAGTGAGAGGGATAGAGAGTTAGAAACATCGATGAGAGAGAAACATCCATCAGCTGCCTCTTGCACACCTCCTACTGGGGATGTGCCCGCAACCAAGGTACATGCCCTTGGCCGGAATCGAACCTGAGACCTTTCAGTCTGCAGGCTGACGCTCTACCCACTGAGCCAAACCGGTTAGGGCTTGTATACCACTTTTTAAAAATATATGTTTTTATTGACTTCAGAGAAGAAGGGAGAGGGAGAGAGATAAACATTGACTGGCTGCCTCCGGCATGCCACCCACTGGGGATCAGAGCCCACAACCCAGGCACATGCCCTTGACCAGAATCGAACCCGTGACCTTTCAGTCTGCAGCCGGCACTCTATCCACTGGGCCAAACTGGCTAGGGCTCGTCTACCACTCTTTAGAGCTGCGAGAAAGCCCCTGAAGCACTGAGGAAGGAAACAACGTGCATCTCAAATTTTATAATGTAGAAACGTGAATGTTGCTGTCGACCAGCAAAAACAATTTGGTGTTAGTGAAGTGCCACAATTTGGAGGTTGGGGTGAAGTGTTTTGTTTCTGGCACTTAATTTTGATGGCAGGTGGAGAATTATGTTTGCTACTCTTCATAGTCATTGTGCCATTATTGGCTAAAGTAAGTTTGGAGGAATTATTTGTGGAATTAATCTTTGGGTAATGGGACTTTTCAGTATCCTCTCATTGGTGGTTACAGGAAGATATTGTACATCTGCCTTTTCATAGAACAGTACACCTTCCCTCCAGAGAGTAAATTTTACTGTATGATAATTTTAAAAAATAAAATTTAAAGTCACATAAAACACACATGCCAAAAACATGGATATTTGAATGTGTTTTGTGCGCATCACCTTGCTTTTGCCTCCCCCTCCAAATTAGACACTTCTTTTCTCTCCCTTCTGGTGTTCCAGTATCTCCTGCAACATTATGATTTCAGCCCAGAGCTCTTGTGGTTTCTGGACCCAGCTGCCACACGTGACCGGCACTTGCCAAGCTGAGATCTCTCCATGCGGGCAGCAGGCTTTCGGTGTGTCAGACGGGAGAAGTGCCGTTTCACTTGGAGTGTCGGGTTCTGTTCGTCCCCAATGACCAGGCTGTGGTTTCAGAGCTGATTTTTTTCTCCGCAGCTCACCTGGCACAATACCTTGCCTCCATTTTTAATCCATCCAACTTGCAACATGTGTAAACGCAGCCCTCTTAGTGTTTTCTTTTCTACCAATGACCTCTTTTCCTCTCTCCTGTCTCATCTTCAGTTATCACTGGACAGTGAAACAGTTGCATCAGTCTGTACAAAGGCATTGATTGCTTGCTTGAACAAATCACTTAGTGGTCTTGTATGGAGGTTTGGGGGTAGGGTAGGTGGGGGTTTAGTTTACACCAGATTATGCCCCAACTCTAATTAGCTCGTGCGGTCATAAGACAACAGATGAAAAAGTGGGAAGTACAGAGGAAATTCAGCGTATACCTCCCAGGAACATTAGTCATCGTTGTCCAGTCAGTCACATGGGTGGCTGCTGGGAGGTGCTGGCTCTCCTTTCCTCCTTATGCCAAGGTTAAACTTATAAGCAGGGTCTTATGCCTCCTACCATGGACACTGAAAGCAGTTGCCCTTCCTTTGCTGAGGAAGACATCACATTTAGTCACATTCAGAAAACTCAGTGTCGCAAGGGTAAGAGCTGAGAGTCGCAGGCCAGCGGGGTTGTGTGGTTGTACTTCGCTGCATGCTGAAGGATGAGTTTGTGCTCTGACTGAATGAGGAAGGCATTGACAATTACAGCTTTAGAACAACTCGGGAGAAAATTGCCCTGGTTTTGTGAGGACTGCTATTTTTCAAACAGCGTGTGCAGATGTGTCCAAAAATAAAAACAAATTGCAAACATGTCGTGCAAAGTCCCATGGGCAGGATGCCACTGTGGGGAGGGCTGGGTTCTGAGAGCCCCAAGGCTCCCAGCCGTTCCTGTAAACCCAGAGCCCGGCCTGCGAGAGAGTGTGGCATGGGAACATTCTTCCCGTCCTTAGGGAGGCCGTTGGATTTGATTTCACCCCCTTCCAGTTTCTTTCATTTGAAAGACCAGTTATACTAACCTTTCCAAAGGCTTTTCAGCGGTTCTCAACCTGTGGGTCGCGACCCCTGAAAATACATCCTGCATATCAGATATTTACATTAAGATTCATAACAGTAGCAAAATTACAGTTATGAAGTAGCAACGAAAATAATTTTATGGTTGGGGGTCACCACAACATGAGGAACTGTATTAAAGGGTCGTGGCATTAGGAAGGTTGAGAACCACTGCAAGTCATTTAATTTTGAAGTTTTAAAAAAATAGTCACTATTAAGATGCACTTTAAACATCTTTTCAAAAAGGCTTTGTAATAGATAACATGTACTGGGTGCTACAGGCCAGGCACTTTCCCCATTGTAGTTTTCACTTATACTAGGTGCGGTGGTGTGATCAGCTCCGTTTTACAGAAGAAAGAACCAAGGCTTGGGTGGGTAAGCAACTTGCCCAGTGTCAGAAACCAAACATAGGTGGAGCCAGGGTTTTAACCTAGTTCTGGCTGTCTCTAAGGTTAGTAGGGGATCCTACTTTTGAGATCAGCAGCACTAGTCCCTGCCTTGTGGTCTGAGGGCCCATGTGGCCAGTGGACTTGCTCCTGCATCTGAGCCCAGCCTCCTGATGGGTGCTCAGCAGGAAGGGATGGTCATGCCCCATCGGGTCCCAGCTTTGCTTAGAAGACGGGGATGAGACCATCAGCCCGGTGTGCACCCCACTCCCCTCCCTCTCCTCCATCTCTGCAGCACCTCCTCCAAGGGAGATGCAGATTGCTGGCCCCCTGGTTCTCCATCTGCAACCAAAGAGGGCTCTGGTGAGGATTACGTGGCTAACATGGGAAACACTTAGACCGTGGAGCTGGCGCTACGTGAATGTCAGCTGCTGTCCTCCTTTTCTGTTTCGTTTTTAAAAATCACTATGACCTGCAGGAGAGAGGTGTCAGATCATATGGTGTGACAGTTGAGGAAAGGATGAAGTACTGGTAGGTTTCGTTAGGTCTTAGTAAAACTTTTTAAATCTTTGGATATGTTTTATTAATAATGCCTGTCAAATGGTGTGAGCCTCTTCTCTCTGCTGTGCCTTTTGTATGCGGCAGTGCTGCACAGCCCCCGGCCCCACGGTCTCAGGTTCCAGTCACATTCACCTCCTGGGGCTCACATTCTCAAGGAGACCGTCTTCAGGGGGGAGAGCTTGCTGCACCTCACAGCTAGAAACCTGACGGGAGGTGAGGAGGACTTGCCCCTGCGTGCATGCCTGAGGCCAGGGCTGCAGGGCAGGGGCCGGCTGTTCCCAGACCTGCACTCAGCCTGGCGAGTCCTACGATCAGTGGATGTTTCTGGTTTAGTGGAGCAGGATCCTGAGTCAGTTGGCTGGGATTTGAACCTCGGGCTTTCAGGAAGCCCAAGTACTTCCCATTTCTGGGCCTGCTGCTTATCCTGTGTGACACTGGCCAGCCACAAGCCTCTGGCGCCTCTGATTAGCCTCGTGCTGCTCTCACCAGAGGCCTGGTCTGGCTGATCACTCAGGACTGGCCAGTTCTCTTAAAAGAACTGGGTAGAGAGGCACCACCGCCCTGTGGGCAGTGCTAGAGAACGTTTTCCTTTGGAAACCTGTGGGACATTGAGGGATGAGGCCAACGATCCTTTGCCTTTGCCAAGGAATCGCCACACCAGGTGTCCCCTGCTCACGTTGCTGTGGTCTTGCATTCAGCTCTTAACAAGGAGAATTTCCCAAGTCAGATTCTTGCGTGACTCCTTACTACCCACTTTTAACCAGTGACCTCCCTACACTCCCTTTTTCTGTGGCCCGGCCACTTCTCACCTCCCCTCTGTCCCCCCTGCTGCCCGCCGCTCCACCCTGAAGCCGGGGCCCCTGGAGCAAGCCTCTGATTGCTCAGCTCGGTCCAGCGTTCAGGTGTCGAGGAAGGAGGGGCTCAGAATCTCTCCCAGGGTGCTCACACGCAAGAGAACCCGGAAGAAAGGACTGCATGTAACCGTCATCCATCATCCGCCATCCAGAGTGCAGACACCCAGCAGGGTAGGCATCAGCCGGGTGACTCACCCAGCGGCTCTCAGTCCATTCGCTTCCCCAGCAGCCACATGCCCGCCTAGTGACCTGGCTCTCAGCACTCAGCTCGGACTCCTCCTTCGGAAGACTTGGTCCCGCATTATTTTTTTCTCCTCCTGTGAAGTTTGGCTTACTTTGATAAATACTTCAAGTGTCAGGCAAATGCATTGATAGAGCCTACAGTGCACCCACCAGGAAACGACAAAGCTGATCCCTGCACCTTCTTATTCACTCCTGGGTTTGTGACGGAGACTTTTCTGATGCCCGCTCTCCCCATACTGAGGAGCTTTCTATACCTTCAGAGGCCATGATTCAGGGACAGTTATGAAATGAAAGGTCTTCACTAGGTTGTCAGTTGTTGAAATGTAATGATCTGACTTTACATTCTTAGCTTGTTTCTATGTGTGGACATAACTTAGAATGTGACCTCCCTAGTAAGGATTACTACTTTTTTCATTTAAAAATTTATTCTTTGTTTCCAGAGAATTGCATGCTCACTGTAAAATATTAGGAAAGTAGAGGAAAACATAAAGAAAGAAAAAAAACTATCCATAATCCTCCTAATTGGAAGTAATTACCATTTTGGCATACTTGCTTCCGGCTGCTCTGTATGGCATTTTTAATTATGTAGCTGAGATATCCCCAGTGCACTGGGAAGGATGTTGTTATTGACTGGCTAGCCCTGTGTTGAACAATTGATTTTGAAGCTTTTTACACATTGAATGCTTGGCTCTTGCTGTCAGTAGAGGTTGAGGTCATGTGTTGAGAACATGTGTGGAAGTTGACTTCCTAACTTGGTGTGATGGTCTCTGTCCAGGTCACATTCCACTTGTCGGCCCTTCCATTTTCTCTGCAGCTTTTTGTGGAATTTATCGGTAATGAATTATGGCTGGTGGTTTTGGAGGGCGCCCTCTGCACGAGGAGTGGTCTGCCCCTGGAGTCCCTGCCTGACCTAAGACCACCTGTGAAGGAAGAGACCTACTGGCCGGGCTCTGTGTGTAGCCCTTCCGGCCGTTGCTCATCGTGATGACCACATATCATAACCGTCGAGTGTGTGAGGCTCTGTAAGTGACAGAAAGGCTTGCTTTGGGGTCTTTATACACTGAAAGTGCTGAGGAAGATCAAGATATGCCCATTTGGCATGCATATAAGCATAAGCGATGGATGTGGGCAATGGGGTGAGGGTGAGGGCAGGATTGGGGGGGATGAGAGGACATTGTGGGGATAAGGTCACATTTGTAATATCTTAATCAATAAAGGGAAAATTAATTTTTTAAAAAAGATATGCCCATTTGAACACTGACAAAATTATTTTCAAAGTAGACCTTCCCCCCTGGGATTTTCTTGGATGAACATCTCTCCCCCGCAAAGGAAAAGCGTCTTGTAGTTATAAGTAAAAGTTTAAAATCAGCTGTATCTGGAGCACAGAATTGTAAGCGTGGGTGGTCGTCTGCACAGCCCTGGACGCAGCCTGTTATAGAAACCCTAACGTAGTATCTTCTAACCTTGGGGTTCTGGCTGCTCTTTCCTTCCTGGTGTTTTCTCATCCCCCTTGGACAGAAGTTCCCAGAGGTCCCCCTTCATCCTCCAGGTTCTCCCATGGGTTGGTTGTGGTCCCTTGGATAAGGGGTACATTCGGTGGACTCCCTGCGCAGAGGGCAGTGCCACCAACAGCTCCCGTCACACAGTGGGGCATGTGGCCACCAAAGCCCAGGGGAGGGAGGCGAAAGGCCACTCCTGACAGGGTGATCTTGAGCGTGTTTCTAACCTCTCTGAGCCCCGAGTCCCACGCCTGTAAAGCAAGATGGTCTCTGAGGTCCCTTTGGCTCTAAAGCTGTGCCTGTTGCCCTGGCCAGTTTGGCTCAGTGGATAGAGCATCGGCCTGCAGACCAAAGAGTCCCAGGTTCGATTCCATCTGGGGCACGTACCTTGGTTGCAGGCTCCTTCCCGGCCAGGACCCTGGTCAGGGCGTGTGCAGGAGGCAACCAATCGATGTGTTTCTCTCACATCGATGTTTCTCTCAGTCTTTCCCTCTCTCTTCCACTCTCTCTAAAAGATCAATGGAAAAATATCCTGGGGTGAGGATTCAAACAAACAAACAAATATAACTGTGTCTGTGTCCTCACTTGTAAAACAGGTTTCTACCTCATAGGATTGTTAGGTTAAGTTGACTGGGAAGCTCTTAGCAGGGCACCGCCCACACAGTGTAGGATGCAGTGTGGGGAGCAGTGGCACAGCAGGGTGGCACAGTGGGGTTGCTGTCTTCCAGGACTTGTCCAGATGGGCTGGGACGACCCTCTGCTCCCAGAGACCCTGTTGGACACCTGCAGTGGTGCCCTCGGCATTGCCTGTAGCCAGGGGGTTTTCTCACCGGACGCCTGTTAATTTGCCTGTTACAAGTTTTCAGCTCTTCCCTCTCTTCCCAAAGAAACGACTCCAAATCCCTGTCTCAAAATTTGCCTCTGGGGGAATGCAAACTAAAAAAAGAAATAAAATTTCCATGATACATTAAGTGAAAAAAGCAAGGAATGAGGATCCTAAACCTTTTATTCTCAGGATTCCTTTATACTCTTAGAAACTGTTGAGGACCCCAAATATCTTCCATTTATGAGGGTTATAGCTGTCAATATTTAATGTGTTAGAAATTAAAACAAAAATATTTAAATATTAATTCATTTTAAAATTAACCATAATAAATTCATTACAAGTTAATATCAATAACATTTTTAGGGGAAATAACTATTTTCCCAAAGAAACAATCTTTGTGAAAAGAATGGTATCACATTTTTGCAAATCTCTTCAATATCTGACTTGATAGAAGACAGCCACATTTTCAGATCTGCCTCTGTATTCAATCTTCTGCAATTCAGTCTTCTGCAAACTGACACATCATGTAGCCTCAGAAAACTCCTGTGTACCTGTGTGAGAAAAGGGGCAATCACACCTCAGTGTTGTGAAAGTAGTTTTGATCTCATGGACCCCCCTGAAAGGGTCTTGGATGTACTGATAAACGTGCTCTCCAAAAAGAAAAAGAAAATGCCCTGGTAGTAAAAGTGTCAGTTTCCCTGGTGTAAATTCTCCCACTGTGGCCAATTTCAAGCTACCAGCTTGACCCCACTCACGGTGGAGTTGGGGATGAGAGGACCTGGACAAGCCTGTGTAGGCCAGCTGCAGGGAGCCACTGTGTACAAAGCACACTGAGAGCCACTGACAACGTCCCTGGTAGGACTCACAAGGAAAATAGCACGGTTACTTCCAAGAGAGTAACCCAGTGACTGGAGGGCTGGACTTTTTAACCAAATATCTTTTATAGCTTTTGAATTTTGTTTCACGTGCATGTATAACCTAGTCCAAAAAAAAAAAAAGATTTTAAGGGTCTTCCATTCTTAAAATGAACTCTAAAAATATAAATTGACCTATAATTGTATAATTGTAAATCTCCACAGTTTTCCCATCGCTTTGTGGCATCTCTTAGAATTGGTTCTGAGCACCAGTGGATGGTTCTCACATCTGTCTCCTCCTTGTCTTGCTTCACAGACTCCCTTCCCTCCTCAGCGTCTTTCCAGCCCAAGCCAGGTGCATGCTGATATTTGGGATTTAGATTCAGCCTCAATTCAGCATGAGGCACAGGGGCAGCTCCACTAGTTGGTGCATTTATGCAGCCACTTTAAGCAACTTCTCCTTTGTAATTTGAGATTTGAGTGGCTAAAGCATCTTATTCCCTGAACATTTGGGATTACCTTTTTACTTGTCTC
Organism: Myotis lucifugus; assembly: GCF_000147115.1. Taxonomy (NCBI): domain Eukaryota; kingdom Metazoa; phylum Chordata; class Mammalia; order Chiroptera; family Vespertilionidae; genus Myotis; species Myotis lucifugus. The sequence goes on along the minus strand of NW_005871264.1, from coordinate 1,425,318 downwards.
TTTTGTGCTTTTGGTAACCTAAAGGCTTTTCTGAGAACATTCTCGATCTCCCTGCAGCCACAAACAGAATTATAACTACATGCGTGGAAAATTGAATATTGTCCATCTGACTCTATGCAGAAGGATAGAGACTAGGAAGCATTTTAATAAAATTATATATACTCCTGCATGCTCTGCAACATTGCAAACCTTTCTGTAACAATGACGGTCACTTTGCCTCAGGCTTCCTAAGGGGTGTGTGTGTGTGTGTGTGTGTGTTAAAGAACATTTCACTTATTAGATTAACCACTGGAGATTAGTTCTGTTTGAGAGTTACCCTTGATAGCTCATTGATGTCTTAGAACCTGTGCTGGTTTAACTAGAAGCAGCAGCTAGCTACACAGGTCTTGTTGACACATGTTCCCTTCATTCAGTTGAATCATCTTCCCTTGGGCTTGGTCAGAGGTTCTTGAGGGATGTAGAACAGCCACCCCTTGGGAAGAAAGCTGATTTTCAGGAACCTGGGGATGCATAGATTGTCTCAAATTTGAGATTGTGGTGAGAGAAATAAGATTTGAAAAGGAGAGAATGTTAGCATAAGAAATTCTACAAAAGTCCAGCAGGCAAAGGAGATTGCAATCTTAGCAGCCTGGGTGGGCGGGAGCTGCGGTGGTTGGTGGCTCCTCCATAACCTGTAGTTAAGTAACGGAAGGAATGTCTGTGGCATGCTTGGCATCCGGATACTCCGTATCCACCCAGGATGAGCAGCCCTGTGTGACCTTCATGTTGCAGATGACCAGGAAGTGGAGGTAGCAAACACTATATCCGTCCCCTCTCTCCGGCCCTGACGTTGATGTGCTGTCACTGCCTCAGCCCAGGATGCCTGGAGTGACCCACACACTCCGCTTGGAGAAACTTCTGTGCTTGGGCTGGAGTCTATTCATAAGCACAGGGCACACAGGTTTTCCAGGTGGTTACCTGGAGATGAAAGATTTGGATGTTCCAGCTGCTGTTGGACTGAGAAATCTAAGGCTGAAAATTGGCCCCATGTTCAGCAGAAGAACCTCAACAGAAGATTGAGGATTCTCTTCGCAGTTCCTCTCCTGGCGGCTGATGGGAGAGAGACACAGACCGGGTTTCAGCGCTAGTTCTGCCACTTGACAGTTGTGTGACACTGGCAAGTTACCTGCCCTCCATTCCCCCTCCCCCCCTTTCCAGTATTCAAGTATTTTATTTCCTTAATCACAATGTTAAAAAATATTTTCCCAGCCCTGGCTGTGTGGCTTAGCTGGTTGACCATGGTCCGTGAACTGAGAGGTCACTGGTTTGATTCTGGTCAGGGCACATGCCCGGGTTTCCAGCTCAATCCCCAGTAGGGGGCATGAAGGAGGCAGCCAGTCGATCTTTCTCATCGATGTTTCTCTCCTTTCTCTTAAAAAAATATATATATTTAAAAACATTTTTTCCCAGCTTCAATGACACATAGAAATTGTGTATATTTGAGGTATACACCCTCAGTTTCCTTATTGGTAGAATTGGGATTCAAATAGCTCAGGGTGAGATGGAGACACACAGTGGCCAGCGGTGTCTGGACGCAGTTCAGGGCTGCAGATGTGAATGAGGACCTTCGCTCGCTCCCTACCACACAGCACCACGTAGCTGTGGGAATTCCCCAGCTTCCCGAAGAGCACGGCTGTTTGCTGGCCGGGAGGGAAGGGCCTGCCACTCTGTTCCGGGTTACTTCTGGGCTAATGCAGCATCTGTCACTGGTCTATAAATGAACTCAGACATGTTTCCCAAAGCAGATGCATCTGGGCATCTTGAATGCTCATAAAGCCAGCCGCCCCTTCCTCTCCCATCCGCCTCCCCGCTGTGAGCCTTCTAGCTCCCCCTCTGCTTTTCCTCACGACACAGGTGGCTCAGGTGTGTGCTCCTCCTTTGTGATTTTCTGACAGGATAATCCTAGGAGCTCAGAATTCGGGTGCTGAGTTGCCTGCAGTCGTGTCACGTGGTGGTGGTTCAGAAAATACCCTTCCTGCTCACTGAGCCACAACCCGGCAGGGGCCACACCCAGCCCATGACTCCAGGCCTCATGCTCTCCTCGAGCTCCTGTGAGAAATGCAGGTGGGTGGACGTAATATTGGACGGTGATTCCGTCCTTGCTCAGCACTTGTGGTTCTGTCGATGTGTTTTCTTCATTGGCTCCTGTTTCTTTTCTAGGATTTACTCCTCCTTTTAAAGCTTTCTACTTAGCCAGAGTCTTTGTGGTTTTCTTCCACTTTGACCCCTCTCCCCGCCCCCCAAATAAACCATCCTCCCTCTTCCTCCTTTTCTCTCCAGAATGTGCTTGTTTTGTATAGTGTACCCCCTCCACCAGCATTTTCTCATTTTCCCATTTGCTCTGCTGCTCTCACCTCTGCCCTAGGCTTGAGGGAGCTGGTTATATGACCCTGTGGCAGGTTTCCAAGGGCAGTTGCCACACTCGGGCCTTCGGGTGAAGCCTGAAGTGCGTCCCCTTGAGGGGCCCCTGACTAGGCTGCATTTCTGCCAACCATTGGCCACCCTCCTGCCCGAAATGCAGTGGTGGGCTGGACCTGCAAATGGGAAATTCCTGCCTGCCTGCCGGTGCCTCCCTCGGAGACGCCCAGAGCAGGTGATGTCATCAAGCACGGGGCTTATTGGCCTGGGATACGGAGGAGGTGTACTTGCTAGAAATCACCGCTGGCAAAATCATTCTTGGACTGTCGAAGTTTACTTACCCTTTATTTTCCCTCAGTATCACCTGTGTGTTATGTTTTCCCGATGGGAGATAGTTTTTGGTAAGTAGGAATTATTGTAGTGTTCATTTCAGTTTCAAATAAACCTTACATTTTCTTATTCATTCCTCTGAAAATGAGCAGGGCAGGGATTGCAGGAACTGTGCCTGTCATAAGGCTGTGTGGCGCGCCGAGAGGAGGGCGTCCCATCATAAGCACTGTGCCTGCGTGGCTGTTCCTAGTGAATTTGGAAGTTATGCTGTGCCCAGGTCACCTAGATGCTCCTTCTGTCTTGCCCCATCCCCCAGCACTCCACTCACTGGTGTAAACCGGGACCACACCCCGTTCCCCAGCTTCTCGCGATGGTTTACTGGACTTTGTAGATGGCATCCCTCTTCCTTACAGAAATTTCTTGAGTGATGCTCCTTAGTCCTGCTCTCCTGATCCTTCACCAGAGTGAGACTGATATTTGCCGTCCGTCAGTTGTGGGAGCCACAGCTCCCCGATGTCATAGTAAAGGCTGTCACGTGTGTTCTTTCGCACTACCTCATTTATTCCTGTTGTTGTTACGGGCATGCTGGTATGGAAATTGGGGAGTCTCAGAGACGCACTAGTGCTTTTAGTCATGGTGTCCCTCCCATTCCAGCTGGGGTGGTGGGAGTCAGGCCAGCTCTGCACCAGGCCCTGAAACCCATGCAGGGCACCTTCCATCCCGCCCGCCCCATTCCCTCATCAATAAAAAGAAGGGTTTGGACAGATTGTGTGGAACTCGAGAGCTATAAAAACCCACAGCACCTCTTTCTCTGAAAGGGAAAGTTGTTTCTGAAGTGAAGGCTAGACCAGCACCATCCAATAAAAATGTGATGCAAGCCACATATGTAATTTAAAACTTTCTGGTAGCCACATTAAAAAAGATGGAATTAATTTCATTAAAGTATTTAATTTAGCCCAATAAATCAAAAATATTACCATTTCAACATGTAATCAATATACAAAATTATTAATGAGCTACTTTACATTCTTTGAGCTGAACTAAGTGCGTCTCCCCTTGGACCAGCCACATGGCCAGTCCTCAGTAGCTACATGGCCAGTGGCTATGCTGATGGGCAGCACAGGTCTCCTGGGACCACCTGGAGTCCTAAGACCTCAGCTTGGTCCGCAGGACCCACAGCTTCCATCCTTGGCCAGCCTTTTCATTTTTGTGGCTGGAATTTATAAAGCAGGGACTCACAGATGATTTAAACTGGAGTCTGTACAAAAGACTGCTTTTCTTCAGTGATGTTCCCCTACCTCCGTAAGTGCTCTCAGTCGGAGCTGGAAGACCCGTTCTGCCCACCTAGAGTCTTGGAGAAGCGCTCCCAGCAGGTGCACAGAAGGCCTGGATGCTTTGAGCAACTGCAAACAAGAATAAGAGGATGCGATTTTCCATGACGTTGCTGAGCAGTGTGGGCTTAACCTTCTACTATCCAGAGCCAGGGTCGGGAGGGGAAGGGAATTCCCCTTGGGGAGGGAAAATTAAGAAATAAATCAAGCAATAAATCAAGACTTTGTCTTTGTCTTTTCATGTAGTGGAATAGAAGATGAACTCAACTGAATTCAGTGAAGATGTAGAAGAAGGTAAAAAAAATACTTATTAAAATTATTTTTAACTTAATACTATTACTGGGTCATACATTCACAGGGTTCAAAAATATAAAATGATACAAAATAAAAAATCAATGAAAAGTCTCCCTGCCCTGGTACCCATGCACCTTATCTGTGTGTCTTTCCAGAGTTACTTTTCCTAAAAGCATCATTTAAAAGGTAGTATTTCTTTCCCTCCATCTCCTCTCTCTCCCCCACCCTCCAAAAAGACTTTAAAACCAGTTTTGAACAAAATGTTCTTGGAAGGGGTTTTATTGTGTAGCACTAGTCTGGTAAGATAAACATTGCTTGGCTGGAAGGTGCAGTTTTATTGTGACTAGACTTTATCATCTGAGTGGTCGTGTCAAAGGGCGGCCCACAAACAGCCTGTCACTGGGGGGACCCCGCTGATCTCTGAGCCACCCACAGTCTTCTCCAGCCGAATCCTCTCTCTCCTCTGCCGCAGTTCTAAAAAATAACACTGTGAAAGTGGAGACGGAGGCTGAGGAAGCTGCCCTGGACTGCTCAGTGAATTCCAGGTCTTCGGAGAAGCACCCTCTAGACAGTGTCTTCACCACCCTCCAGGACTCCAGCAAGCGCAAGCAGCCGGGCAGCGAGGGCCAGCCAGACTCTGTCTCCAGCGTGAAGAGGCGGCGGCTGATTCCCGAGGTAAGGGACCCCCCTGTCTGTGCCTGCTTGGGTGCTAACCCTCTGATAAGATGCTGAGTCTCTGCTCGTGGGATCTGGGCAACTCCTGAACGCCTGGGCGTGAGGAGGCTTTCACTTCAGCTGTCCCGTCTCTGGCTTGAGTGTGAAAGTGTCCTTAACTGGAATCTTGTCTGTCTGGGTTCGGAGGGGGCAGGGAGTCTTCGCAGCATCTGCTCTCAGGGAAGGCAGGAACTTGTTGACGGCAAGCCTAGTTTTCCATGGTGCACTCTTAACATAGATTCCTGGGAAAGTGCCAAGGGTTAGCAGGTCTTTTCCTAAATCAAATTCATCTTTTATGTCTATTATGGGAGTTCGTTGCCTAGAGAAACTGTTCAGTGAATCATTTTTGCAAAGTGGGGAATTCTTCTATGTCATATCTGTTATTCCTAGGTTATCTATTTTATGCATTTGTTTTATGTCTTAGTCACCTGCCGGTTATATGGAACTCTGCTGAATTCTGAGAAAGTGGAACTGACATAGTGGCCCCCTCTAGCAGCCTGTAGTCCACATGGGAGATAAGACACGTACACAAAACAGTGAAGACTGAGCCGGGCTGGCGTGGCTCAGTGTTTGAGCATTGACCTATGAACCAGAAGGTTACTGTTTGATTCCCGATCAGGGCACATGCCCGGGTTGCGGGCTCAATCTCCAGTGTAGGGTGTGCAGGAGGCAGCCAATCCATGATTCTCTCTCATCATTGATGTTTCTATCTCTCTCTCCCTCTTCCTTCCTCTCTGAAATCAATAAAAAAAATATTTTTAAAGCAACAACAAAAAACAGTGAAGACTGGGGAGGGACACGAGAAGGGGGTCCCCTGGGATATCTCGTCAGCGAGCCTCCCCATGGATCACAGATTATACCTCAAACTCAGAACATTTTTCCAAATTCTCCAACCCCACCACACACACACACACACACACACACACACACAACTCACTCTCTTTTTTTTTTTTTTTTTTTTTCGCTAAAAGTATTACAAAGGGTATTACATAAGTGTCCTTTTCCCCCCCCCCCCTTAACTCACTCTCTTTGGGAGGACCCAGACAGTTACTTCAATTTCTGCATGTCTGTCCAAAAGAGTCCCCATTTTCAAGTCTCATTATCATGAGCCAGAACACCATGGGGTATCATCCTGGGACTATTATTGGTTTGTTTTCATTATCTACTCTGAGATGCTAGGGAAGCTCCAAATAAACTGGGCGTTTATGGATTTTAGAGACTGAGTCTTCAGTAAGTAAAAACGATTCTTTGAGTGGCAAACTGATGAAGTTAAGATTTTCACCAGGATTCAAGTACATGTGTACGTTACATTATAATGAGTACTGACCTGCATCCCACATCATGGAACATTGAGCAATACATTTATTTATCTATCTACCTACCTACCTATTTGTTTGTTTATTTATTTATTTAATCTACCAGTCAATTTATTTATCTAGGTCCCCTCTCCAAAAACAGCTTTGTTGACAACAGTTTACATAACTATACAATTTGCTAATTTACAGTGTATAATTCAGTGGTTTTTCATATGTTCATAGAGTTGTGCAACCACCACCACCACAGTAAATTCCAGAACATTTTCATCACCCCACAAAGAAATCCTGTACCCATTATCAGTCAGTTCCTATTCCCTGTTGCTCTAGCTCCTGGCAACCATTAATCTACTTTTTGTCTCTGGATTTGCCTATTCTGAACATTTATTATAATTGGAATCATAGAATACGTGGTCTTTCGTATCTGGTTTCTTTTACATAGCAGATGTTTTCCACGTTCATCCAGGCTGTGGCATGTATCAGTGCTTCATTTCTTTTTATGGCCGAGTAATAGTCCATTGTGTAAAGATACCAGTTGATGGACATTTGAGTTGCTTTCACTTTTTTATTATCATGAGTAATACTTGAGCAATACATTTTTAAAGATCTATAATGCCCAGAAAATAGGTTGAATTTTTTAAAACCTATATGAATTTTTTATACCTTTCTTTATACCTTTTTATTTAAAAAAAAAAATAAAGGATTGATTAGAGATATCCCACCCTTGACTCTGGCTTCCTAAAACCAGCACTGGCTGCATACCTTGTTACCCTGGGGAAATTTTCCCGTGTGAGTGGCAGTTTCTAGTGCAGTAAGCATTTACTACAGATTAAATCTCAGATTTCTGTCTGCTGAGATACCTTTTATGGCAAATGAAAGCTACAAGATAGTAGAATAGTTTCTTTGAAAAACGTTTAACCATTTGCTGTTTCTTATGTCTTACTTTAAACCATAATTTATTATCCTTTCCCCTAATGATTGGTATTTAGGTGTTTTGCACTTTTATACTATTACAGCGGTGCCCCAGGACCATCCATGTAAGTAAACCTGGGCCCCTCTGTGAGTGTTCTCTGGATTGGATTCCTCGAGGTTATTCTGAAAGTGTTGAGAAGTTTGAGAAGCACTATGTTAGCTCCTAAAGGAGCTCCTAAAAGTTTTTCTTCTGTTTGTCATCTGCTTATGGTCAATCCTACAAAGCTTTCCCTCGCTGGTTTGGCTCAGTGGATAGAGCGTCAGCTTGCATACTGAAGGGTCCTGGGTTCGATTCCGGTCAAGGGCACAGGCCCGGGTTGCAGCCTCGATCCCCAGTAAGGGGTGTGCGGGAGGTAGCCTATCAATGATTCTCTCTTATCATTGATGTTTCTGTCTCTCTCTCCCTCTCCCTTCCTCTCTGAAATCAGTAAAAATATATATTTTTTAAAATCCTACAAAGCCCTTCAAGTGTGTGAGTAAAGCCAGAATTCAAGTGGGACACTGAGTTGAGCCTATTGATTCACTTTTGCTGTATGCCAACTCTCCCCTACCCCCCAAAAAACCCCAAACTTAAAACAACCACCATTTTATTCAAAGTTATGTGGGTCAGCTGGTGGTTCTCCTGATTTGGCCTGACATGGCTGGGGCGAGGTGGTCTGGAATGACCTCACTCCCACATCCAGGGTTGCCCCTGGGCTGGCAGGGAGGACTGCAGCTTCCCCTGTGCACTTTCTCACCCTCCCCGAGGCCAGTCCAGGCTTGTTCACATGACACGGAAGAGTTCCTGGGAGCAAGACAGGTCAAGCTCAGGACTGCAGACTCACCAGGCTTCTGCTTGCATCACGTTTGCTAACGTCCCACTGGTCAAAGTCAGTCATGTGGCCCAACCTGGGTGCCCGGGTGGGAAAGTAGATCCCACCCCTGGTGGCAGGAGCAGCCAAGTCCCATTGCAAAGAGGCTGTCACACAGGGTGGGGCAACTGGTGTGGCCGTTCTCATCAACAGTTCACCACAGTGAGCAACAGCAAGCTCCACATCTAGGAGGAATTCTGACTGTGTGAAGCCCGGGTTCTGGCCTTCGTGGACACAGATAGCGTCACTCTTTATGCCTTCATTCAATAAATTTCTGTTCTCACGGCGTCATAGAGAAGGGAGCATCTTCATATTCTTGGAGCAGAAAGATCGAGAGAAGGTGCTTATGGTTTGTGTTTTAGTTGAATCCTTCAGCATGTGAAGCAAGTCAGGAAAGACCTGGCATTGGGCTAGCACCCCACGAGGTTCACAGTGGAGGGGTTGCCCGCACATCACATGAGTGATGTGATGGTTTCAGCTTTGTCAGGCCCGAGCTTCAGGTACCACCCGGGAATTCTGACATGTTCAGAGAAAAGGGAACCAAAATATATTTGAATATTTCTAGTATGACTGGTCCAATTTTCATATTCTAATTGGTCAGATAGGTTTACTTTGCAATGGATTGCTATAGTTCTAATTCATTAGATTTTGGCAAGGAAAAGACATGTTTACTCCTGGGTTTTATTTTGGGTGTTAGCTGTGTTCATTTTCCTTAGTGTATATAAAGCGAGGTTGATCTCCCTGCACCCCTTCCTGTTCTGTAAAAAGAATATATGTAAGTAAAGCCTTTTGAAACTCTTGAGCCTCCGTGTAGAAAGGTGTCATGTGATTTCAAGGCAGTATTTCCTTCTAAACTTCATGTGAGTCAATTTGTCAGGAGCCTCAGAACCCTGGGGACCTCAGAACAACCCATCAATTTTATGGAATTATAGTACATGTTGATTTTTCAGAATGGTACTAGTCCTAGTTCAGAGTGAAGAGTCCTTTATCCTTCTCCCCCTGAGTTTTCTCTGATCCTTCTTACATATGTGGTGGCAGGGGTGGAGGTGGAGGTAAGGAGTGTGTGCAGCTTTCTTCAGCACAGTCTTCACAGGGTGAGACCAGAGGAACCAGGAGGCTGAAACAAGCAGTCATCAAAAGATGGGAAGCAAGTGCAGTAACAGTATTGGGGGGAGGTAGAAGGGAGCACAGGGGGATAAATGGTGAAGGAAGGCGACGACTTGGGGTGGTGGACACACAATATAATATACAGATGATGTATTGTAGACTCGTACACCTGAAACCTATATGATTTTATTAACCAGTGTCACCCCAATAAATGCAATAAAAATTCTTTAGAAAGTAATAAACAACAATAACAAACAAAAAAAAACAGTTGAGTCCCTACTCGACAAATACCACCATTCCTTATTTCATGTATCCATATAATAAATTAGTGATGAGAGGATTAATATCTTCACCAGACAGATGAGAAAACTCAGGCATGTAAGTTAGTAAAGTGCTGGGATGCCGGTGGGGCAGCCTTGTTCCTGGTGTAGAGTGATTGGGACGCTCGGCTCCCTGCTCCCCGTCCAGGCGTGAGCCCCACCTGCTCCTGTCCAGCCCATAGGAACACAAAGTAGCAGAATGAGCTGAGATTCTAGAGTCAGCTAAGGGGAAGTTCGCCATGGGGCCTTTGGCCAACTGGTGACCTCCCAGACTCAGGTTCCTACATGGTGATGAGGGATGATACTGCTCACTCATTTCCTATGTGGGTCATTGAGATCCATGTAAGGAGCCCAGCACAGGGCCTGACCCATGCCAGCCTTCAGAACTGTTTACTTACTGCCCCCCACCCCCATATCCAACTCCACCCCTTGTGGTCACTATTCAACTGCCTCCCTCCAAGGGAAGCCATCTGATGCCCGTTAGGACACCCAGGTCTGAGCACCCTTGATTCTGAACACCATTCAAGTCTGAGCACAGGAGACCACCTCTGTCTTCTTCCCCAAACCCAAAGGGAGGGGAGGAAGGTGACGAGGGGAGGATTTGAGTGGTAACTCTGATGCTAAAGGTATGTCACATGCAGACTCATCAGGGCCGATGACTTGTTCATGAGTGACATTTAGTACAATACTAAGAGGAAAAATAAAAACTCCCTGAAAAAATTTAACAAAAGGCTCTATAAAGTCTTATTTGGCGCCTCTGCTGGAAAAGGCTTCATAGCCAAACACAGCAGATGTAGAAGGTGAGCAGCCAACACTTTTATTGGAAATCATCTTTTTGTTCATGGACATGGGGGCGATATTCAATAGCTGTATGTCAGGCAGAAGTTAGCTTTGTTCTCCTGGGGGCGTTTGTTAATGTTTGTTTTTTATCCTAAAGTGTCACTGTGGTTTGTTTTTGGAGAACAAAAATGCCATCTCATTCATTCAGTGCAAATGTACTGAACACCTCCTCCGTGTCAGTTACTGTGGGACCAGCTGGGGGTTTAGAATGGTTTCTACAACAACCATAGCCGATAGGAATTATGGCCGTTCCTGTTTTCACGAGGTGCAGGCAGTCAGCACTGCCACGCCTGCTCCATTGGGAGCTGTGCACTTAGGCACCATGGTGGCTCTAAGGGCTGTGGGGTAGTTATAAGGTGCTGTGAGGAGCCTTTGAGAATGTCCTGCTCTGATACCTTGCTGTCCCTTTTTCTTCTCACTTCCATTGTAGTTGCTTTTTCTGTCCAGATTCTTATTTTCTCAGGCATCATTCCTGATCCTCACCATACACTGTTTGGCAGTGTGAGGATGACCCCAAGGGAACAGCCACCAGGGCAGAGATTGTGTCTGGCTCATTCCCTGTGTGCGCATGGCCTTGCACAGAGCCTGCCAGATGTTGGGCACTCAGTAGTATTTGTTTACTGGCTCAGTGTGGTAGAGAGCTCTTCCATACCTTATTGCTAAACAGTAGCTGATCAGTTGATGATGATGGTGGTGATGATATGAAGAAGAAGAAGAAGAAACATTCTATTGAAAATGAAAAAGGTAAGCATCACTCCTGCTTCATTTACTTGGAGGCGTTTCGCACGTCTGCCTTGACGCCGCATTAATGCTCCACTCCCTGCTCTCTCGAAGGCATGCTGCTTTCTTGGTGTTCCAGTTTGCTGACTCTCTGGGCACCATTTAGCAACTCATCATTCGTTGAACTGAAATCAGTGACTGTTCTTGGATTTGAAGTCCTGAGAAAGCTGTTTAATCCATAAAGCATCTCCATGGTGACACAATCCCTGCGATGTCGCTGAGCACAGACACGTGGAATCTCCCCTAAGTAGTCTACTTACCCCTCACCTGCAACCCAGCGTCAACCTTTTTGTTCAGATTCTCCAGCTGAGAGATTTGGGCATTCCCTCTTGAGTCTGAGGGTGCTGAGGGTGCTGATCAAATCCAGGATAGAGGCTGGCACTGCCAAGCCTGAGCTTTGCTGCCGAGTTCCCATATGGTTGGAAGATGAACCTTGGAGAATCACGAACAGTGTGTCAGCCAGACACCCAGTGCCAAGTAGCACAGATTTAAGATTTCTTGATACTCCTAGACAGCTGAGCAGAGATTGTATCAGCGGCTGCCAGTGCAGCCAGCCCGTCGTCGCCTTGTCAGCGTTTGTGGAGTTCATTGGAGCACTGAGTTGACAGGTCACCGCTGTGGAGATGTCTAAGAACCTTCTCTTCGGTGCTCGTGTTGTGTTTTGTGTTGTGTATCCGAGGTCTCTGCGAGTGAGGAATGTTGCCCTCTACTGGGACTCAAACTTAATTTTTTATTCAAGCAGGTTAGCCAAAAATGTTTCAGCGGGTGGCACTGTTCCTAACATGCTTGGTAGAAACTGAAATGTTTTTATTAATGAGGCTGAATATTGAGAGTTATAGGGGGGATTTCCAGTTCCGATGTACCCTGGCCTTCTGCCTGCTGTGGGGAGGTAGGGGAGTCAGAGGACGTCTGTTTGTTGTTGGTATTCAAACAGTTCACCCAGAAACTTCCCCCTGCTTACTTTCTTTTTTTCTTTTTTTTAAAATATATTTTATTGATTTTTTACAGAGAGGAATGGAGAGAGATAGAGAGCTAGAAACATCGATGAGAGAGAAACATCGATCAGCTGCCTCCTGCACATCTCCTACTGGGGATGTGCCCACAACCCAGGTACATGCCCTTGACCGGAATCGAACCTGGGACCTTTCAGTCCGCAGGCCGATGCTCTATCCACTGAGCCAAACCAGTTTCGGCCCCCTGCTTACTTTCTAGCCTGGGATTGGTTTGTTCAGATCTCCCTCTAGAACAGCGGTTCTCAACTTGGGGTCGAACGACCCTTTCACAGGGGTCGCCTAAGACCATCGGAAAACACATATATAATTACATATTGTTTTTGTGATTAATCACTATGCTTTAATTACGTTCAATTTGTAACAATGAAATTGGGGGTCACCACAACATGAGGAACTGTATTAAAGGGTCGCGGCATTAGGAAGGTTGAGAACCACTGTTCTAGAACCTGTACTCTTGCTGCTTGGCATGTGGGTTTCTGGTGATCTCTCTTCACAGAATCTTTTTAAAAAATATTAGTGGGGTCACTTGTCAAACACAGACCCTGTTGATAAAATCTTTCCTAATGCAGTTATGACTTCTTTAGTGATGGACATTACAAGCTTAAATGGGGGGAGCAGCTAAGTGGTTTTGGACTGGGACAAACCTTGGAACTTAAGATAGGGCACACTCCTCTGATGCCACGGTGCAAGTCGCAGCGTGGAGGGGACACCACACACTATGCGCGAAGAGAAATAGAAATAGTAGTCAGGTCAACGAGGATCAAATGAGACATATGAATAGTTGAGAGCGGACATTTCATTATTTTGATTCTACCTGTGAGATCCACAGAGCGGTGTGTACACTAGACGATCTATACTGACAACACACGAAAAATAATTGACTAACCCAGTCGAATGACTGAGCATCCATACAGCTAGAACATAGGAGTATACATACGATCAAAAC
>NW_005871264.1:1395854-1408064 GCF_000147115.1 Myotis lucifugus | reverse complement strand
CTTGACCTATGGTCCAAACACGTGGCCCCACGTGGCCTGAGTTTTAGAGTTCAGGTGCATGTAGTTGAGTAGGATTGAAAACCACGAGAATGTTGTAAACATCTTGATCACGCCCTTACTTTGCCTCGTGGAATCTGTCTATAAAATAAAGACACAGCTTGTGGGCACTGTCACTGTCTCTCAGAGAAGCAGCGTCCCACCGAGACCCAGCTTTCATTCTCTTGTCTGTCTTTTCTAAGCCTTTCAGCTGCCCCACTCAGGTTCACCCTTGGCCGTGCTGGCGTGGCACACTCAAATTTCTCTATATTGGTAAAACCTCCTAGTTATCTCATGATCCACGGGACCGCCAAAGTTATTTTGGTATAATAGAATTTAAGGTGCATAAGTTGCTAAAAATCTAATTTACAGTCTGCAGGAATGAGCACATAAGGCACTTTGAATTTATTTGGGCAGTGCTTTTCAACAGTGACCCACAGCCGTAATCCATCTTGCAGAGAAATACAGCTCACATATATGAGTTTACATGTAATTATGTAGCTACACCCAGAAATGAAACAAAACTTTCCCAAATTTAATTCATGCACAGTGCACTGTGGTATTTTCTATTCTATTTTCTTTCATACTTCCTCCTTCCCTCCCTCTTTCTTCTTATGCTAGTCATGATCCATCAAGTCAATTGCACCAATTTACTAATGGGTCATGACCCACTGTTCCAAACACACTGCATTAGGGGTAAGATTTCTAATTATCTCTATCCCTTCCTTTTTCCAAGTTTCTGATGCGTGTATTTGGGCGGGGAGGCTTCCTTCCTTTCCTCCTTCCTATTCCTTTGCTTTCTGCCAGATAGCAGAACAAAAAAATATATTAAGAGCTTAAAACCCCACCTCTAGCTCAGTTGTCCTGTACTCCTCCCCTGGCAAACAGGCCTGTAAGATGCACCTTCCGTGAGTGAGTTACCCTGCTCCTGGTGCTGAAGGCAAGCTCTCTTGTTTACCAGTAGAGAGTAATCATTACAACTAGTTTTATAAAAGGCCCATAGGGTTACCTCTGCTCTGGCTTAGGAGTAACATCCTATATAATAAGAGAGGGATATGCTAATTATCCATTACACTGTAACATCACCACCAATCTGCAAGTGGTGGAGAGCTACAGGAGGGCTTCAGCAGCGAGCTACAAGCAGCGGAGAGCTACCAGCGGCGGTGGGCAGGTGGCTAGCTGAGGCAAGAGGCAGCGAGCTACTCACGCACGGATTCGTGTACAGGGCTACTAGTTATTTAATAATATCATAAACCTGGCCAGTGTTTCCCAGTGGGTTAGAGCAGTGGTCGGCAAACTCATTAGTCAACAGAGCCAAATATCAACAGTACAACAATTGAAATTTCTTTTGAGAGCCAAATTTTTTAAACTTAAACTATATAGGTAGGTACATTGTTATTAACTTAATTAGGGTACTCCTAAGGCTTAGGAAGAGCCACACTCAAGGGGCCAAAGAGCTGCATGTGGCTCGAGAGCCGCAGTTTGCCGACCACTGGGTTAGAGCATCAGCCCATGCACTGAAGGGTCGCGCAGGTTCAATTCCTGATCAAGGACATTTACCTGGGTTGCAGGTGGGGTGCTGCAGGAGGCAAGCAATCATTGTGTCTCTCACATCTCTCTCTCTCTCTCTCTCTCTCTCTCTCTCTCTCTCTCTCTCTCCCTCTCCCCCTCCCCCTCTCCTTTCCTTTCCTCCCTCCCTTCCTTCCACTCTCTCTGAAAATCGATGGAAAAAATGTCCTTGGGTGAGGATTAACGATGACAACAAAATAATAATCATATTGTAATAATGAATATTAAGTACTTATGTACATTAAGTCCTCACAACCCCACGAGACCGGTACATTATTTATCCCTGAGTTATGCACAGGAAGCTGAGACATGAAAGGTCATGTAATGTAACAAGGTCACACAGAGGACAGACAGCATGACAGTTGAGCTGAACACTTACCCACTCCTTTCACCTCTATAGTCAAGTTATTCATGAAGCTAGTGGCCTGTCTGAACTGCTCCTCTGTCTTAAGCATGTATTTGAGAGTGGTAGAACCCCTTGCTCTGCTTTAAACTTCCTTGTATGTGGTTAACTGACATTCATTGAGCTTCTCTGTGTCCCAGGCACTGTGCTTGGCACTGGGGGTAGACTCAGGAATGGCCTGCTCCCATCAGGTATCCATCCTGCTATTGGATGAGGATGGGGATAGCTTGGTGAGGAGACCCCAGGAGGGAGTAGGGCAGGGGCAGGCTCCCCAACCCAGCATGTCCTGCTCCTGTGCTCTTGGGAAGTGGGGGGAGGGGAGAGGTACAGGAGGGACCAGTGCCTCTGACCCTTCATCAGCTTAGACAGATGAACCCTGAGAAAGTATTGGGCAGCTCTGTGGGATAATTAAAACACAAGAATTCCTATATCTTCAGGTTCCTAGGAGAGTAAAATAGCTTTTCTTTGGCATGGTTATCAACAGAGATATCAGAGAAAAATTAACCTTTCTGTAATATGAGTCATTATTTTGTTATCTAAGAGGGTCAAGAAGTAGTTGATTAATTTAAATGAAAATAGCATGGAAGTTTAGAAGGATCAAGGTTTTATGATGATGTGACCTTGTGGCCTGTTTTCACCCTGGGCCTACCTCTTCTCACACCATGTTGCTCACCTGCCACTGTAACCCCCGCCTCTTGAAATTGTTCCTTGCCCTGCAAGAGGAAAAACCTCACATGCTGTTTGATGCGGCATGAGTTATCGGAAGGTTAACAAATGACACTGAATCTGCCTGGATGAGGAAAACGGAGAGCAGGCCCTGGAGAGGACCAACGCCCACTCCGGAGCTCGTTCGAAATGCAGACCCAGGGATCAGGATCTGCATTCTAGCAAGACTCCAGGTGACTGCATTTCAGAAGCCCTGGCTGGGCCAGCCGAGCCAGCCACGTTTTCCTTCGGATGCACCTTGTTCCCGTCCATCCCGCAGTTGCCTTGGGCACAGGCATGTCTGTGGACGTGAACCGTTTGCAAAGCTTCAACCCTGCCTGCTCCCCTGACAGCCACCAGTGCTTGCCAATGAGCTCTTTTGCTTGATTACACCCTGGAAAATATATTCCCATACATTTTGGGGTCAAATTCAACATTTGCCAAAAACAGCTTTATAAAGTTAGGACTGAAATACAATGAATGGCACATAAAGTGTACCATTTGGTAAGTTTTGACATGTGTATGTCAGTGAAGCCGTCACCACAATCAAGATAATAAACATACCCATCATCAGCTACCATTACAGTTTCAGCCCTTTTGCATCCTCCCTGCACACCACATAACTTCTAATCTGCTTTTTGTCACTTTTGATAAGTTTGTATTTTCTAGAAATTTATGTGAATGGAATCCTATAGTATGGTATCTTTTGTTTGGCTTTTTTCAGCATAATTACTTCGATTTATCATGGTGTAACAGTTTTATTATGAGTAGTATTCCTTTGTACGAATATAACAGTTTGTTTATATACTTGTTAATAAAAATTTGGGTTGTTTGCAGTTTGGGGCTATTTACAAATAGGGCTGCCATGAACATTTGCGTAGAAGTATTTATATGATCTTGTGCTTCCATTTTGCTTGTAAATAAATTCCTAGGAATGGAATACCTGGTTCATATGGTCCATGTATGTTTAATTTTCTGGGAAGTACCAAGTATTTCCCGAAGTGGTTCTATCCCCGCCAGCAGTGTCTGAGGGTTCCAGTTCCTTCACCTCATCTCCAGCACTCTTTATTGTCTTTTTTATTACCCACTCTGGTGGGTGTGATGTGGCATTTCATTGTGGGTTTTTTGTTTGTTTGTGTTTTTTGGTATAGCAAAGGTGGAAATTTATTGAAGAACAAGTACAGAGTCCCATGTGGGTAAGGGGAAAGAATCTCGGAGGGGGAAAGAGTCCCCACATTGTGCTTTGATCTGCACATTAATAAGCGTCCTTTATGTGCGTATATGCCATTTATATATCTACTTTGAAGTGGCTGTTGAAATAACTGATTGGGTTGTCTGTTACTGTATTTGAGAGTTCTGTAAGTATCCTGGGCTCAAGTCCTTTATCAGATAAATGATTTGCCAGTATTTTATTCCATTCTAAGCTGTTTTTCATTCTTTTTTTTTTAAAAAAAATATATATATTTTTTTCATATATTTTATTGATTTTTCACAGAGAGGAAGGGAGAGGGATAGAGAGTTAGAAACATTGATAAGAGAGAAACATTGATCAGTTGCCTCCTGCACACCCCCTACTGGGGATGTGCCCGCAACCAAGGTACATGCCCTTGACCGGAATCGAACCCGGGACCCTTCAGTCTGCAGGCCGACGCTCTATCCACTGAGCCAAACCGGGTAGGGCTGTTTTTCATTCTTTTAATGGTGTCCTTCAAAGAGCAGAAATTTTTTATTTTGATGAAGTTCAATATATCAATTTGTTCTCTTACGGTATGGATTGTGCTTGTATTCTAGGAGATTTTTGCCTAAACCAAGGTCACAAAGGATTTCTCGTATGTTTTCTTCGGGAATTATTAGAATTTTAAGTTAGGATTTGTATTTAGGTCCACAATCCGTCTTGAGTTCATTTTTGTGTATGGAACATGGTAGAATAAGCCAGCACCGCCACTGACTTGCCTTTGAACCTTTCTCAAAAACCGCCTGTCCACATGTATGTAAATAAGCCTCTTGAAATGTTCAGGGCCTGGCAGTGGGGAAACTACTGATGAAAGCACTGAGAACTCTGGGTTCCCAATGGTCAGGGTGATGTCTGTCCCGTGGTGGGGTGTGGAGTCCAGCTTTGAGGTTCTTAAAGAGTATCTTGAGCTTCCTTGGGTGTCTGGCAACAAGGGGCCTTCAGTGTATACCATCCTTGGGCGAGTGGAGGAACCCGTCCCTCAGATCTTTGTTGGTAAGTCTTAATTCTCTCACAGACCTCTGTTGAGCAAAGTGGGTCATTCATAGCAAATACCCTTCTGAGATGCATAAGATACATGTTAATTCATTACAGACTGTGGGTGACTTAGGACAGTGGGGCTTCCTTTCCTCCTGGAGTTCTGGTTGAGAAGGGCTGCTGGACCAACAGGGAGACCAAAACTTAGAACCTGGGAGGCCCCATCATTTCATGGACTCTCAGTAGCACGGGCTCTGGAACATCTGGGCTAGCCCTTTTCCCATCGAGATAAGATGTGATTCCAGGCGGTGGTGGAGTTGGCAGCACACTGTCACTGCCTAGACCCCGTTCTTCTGTGCCCACCACTGGGCATCTCAGCTGTCCACGTGGAGTTGCCTGTTCGCCTTGAGGCTGCGGTCAGTGAGGTCACCTGCCCAGGAGCTCCTCATTCCCATGGTCTCCCTCCCACCCCCAGCAGGGTTCTTGCCCGGCCTTGCCAGCCATGGTGCTCTGTCTCCTGTCGGGCCCTGGGTAGAAAGTCCACCGCTGGTGTCCCACAGCAATTCGCAGCCTTCCGGGTCCAGTTGGAGCCTCTCTCAGGAAGTAGGGGCATGAACAGGTTCACACTGAGACGCGTGTTTGTATTCGTGGTGCATTCTGGACAGAGTGGCTCCAGGGCGAGGGAACCGGCTCCTCACGTGCTCCTGCAGTTGACGTTGGCCCCTGTATGTGTGTGGCACAGACCTGTGTCGAGTGTAGTAAATCGGAACATCCCCTAACACACCTTTTGTTTTCCAGGCGCTCCTAGCAGGCATGAGGAACCGGGAGAACAGCTCGCCCTGCCAGGGCAACGGGGAGCAGGCCGGCAGGGGCAGGAACTTGGTCTCTGCGTGGCCAGGTGAGGAGGAGCCCTGCCATGACACGACCACCCCCTCCTACAAGAAGCCTCTGTACGGCATCTCGCACAAGATCATGGAGAAGAAGAACCCCCCTGCGGGAGACATGCTCAGCACGTATGAGCTCTTGGAGAAGGCAAACCCCAGCAACAGCCCCTCACCGCTGCGGCTCCTGAACGAGACACAGAAGCGGGACAGTGGCAGTGCAGCCTCGGCCACCACTGACGGCGACCCCAACATCTACTTTCTGCTCCAGAAGATGTTCTACATGCTCAACACACTCTCCTCCAGCATGTCCCAGCTGCACAGCAAGGTGGACCTGCTGTCCCTGGAGGTGAGCCGCATCAAGAAGCAGGTGAGCCCCACGGAGATGGTGGCCAAGTTCCAGCCACCCCCCGAGTACCAGCTGACGGCCGCCGAGCTCAAGCAGATTGTGGACCAGAGCCTGTCAGGCGGGGACCTGGCCTGCCGCCTGCTGGTCCAGCTCTTCCCCGAGCTCTTCAGCGACGTGGACTTCTCTCGCGGCTGCAGCGCCTGCGGCTTCGCAGCCAAGCGGAAGCTGGAGTCGCTGCACCTGCAGCTCATCCGCAACTACGTGGAGGTCTACTACCCCTCTGTGAAGGACACGGCCGTGTGGCAGGCAGAGTGCCTGCCTCAGCTGAACGACTTCTTCAGCCGCTTCTGGGCCCAGCGGGAAATGGAGGACAGCCAGCCAGCGGGCCAGGTCGCCGGCTTCTTTGAGGCCGAGCAGGTGGACCCCGGCCACTTCCTGGACAACAAAGACCAGGAGGAGGCCCTGTCCTTGGATCGGAGCAGCACCATCGCCTCGGACCACGTGGTGGACACGCAGGACCTCACCGAGTTCCTGGACGAAGCCTCCTCGCCCGGCGAGTTCGCGGTCTTCCTGCTGCACCGGCTTTTCCCCGAGCTCTTTGACCACCGGAAGCTGGGTGAGCAGTACAGCTGCTACGGGGATGGTGGCAAGCAGGAGCTGGACCCGCAGAGGCTGCAGATCATCCGCAACTACACGGAGATCTACTTCCCCGACATGCAGGAGGAGGAGGCCTGGCTGCAGCAGTGCGCCCAGCGCATCAACGACGAGCTGGAGGGGCTGGGGCTGGACGGGGGCAGCGAGGGCGAGCCCCCACGGGACGACTGCTACGACTCCTCCAGCCTGCCCGACGACATCTCCGTGATCAAGGTGGAGGACAGCTTCGAGGGCGAGCGGCCCGGCCGGCGGTCCAAGAAGATCTGGCTGGTGCCCATTGACTTCGACAAGCTGGAGGTCCCGCAGCCCGACTTCGAGGTGCCTGGCGGCGACTGCCTGCTCAGCAAGGAGCAGCTGCGCAGCATCTACGAGAGCAGCCTGTCCATCGGCAACTTCGCCTCGCGCCTGCTGGTGCACCTCTTCCCCGAGCTCTTCACCCACGAGAACCTGCGCAAACAGTACAACTGCAGCGGCTCCCTGGGCAAGAAGCAGCTGGACCCGTCCCGCATCAAGCTCATTCGCCACTACGTGCAGCTGCTCTATCCCCGGGCCAAGAACGACCGCGTCTGGACGCTGGAGTTCGTGGGCAAACTGGACGAGCGCTGCCGCCGCCGGGACACGGAGCAGAGGCGCTCCTACCAGCAGCAGCGCAAGGTCCATGTGCCAGGCCCCGAGTGCAGGGACCTGGCAAGCTATGCAGTCAACTCCGAGAGGTTCCGAGAGGAATTTGAGGGACCCCCGCTGCCCCCCGAAAGAAGTAGCAAAGACTTCTGCAAGATCCCGCTGGACGAGCTGGTGGTCCCCTCGCCCGACTTCCCCGTGCCTTCGCCATACCTGCTGTCGGACAAGGAGGTGCGCGAGATCGTGCAGCAGAGCCTCTCGGTGGGCAACTTCGCCGCGCGGCTCCTCGTCAGGCTCTTCCCCGAACTCTTCACGGCCGAGAACCTCCGGCTGCAGTACAACCACTCGGGGGCCTGCAACAAGAAGCAGCTGGACCCCACGCGGCTCAGACTCATCCGCCACTACGTGGAGGCGGTGTACCCCGTGGAGAAGATGGAGGAGGTGTGGCATTACGAATGTATCCCCAGCATCGACGAGCGATGCCGCCGCCCCAACAGGAAAAAATGTGACATCCTGAAGAAAGCCAAGAAGGTGGAGAAGTGACGGTACCCTGGGGCCTGAGCCTTCCTTCGGAGCACGTGTATGGTATCCAGACACGCACCTTATGGCAGTGGGAAGTGGCTTACTACTTTTGCACACAAACACCCACCCAACCACAAGAACGAAGCCTTACATTTGGTCTTTCTTACTTCCGACCTGTGTCCCGAGTTCCCCAGGGGTGCAGCCAGTTTGGGGATGGCTGAGCTGTGAGAGCCGAGGCCTCAGGAGCAGGCTTCTCTCTCCTGGCTGTCCTCCCCTTCTTCTCAATTTGAAATGCAAATTCAGCAACTCTTGTTCCTCTTCCCACATTTTACATCTTCCATTTTTATCAATTGTTTTTTAATTAAAAGGAAACCCTTTTTTAAAAGATCATTTGGGCTCTTTGGGGGCCAATTTGCTTAGGGGAAAAAAAAGTCTTTTAAATATTCATGGTGAAATACTGTTAGATGACTTCTGTTGCTGGGATTTCTTTTGAAGGTGGTTTCAGATTTATGAAATTTTTAGCGTGGCCATGTTTCTGCATGGTGGCCAATAATAGCTTCAGGGGGCATAGAGACCAACCTGACTGACCTTGTCTTTATCTCTGATTTTGAAGGGTCAGGATGCCCCTTGGATGGCAGTGGAGGGAACGGGGTGGCGTGACATCCTTCCTGACCATGTTCGCTCCCTCCCTCCGCTGTAGTGCCGAGGAAGGGGCTTCCTGGTGGCCTGGCCTGCTCGTTGTTGCTGGGTGGGTCGGATGCTGTGCTCACTCTCTGTAGACAAGAACACTGGATGATGATGATGAGATGAATGTAGATAGACGTGGGAACACGTTCACAGTGTCATTTGAGCTGTGTCCTTCCATTGCCCCCTTCCCTCTCCATACGAGGAGGCTGGTTGGAGAGGCCGACACATGTCCTTGGAGAACTGTGTGTGTAAATTAATTGGCTTCTTGTTTGATGTAAGGACGGGTCCCTTTGGTCTCACCACGAACTGTTTACTTTCTGTGTGTGTATTTGTACAAAACCTGGGTTCTGGGAGCCATATGGCGACTTCACCACAGCTCTGTGTTAGCTCCTCCGATCAGTATGCATCCTGTTCCTCAGGGCAGGCCCAGACCCTCAGGCCCTCTTGGGGATGCCCGGTATTGGAAGGACACAGATCATCTCAAATGGGGATCCCATGTCCCTTCCCAGGGTCCACTCAGAGCTCCCCCCTCAGACCCCCTAGAAGGCCCTGCTGTCCTACATCTTGGCCCCTTGCCTTGAATTGTGACATTTCTTCTCTTCCCACTGGTTGGGAAGGTCAGACTATTTTAGGCCAGTGGCATGTTCTCCAGGAGTTCTGACCAGGAAATTCCCCAGTAGTTAGAAGTTCTTGAAAACAATACTTTTATGGACCTGACTTTGGGGGCCAAATGCCTAAGAGGAAAAGGAAACAGTTTAGAACTCAAACTGAATGCATCATACCAGAAACCTGGAAACATGAATGAATCACACAGGGTAGTCATAAAACCCTGTGGCTTAAATATTGGCTACCTTAAAATGCAGAAACAACAGAAACAATCTGTGAATTGTCTTTATACAGCTGACAAGGACCTCGGTTCCAGTGGCTGTAGGACAGCATTTTGCCTGCACCCAGCAGGTTTGTTTGTTTTAATATATATGACAGGATTTTGAACAATGTTTACGTGTTGACCTAGCTTTATTAAATTTGCTTTTAAATGTCATTTACAGATTGTTTCTGTTGAAACTGCAGTCCTAAATTATTGAAATTTAGAAATGCACAGGGATTGAATGACTCTCCCACCCACCCACACGTGCACTCACACATTTCTTATTAAAAAACAAGTGAGTGATGGGGACCTACATAAACAACTTCAACTTCTTTGTGCCTGGAAAGAAGAAGGGACTGGAGCAGCCAGGAGGTTCACCCCACGCCCCCTCACCTGCGCCTTTCTCTATGCCTTAGTCTCCCAAACACACAAATGCACACATGCACACATGCATGCATATACACACATGCACACACACGCCCTACCCCCTACCCAAAGATGGCAGTGGCACTGGCCGCCAGCCCTGCTGGTTGGAGAGTGCCGAGGAATTCGTTCTGGTCTCTAGGATGTATCCGAAAGGATTCCAAGCCATGTGAAAATTGTCCTGCTTTCCAGAGGGTGGAATGTGACCCTGCAACTTCAGAAGCACAATCATTTTTTAAAATCCTATGTACCCACGTTAAAGAAATCAACAGGTTCTAGGTTCTAAGAATGAACTATGTCTCCGTAACCTAGATCATGTTTTTGGAAACTGTATTTGGGTGGTTTCCTTTTATACCTTTCCTGTGTAGGGCTTCTTCCCCGCTCGCCCGCGCCCCCCCTCCCCCCAATCTTAGTGTCCCTTTCAGTGAAGAGAGGTGGCCACACTCTGGGAGCTGTTTGCTGTCCCTCCGGACTGTTGGCAGGAAGCGAATGCAGGCCCTGTGGCCTGTATGGTGCCCTCAGTTCCCCAGCCATGCATGTGGGCTCAGGGGCAGTTTTTACATGAAGCAATATAAGTACAAACTACTTATTTTTTTTTGAAATGTAATGTTTTCCATAAAATCTGTTGGCAAATCCCTTCCCCCTATCTAAATTTTTTGGTTTTCACTTGTTTTTCGGGGTGTTCTTTTGCCTTGTATCTGGAGAAGTAAAGAATTAGCACAGACACATTCTGATATTAAGTGAAATAGCAAGTCACGTTAGGTGGTAGTGTCCCTCGTGTTCTGTGTTAGGAACTTTTAAAAGAATGTATGAAGGTAGTCCTGAATGTACTATGTGTTCTAATCCTGCTTCAGTTCACTTTGGCTGTGTCTACATGACAGCAGCCATTTGACAGGGAATAAAGTCGTGTCTTGTGTCGAGGGTGTTAGTGTGCCCCTCCCCATTCTGTGTCAGCCCTGAACCTTCCTTTCTGTAAGTTGAGGGGGAGGGGTATCATGTCAGCTGCAATCATCAACCCACCAATGGGATCTACTGAGTGATGAATGGATTAGCTGTTTAAATGGTAAGAGTCACTGGCCTGACCAGACCACAGCATGGCACCAGGTTCTTGTAGAAATGGCCTGTTTCCTCCTTTCCCCAAAACGTTTGCCTCTTGCCTGATGGGGGAGGGGGGTTCTCAAGATCCCTGATTGGAGCCCATTGCACTCTCTCCCTGCCTGTGTAGCTAGGTGATATGAAGTGGGGCTGGAGGCCAAGGGCTGTTACTGCCATTTAGAAATACTTGCCTCGCGTAGATCCAGCCTTAATGTTTTTCTGACATCCTAGTGATAGCAGACCCTGCACAAAGTGGATATCAGAGTTAATACTGTGAGGAGACAAAATAATGAGCATAGTTTTACCAAAGATAATGAACTATCACATAATGTCTGCATCTTACCATTGATTTGAGTGCATCCTTAGAAAACTGAATGTAACAAAAACCCAGGACCTTTTTGGAAATTGTATGCTCTCTAGCAACTTTGTGTGAATTTTTATACAAGCACTGTTTTATGAGTTATATAAAATGTTTAAAAATAGAAAAAATATGGTCTCGTAACATCTTATTTCCTTAGGGAAGACGTTTCTTGGTCTGTTTGTCTTTCTCTGCGGCCTCCTCACTGCTGGGGGGGGTGGGGTGGTGGGCGGGCATGAATGCTTGGGGCACCCCAGCCTCTGGGGCTTCCACACTTGGGGTGTCGGGGTGGTAGCTCACAGGATTTCAGTTTGTCACAGCTGAATGACTGAGAAGTCATGCCAGAAGCCGGTCCATCCTTGCTGCTTGACACAGTCGCTGCAGGAAAGAAACATCTGCACAGCATATGTTTCAAGGGACCTGGCTTATATAGCATACTGTTCTTAATATGTTTGCTCCCCTTAGCACTATGTGTTTTAACCAAGGTCACCTCTCCCAGAAAGGTTGTTTCCCCAGCTAGGGATTTTTCCCTGAAGTTAGGGAGGGGATAAAACCCCTTAACTAAGTGCCAGGCGGGTAGTTAATCACTTTAACTACAAACAATCATGCTTAACCTACATAATCTTTACTCCCTGGAATGGAGATAAGAAACACCCTAACCTTTGCAATAGAAATTGACAGGATTAAAATCGACTGGTATAAATACAGATGTAACAAGACAATAAACACCAGAACTTGGCTGGAGATCCTGGCTAGAGATCCTGGCTAGGCTGCTGATCAACTGAACGCTGTCTCCGTGTCATTCCTTCATTGTCGACTCCGTCCGCACC
>NW_005871264.1:1362142-1395609 GCF_000147115.1 Myotis lucifugus | reverse complement strand
GAACGCTGTCTCCGTGTCATTCCTTCATTGTCGACTCCGTCCGCACGGTTGGGGAAACCCTGATCCTGACGGGGTTGGACGCTGGGACCATTGGTGTGCGAGGTCTTTGCAGCTTCTCGCGATCCTGGGCTCCTGGAGCTGAACGAGCCGAGCTCTCGGGCCAGTCATCATATCGCATTACAGAGGAGAAACCAAGGTGTATGTTGGTAACCTGGGAACTGGTGCTGGCAAAGAAGAGTTAGAAAGGGCTTTCAGTTACTATGGCCCCTTAAGAACTGTGTGGATTGCAAGAAATCCTCCGGGATTTGCCTTTGTGGAATTTGAAGACCCTAGAGATGCAGAAGATGCAGTTCAAGGCCTGGATGGCAAGGTGATTTGTGGTTCCCGAGTGAGGGTTGAACTATCAAGAGGTCTGCCTCTCAGGCACAGAGCCAGGGCCGCGCTTGCTGCTGCCCTCGGCCCCATGCCCCAGCCCCGCCGCCGCCATGGGCAAGAAGCACAAGACCGAGTGGCGCTCCTCGTACGAGGAGTATGCAGACAAACCCTTGGAGAAGCCCCTGAAGCTGGTTCTCAAGTTTAGAGGAAGTGAAGTGACTGAACTCTTGGGATCTGGCCATGATTCCAGTTACTACGATGACAGGTCAGACCATGAGCGAGAGAGGCACAAAAAAAAGAAGAAAAAGAAGAAAAAGTCAGAGAAGGAGAAATACCTGGACGATGACGAAAGAAGGAAACGGAAGGAAGAGAAGAAGCGGAAACGGGAAAAGGAACACTGTGACACGGAGGGAGAGGCTGATGACTTTGATCCTGGGAAGAAGGTAGAGGTGGAGCCACCTCCCGATCTGCCAGTCCGAGCGTGCCGGACACAGCCAGCTGAAAATGAGAGCACGCCTATTCAGCAACTACTAGAACATTTCCTCCGCCAGCTCCAGAGAAAAGATCCTCGTGGGTTTTTTGCTTTTCCTGTCACGGATGCAATTGCTCCTGGATACTCAATGATAATAAAACATCCAATGGATTTTGGCACAATGAAAGACAAAATCATGGCTAATGAATACAAATCAGTCACGGAATTTAAGGCAGATTTCAAACTGATGTGTGATAATGCAATGACATACAACAGACCAGACACTGTGTACTACAAGTTAGCTAAGAAGATCCTTCACGCAGGCTTTAAGATGATGAGCAAAGAGCGGCTGTTAGCTTTGAAGTGCAGCATGTCGTTTATGCAGGACATGGATTTTTCTCAGCAGGCAGCTCTTCTGGGCAACGAAGACACAGCTGTTGAGGAACCAGTTCCCAAAGTTGTACCTGTACAAGTAGAAACTGCTAAGAAATCCAAAAGGCCGAGTAGAGAAGTCATCAGCTGCATGTTTGAGCCAGAAGGAAATGCTTGCAGCTTGACTGACAGCACAGCAGAAGAACATGTGCTGGCCTCGGTGGAGCACACAGCAGACGAGGCTCGGGACAGGATCAACCGACTCCTTCCAGGTAGCAAGATGGGCTACCTGAAGAAGAGCGGAGATGGGAGCCTGCTCTACAGCGTGGTCAACACAGCTGAGCCTGATGCCGACGAGGAGGAGACCCACCCGGTGGACCTGAGCTCCCTCTCCAGCAAGCCGCTCCCCGGCTTCAGCTTCACCACTCTGGGCTTCAAAGATGAGAGAAGAAGCAAAGTCACATTTCTCTCAAGTGCCAGTACTGCACTTTCAATGCATAATAATTCTGTATTTGGAGACTTGAAATCAGACGAAACGGAGCTTCTGTATTCTGCCTATGGAGATGAGACAGGTGTGCAGTATGCGCTGAGCCTGCAGGAGTTTGTGAAGGATGCTGGGAGCTACAGCAAGAGAATGGTGGACGACCTTCTGGACCAGATCACAGGCGGAGACCACTCCCGCATGCTCTTCCAGCTGAGGCAGAGGAGAAATGTCGCGATGAAGCCATCAGATGAAGTAAAGACTGGGGACTCCCTAGGAGATGGTGGCTCTGTGCTGGATTTCATGTCAATGAAGTCGTATTCTGACGTCTCTTTGGACATCTCCATGCTCAGCTCTCTGGGGAAAGTGAAGAAGGAGCTGGACCATGATGACAGCCATTTGAACTTGGATGAGACGACAAAGCTCCTACAGGATCTGCATGAGGCACAAGCAGAGCATGGGGGCTCCCGGCCATCGTCCAACCTCAGCTCCCTGTCTAACACCTCCGACAGGGATCAGCACCACCTGGGAAGCCCTTCTCACCTCAGTGTCGATAAGCAGCCAGAGGTGACCCATGACCCGTACGAATTTCTTCAGTCTCCAGAACCTGCAGCCTCTACAAAGAGCTAGCCTTGTAGATAGTCATTAATTGTTTTTCTTTGTTTTGTTTTTATTTTGTTTTGTTTTTATTTGCATGTACAGAGTTTTTGTTGTGAGACAAAGACTATCATGGTCCCTTGGGCCTGCAGGAAGCAGCGCAGGGAGGGGGTGAATTGTCTCTGATCATGTTGGCTGCACATGGACCTAGTGTTTCTGTAGATAGTCCTGTGAACCTGAAGAGTGGGAACCCTAAATAAAGGGGGTGTAAAGCTGGTGTGGTCTTTCTCTGAGCTTCGTGGTGTCAGTGAAACCCTTCTCTGCGGCCGGTGTGGGCGCACCTGTTCTGCCCCGTGTCCCCCACAAGTGGCCTTTGGGAAGCAGAGTCTGTTGGGGATCCTGTATATTCTTTCCCACTGTCCCCCCACATCCCCGCATTTCTGAGGCAAATCTTGGTAGGGGCCATACAGAAGCACATGGGGAGCCGGTCGAGCACCCTCCTGGTCCTGGACAGGCAGGGAGTTGCGTACAGCTTCCCTGTGCTTAATTCATATGCCTGAGAAAGGAGTACATTCTGCTGGAAGACTTGGAGGTCAGCTGTCTTACCAGTTACGATGAAGTGTTATGTCCATAAAATGTTTTTTATTCTGGATATGTTTGCTGGATGCCTGCTTATATTGGCAAAGTATAAAGATCTTAATAAGATACACAAAGAGTGTAATTGTATAGAATTATTTACAGCATTACTAGGTGTCCACTTTTGTGTGACTTTTCAGTAAAAATCCTTTGTCACAAAAAAAAAAAAAGAAGATGCATGCCTCGGAGATCTCGTTTGGATAGACCACCTGCCCGACATCCCTTTGATCCAAGTGATAGATGCTATGAGTGTGGTGAAAAGGGACATTATGTTTATGATTGTCATCGCTATAGCCGACGAAGAAGAAGCAGGTCACGGTCTAGATCATATTCGAGATCCAGAGGTAGACGATATTCTCGCTCACGGAGCAGGAGCAGGGGAAGGAGGTCGAGATCAGCATCTCCTCGACGATCAAGATCTGTATCTCTTCGTAGATCACCATCCGCTTCACTCAGACGATCTAGATCTGGTTCTATAAAAGGATCGAGATCACGATCAAGATCCAGGTCTATTTCACGACCAAGAAGCAGCCGATCAAAGTCCAGATCTCCATCTCCAAAAAGAAGTCGTTCCCCATCAGGAAGTCCAAGAAGAAGTGCAAGTCCTGAAAGAGTGGACTGACGTTCTCAAGTTCACCTTTTAGGGAAAAGTTATTTTGTTTACATTATTATAAGGGATTTGTGATGTTTGTAAAAAGTAACCTAGGAAGGTTCAGGGTTTGATCTCTGTTCAACCATCTAATCAAAATGGATCTGGATTATTACTCTGTAAATTCACAGCAGTAAGATAATATAAATTTTTGTTGAATGTATTAACATCTTATGGTTTGCAAATGTGAGTTTTTATTTGGCACATTTAAATAAAATGTTTCGAACTAGAAAAAGAAAAAATTTGCCGGAAGCCGGTCCATCCTTGCTGCTTGACACAGTCGCTGCAGGAAACATCTGCACAGCATATGTTTCAAGGGACCTGGCTTATATAGCATACTGTTCTTAATATGTTTGCTCCCCTTAGCACTATGTGTTTTAACCAAGGTCACCTCTCCGAGAAAGGTTGTTTCCCCAGCTAGGGATTTTTCCCTGAAGTTAGGGAGGGGATAAAACCCCTTAACTAAGTGCCAGGCGGGTAGTTAATCACTTTAACTACAAACAATCATGCTTAACCTACATAATCTTTACTCCCTGGAATGGAGATAAGAAACGCCCTAACCTTTGCAATAGAAATTGACAGGATTAAAATCAACTGGTATAAATACAGATGTAACAAGACAATAAACACCAGAACTTGGCTGGAGAACTTGGCTGGAGATCCTGGCTAGGCTGCTGATCAACTGAACGCTGTCTCCATGTCATTCCTTCATCGCTGACTCTGTCCACACCTTGGGGAACCCCTGGACCTGCTGGGGTTGGACCCCAACAAAGTCACCTAATAAATCCTAGCCCATTTCTACACAAACCGCTTCCTGGCCACATGTTGGAGGCGCATTCACTTTATCTTACCTGGATCCTGGGCGCCCAGCGTTCCCCACCTGAGGCCCCGCCAGCAGAGCTGCTTTTCCCTTTGGATTAAATGGGATTTAGTTCCTCAGAGCTAAGGTGTTATTAACTGATAACAAAAGGATGCCTGTTTTTTCTCACCCTTTGGCTAATTACAAATCACCAACTTTAATATTTCATAGTAAAAGTAATGTCTCAAGCTGTCAGAGGAACTTTTTCTGGCCCAAGGGCCACAATAGGTGAAGTGAGCTGTGGCTTGTGACGGGGACACTTTTCCCCAGTGAGTGAGTGCTGCTGGGAGCCTGACACCTGTCCGCTGAGCTGCGTGCAGGTTGGGACTGGTCAAGGGCTGGAGCCCCAGAGGCGAAATACATGAGCAAGTTTAAGCAGGACTAGACGGAAAGCTAAATTCTGAAACCCCTTCTGGCTGTAAGGATCTTTGTTTTCTACCAAAGAGAAAATTCAGAGCATTTCCATATATGTGAGCTTCCTTAGGGAATCCCAGAGAGAAGGGCGCCACACCACATTCGTTTCCACTGTCACTGGGATGGAGAAGCAGTGGACTCTAAGGGAGCTTCCAGGTCAATCTGGAACCCCCTGGCCTGTGGTGGGAAATTCTGTTTCTTTGTTATGGGGTGGGGCCACGACATTAGTAACAAAGAAACAGAATTTCCGGAGGATAAGGCCCAGAAATCAGGATTTTAAAAAGATTCCCAGGTGATTCTAATGTGCAGCCAAAGTTGAGAACCACTGCTCTAGGGGGCTTAGGTATAGGTGTGCTGGTTTGAGAATTGCCTTGAGTAAAATAACTGGGAATTGTGGACAGACATGTTCTGGTAGTAGTGCATTTTTTGAGATTGTGAAATTAACTGCTGTGGATTGCATTCCTTAAGAGCAGAATCTGAGACGGGGGTTCTTGTGCAATTGATGGAGGGTGTGCTGTCAGGAGGAGCATGGGAAAAGCAGATGCGCCCAGGGAAAAGCCACTGCAGTCTAGCTCCCTCCCCATCCACTGAGAAACCCTAGGATATGAATTGTTCGGCAGAACTAGTCCCAGTTGAAGCCATGGGGCTGGTTAATGATGGGTCTGAGGTCTTGCCCATGGGAAGAGGGTAACTGGCCCTTGCAGCTACAGAATGGAGGCAGTGACAAAGGGGGTCTGGGTGGGACTCCATCAGCACCCACAAGGGGCAGAACCGCCAGAGGACATGTTAGACCAGCTTGCTGGGCCCCGCCCCTCAGAGGTTCTGATTCAGTCGGTTTGGGAGATGCCGGTGCTGGGGGCTGCACTCTGAGACCTACTGCACTACAGTAACTTCACAAAATTCGCCGTGATTATCTGTGTATATACAGGAACTGAAGGCTTAGCACTTTCCTGACCATTAGAAAGAGATCTGAGCTGAAACAAGTGGTTTCCTGTTGTGTTCAAATAAAACTGACGACTCCTCCACTAGTGGTAAACTAAATCTTAGCTTTTAGGTCAGTAGGAAGAGGCGGTTTGCCTTGCTTCAGCATCAGGGCTTAGGGGCGCTGCCGAATGTGATGCCTTTTGCCAGAACATTTCTGCGTGGCGGAGCATGTCCGTTGATTTTATTTGAAGGAGTAAGAATTCATTTGTTCTTCTAAATAGAGTTTATAGTCCTGATGGTCCCGATGGTGAGCTGTGTCCTTCACAGGGATTGAGAGCATATAATGCCACAGCCCCTCCTTCCAGAGGCTCCCCCGTGTGACAGCTGTGTGTTCAGAAGGGCTAGCAGGTCTGTTTTTCGTAAGCACTCCTGTTTTCTGAGCTCCTGTAAAGGGTCAGGAATGTGCTAGGGACCTCACAAGCATTATTTTATTTAATCCTCACAGAAACCCTGTGGGCAAGATATTTTTATCCCCCATTTTACAAAAGGGGGTGCTTCCAGAGGTTAAGTAACTTGGTCAAGGTCATACAGGTAGTGGAGATGGCGAGGCTGACTCCAAATTGTGTGCTCTTGATTTCTGTGCTGCCATTTGCAAAGCTGTGTGGAGTAAATGTCTCCGTCTCTCTACCTAAGTAGTCCCCGACGTTTAACTTTTGCTAACTGTCTACAGTCTCTGAGCTTTCCGGATCCATCCAAGTAGAGAGAATTTGACTCATGAAAACTTTTAATGCCACAGGAAACACAACAAGGAATGCAGGAGGAATCTCCTCTGCCTCAAAGGAAGTTCCTTCGGCAAAAGCATTTGAAACACCTGCTACCTTCTGGGCACTGTTCCATGATTCTAACAAGTCCCAGCCTCCCTCGTTGGTAGTGAAGCCTGTTTAGCTTGGAGAGAAGGTTCTGGTGGTAAACAGCACAAAACCTGACGTCTCCGGCCTGGAACTGGTTTTCCAGATGCATGTGGGCATTGGCAGCCCGAGGCCTTGGCTCCTGCCTTCAGTGCAGACAGCCGAGCCCTCCCAGGTGGAGCAGGCGAGGCTCTGGTCTGAGGTGCACCTGTGGGTCTCCGGTTCCCTGACTCTCCTATTGCTCACAGGCCGGAACACAGTGCTGCAGAATGCAATGCCCTGATCTTCCTGGGGCTCCGTTTCTGACACAAGGTATTAAAGCCAAGTCTCCTTGGATTGGATGAGCTGAAATCTCCGCACAGGCACAGTTCCAGGCACGATGAGGCATACACTCCAGCATATGTTAGGCCCATGGGGATGGGTGCCTTCTCTTCAGGTTATTAAGAGCAATGGTGTTGCTGAGATCCAGAGCTGGCTCCTATCATTTCAGCCTCACCTTTGTCTCGGAATCAAGAGTTAAGGGATTTCCCCCACCACCCTAAAGAAAATTCTCACATATTCTGTGGGGAAATATCTAATAGTACCTAACCCCTGAGTGGGGCTCCAGAAAACAGATATAACCAGTCCAGACCTCTAAATAGAAATTGCCCACTTTATTTTTCAAATATATATATTATTTTTATTGATTTCAGAGAGGAAGGGAGAGGGAGAGAGAGAGAAACATCAACGATGAGACAGAATTGTAGATTTCCACCATCCTCATTTTAATATACCTGGTCTGTTAACCAATAACAATGAACAAAAAATATAAAAGAGCCGGCAAGCATGGGTTTGAGAGCAGCAGGAGAGGCGGTCTCAGAGCCCTCTGTGAAAGTCCGAGCTATAGATGGGCAGGCTGTGGGAGCTTGTGTTGGCGGTGGGAAAAGGGCACCTGGCGTTAGCCATGCGTTAGGCTGGACGGTTCAGCAACCTCCCTCCTTGAGTTTGGCTTGAAAGAATTCAGAGCCAAGGAACTTAAAGGAAAATTTAGAAAGTGACAGAAGTAGTAAAAGGGCCCTCCCTTGGAGCTTAGAAGCAAGAGGTTGAGAGATATGCATCTTGAGGAGAAAGGGAGGAGAAAGGGAGGAGAGGCGCAAGGGCATACTCCAGGAAAGAGAGCATGCCCTGGGGAAAGAGGGGGTGGGGAAGGGGGCTGGATGCTCCTTAGAGCTTTTATCTGAAGGTCTCAGGGGAAGATCTCAATAGAGCATGTTTCCCCCGGGTCTCCTCGGGGCCTCCACCGGTGCCAGGGGGTCATTAGTCAATGCAGCAGGTCCTGATATGGTGCTGCTTCTCTGGGCCTGGAGCTGAAACAACTGAAGCCTAGATGTCACCTTCCAGGAGTTAATGCTTAAGGGAGTGGTCAGGCAAGGGCTTGTGGTTTTGTGCGTTGCTAGGCACCTGGGGCTCTCCGCCCTGGTGACCCTCTGCACCTGGCCCACGGTTCTGCTCTGCTCATGCTGTTTAACTGCCTACTCCACTTGCATTATAGGAAAGGAGAACCTATGAAGTATGTTACAACTACGCCTCTTTAGACTACATTAGACTGGCAGAAGTCCAAAAGCTGGGTCATCGTGCCAGGGGCTGGGTGAGGCTGTGGGCCTGCAGGCACTGTGTGTTGCTGGTGGGAGAGCAGCCTGGTGCAGCCATTGTGGAGAGGAAGCAAGCACTGTTATTTGTGGTGAGGGGAGTTGGTGGAGTCTGGAAGAGAGGATAGGCAAGGCCGTACCGGGTAACTCAGTTGGTTAGAGCATCGTCCCGCTATGCCAAGGTTGCGGGTTTGATCTCTGTTCAGGGCACATACAAGAAGCAACTAATGAATATATAAATAAGTGGAACAAATGGATGTTTCTCTCATTCTCTCCTTACCTCCTCCTCTTAAAAAAAAAAAAAAAAGGTAGGCAAAATGTGGATGCAGCAGAGAAACAATAGATTAGATGTACCTATAATGAGTGCCATTGGTGGATCTTAAAACCATTCTGAGTGAAAAAAGATTCAAAATGAAATATAGTAATGCCATTTATAGTAATGCCATTTATGAAATTTAAATGTGTAGAGAACAGCAAAACACATTTTACAAGAATGCATACCAAGAAAGATACACATTACACCCATTAGAACAGTTGGCTAAAGTCAGGGAGGACCTGTGAAATACATGAAACCAACAGAGGAGAAAAAATAACCTGAAAGAACTTGGAGGGTGAATACTGGTGCGAGGGCTTGTCCTAGTGGGAAACCGTGTGGGCGTGCGTCCCCATTCCACCCAATGGTGTGTTGGTAAATGTTTAACAGCATGTTCGTCAGTGGTTCTCGAGGGAAAGTAAACTCTGATTCATGGCGTTTACTGATTTCCAGGGTGAGACTACCCTGCTAGGGCTGATTTTCAAAGACAGTCTGGGAGATGCACCCTTGCTGCTCTCCTGAGTCTGCATGATGGAGTTTACAACTTCCTTCCTGCTCCCTGCCACCCGCAGTGTCGTCAGTAACAGTAACTGTTTGAAGGCCAACATCTCTATGTCCCAGGTAAGGCAGAACTCTAGTGGGAAGTCATGATACACACGGCTCACCCTTTAAGGCTCATGGACCGGGCACTACCACCCCAACTGAAATCTATTTTCTTCTTCGTTTCTTGAAAAATGGTAGTTATGTTTCTATCTCCCCAATCATTATTGACCAAATAAACCACAAATTATCCCCCAAATGTCTACTTTTTTGTTGGCTGAGAAATGCAATTAGCACCATATTTCCTAGGAAAAAAGCTATTTCTTTGAAAGGATTAACCATTACTGGTAAAAGGTCTAGATAGGCCTCTACCTGAAAAGGAAAATTGGGGGGGGGGGTTAGGGGGGGCTTGCAACCTAGTTCAGCATCAGGTTGAAACTGCAGTCTTACTTCCCCACTCTGACTGACTTGGGCGGAGCTGCAGAGCATGCCCCCAAGGCCTCGCCAAGACTGACTTTGGGCGGAGCTGCGGGGACCCTCAGGGGCCCGCCACAGGAGGGGATATATAGGTCAGAGCCTCCCCATGAGTAGAATTCAGGCTTTGGATTCGGAATTCTCCTGGGCTATCAGATCTGCGAAATAAAGGTTAAACTTTCCTCCCTCAGAGTGCTGGCTGATCGTTCTCCCGTGCATTCTGCCACGACATACCAAGTCATAACTTTAAATAGTTCATCCTTTAAAAACTGCAAACATACACCAGCAGCATTTCCATACTTCTCCGGGAAAACAAGAACCACTAAAAAAATTCTTCCTTGTCATGCCATCAGAGGGTCTCAACCTCATCACTCTGGACATTCTGGCTCGGATAACTCTGTCGTGGGGGCTGTCTGTGCACCATAGGAGGTTTAGCAGCATCACTGGTCTCTACCCACTCCATGTCCATGCCATCCCAAAACCAAAAATATCTCCAGACACTGTCAAATGTACCCGGTGGCAAAATCACCCCCAGGTGAGAACCAGTGCATTAGAAATATTCAAATCTTTTATCTGAGGAGGCTTTGCCATACAGCATTATACGGTAAAGCAGCTGTCATTTGTGTCAAGTAGGAATGAGTGTGTTACAGGAGTTCATAAATCTTTATGAAATGCTTTTGTTTAGATCAGTTTTTGCCACGAGCTGTGACCAAACCAACATTTTCCATCATCAGATATCTTCTTAGTTTGAGTTTTAAAAACAGAGACGTCTGGAATGGGTCAAACTGCCAAATAGCTAAGGTAGGTACTAATGACCAATAGTTTTAAAGAGCCGTTCAGCCCTAGCCGGTTTGGCTCAGTAGATAGTGTCAGCCTGCGGACTGAAGGGTCCCGGGTTCGATTCTGGTCAAGGGCACATGCCTGGGTTGTGGGCTCAATCCCCAGTAGGGGACATGCAGGAGGCAGCCGATCAATGATCCTCATCATTGAGGTTTCTATCTCCCCCCCCCCCTCTGAAATCAATAAAAAAATATTTTTAAAAAATTGATGTTCCTGGGTCTTCTGAAACCTGAGCTGGTCCATGGGCCCACATAGCCCACTGCTCCAGGCTACAGATGTTTCCCTTCACTGTCAGTTAACCTGAGTTCTCAAGAATTGCTGGAGCCAGACACAGTCTTTCTGACGTTACATAACCTAATAAATCTATTTGAGCTGACCCTTCCAGTGCCTGAAACAGCTCCTAGGAATCACTGGCTGACTTATGCAAATGACCTTTCCCTTAGATCAGTGGTTCTCATCCTTCTGGCCCTTTAAATACAGTTCCTCATGTTGTGACCCAACCATAAAATTATTTTCGTTGCTGCTTCATAACTGTAATGTTGCTACTGTTATGAATCGTAATGTAAATATCTGATATGCAGGATGGTCTTAGGGACCCCTGTGAAAGGGTTGTTCGACGGCCAAAGGGGTCACGACCCACAGGTTGAGAACCGCTGCCTTAGATGATGTGTGTCCCTTCTACTACTACTTTATGTTTGTCCCTTTTATAACACTCGAGAATTAGAACAGTCTGATTCTTTATTCTCTTCATTGATAAAATCTGTGTATTTTCTACTTTCACCTGAAAATTAAACTCTCAGCTTATTGCCTGCCCTCCACCTGGGGTCACTACATTTTTTCTCTAATGGGTCAGATAGCAAATATTTTAGGCTTTGTGGACCACATAAGGTCTCTGTCATATATCCCTTTGTTTTGTCTTTAAAGAAATTTTTCACTTTATATTTTATTAATCCTCTCCATTGACTTTTTTTTTTAGAGAGTGGAAAGAGAAAGCGAGGGAGACAGAGAAACATCAATGTGAGAGAAATACATGGATTGGTTACCTCCTGCATGTAGGCACCCCAACCAGGGCTGGGGATCCAGTATGCAACCGAGGTATATGCCATTCACTGGAATTGAACCTGGGACCCTTCAGTTCTCAGGCCGAGTGAGCCAAAATGGCTAGGGCATCCTTTGTATTTTTTAAACAACCCTTTAAAAATGTATAAACATTGACTGCCAGGCAAAAGGCCTCTGGCTGCCTTAGTTTATTAACCCCTGCCCTAAACAATTAATTTTAAATGGGCCCTAACTAGCCTATTTGGAATTTATTGGAATTTTACTCATCCAGACTTCTGAAGATAAACTGAAGGGGGAACTAAAGCCAACATGTTGGTAATTCAAAAAGGCCCGAGGAGAATGAGGTCTCCCAATGCTCCCCTAAGGCTATGAAGGGTGACCTTCACTGGGCCTGGCTTTGCCTTCAGAAGCCTGGACTCAGGGAAGCTGGCCATCAGGGTTAAAATTGAAATAAAAACACTAACAAAGCCAGTTTATGTTACCCTGCCTCCCAGGCAGTGAACATGGGAAACGGCAGGCTAGTCATTAAAACCTCTCTGGGCTTAGCTCCTCCTGCATGCATTTCACTCATGCTCCCGAGTCAAATTAAGCACAAATCAAGCCCAGGACAGAAATCCAGGCTGGGGTAGACTCCAAGATATGGATCCTGATTGCTCCAACATGGTTCAGCAGATTCCACAAATGGTGAGAACTTTATTTTAATAAAAATGCCTGCTTTTTGAGCTAGCTCCTTCCCCCACCAGTAGAAAACACTTTATTGTTAAAAAGCAATCCATTTATTTCGTCACACTCTTTTTAGGCAATTTTAACTTTTTCCACCGTCGTAAGACCACTCTGTATTTTTCACTTTCAGTCTTCTCTTCAAACACTTTTTTCAGGAGAATCCGCATCACTACCTCTGTTTCTGTTTCCTTATCTTCTCCAATTAGAACATCCAACGTATCTCCCACTTTCACCTGAAATTTAAGAGACAACAGAACCTTTATTACATCTTGGGAAATGCAGGCCAATGCAAACATCTCTGCTTTCAGTTTTCACCAGGTGATCATCACCCAGGGGCAGGTGAGAAAAGGTCCTGACTCCTCTGTAACAGTCACTTGGTTCCTAGGGAAACACTCAGCTGCCTGCCTCCAACACGGCCACCTCAATACCAGTCAGTGTCCTGCCTTCAGACCTAGACAACTGGCAGCTTGTGGCAGTTCCTGTGTGGTGTGACTCAAACACCTCTATTGGATGATTTAAAGACACATCTGCATGGAGGCACTTATTTTGATAACAATGGCAAAAGACAAAAAGCGGGGCACAGTCTTAGAGATTTTTTTAAAAATATATTTTATTGATTTTTTACAGAGAGGAAGGGAGAGGGATAGAGAGTTAGAAACATCGATGAGAGAGAAACATCGATCAGCTGCCTCCTGCACACCCCCTACTGGGGATGTGCCCGCAACCAAGGTACATGCCCTTGACCGGAATCGAACCTGGGACCCTTAAGTCCGCAGGCCGACGCTCTATCCACTGAGCCAAACCAGTCAGGGCCACAGTCTGAGATTGTGTGCATAGTAATTACTACATGCACTGAGAAGACTATTTCCAGTGTAACACTTTTCACTGATTTTAATCCAGATGCGCTACATGATCATACTCTAGACCAGTGGTTCTCAACCTTGGCTGCACATTAGAATCACCTGGGGATCTTTTTAAAATCCTGACTTCTGGACCTCATCTCCGGAAATTCTGTTTCTTTGTTACTAATGTTGTGGCCCCACCCCATAACAAAGAAACAGAATTTCCGGAGGATGAGGCCCAGAAATCAGGATTTTAAAAAGATTCCCAGGTGATTCTAATGTGCAGCCAAGGTTGAGAACCACTGCTCTAGGCAGTTTGCTGGAAGTCACTATGGAACAGTGCTCAGCTGTACCTCTTGGAGAAATGGAAAAAGCTGTACAGTGGGGCCTTGACTTACGAGTGTCCCCACTAACGAGTTTTTTGAGATACCAGCTGTCTCTCCGCCGATTTTTTGCATTGAGTTGATAGAGTAATTTGAGTTAACGAGCTCGGTCTCGGAACGAATTAAACTCGTAAGTCAAGGCCCCACTGTATCTGCTTTTCTCGCACTGACTGGCCCCAGTGATGCCACATCATCAAGAGAAACAAGAAACAGACCAAAGGGATAGTTACCAGAAGGTGGGGGGCGGAGGGAGGGGGGAAGTGCAGGGGAAGTGGACGGGTGAAAAAGGTGAAGGGGAATACGGTTAATAATATTGTGATAAACTGGCATGGTGATAGGTGATTACTAAAATTAATAAAGTGATCACACTTTAAGGTATAAAGATGTCAAATCACTACATTGTACACCTAAAACTAATATAATTAATATAATATTATATACCAACTATACTTAAAAAAAGAGAGAGAAAGACAGGACTCACAAAGATGAATGCCACAGAAAAGAGGGTCAAGCTGGATGCTGATTCAGTAGGTTCAAAGGGCTGAGGTCAAACCCATGCCTGCCCAGATGGAGCTTTGGGTTGAGCTAGTACAGGGCATGCCTAGGGCATTCAGTCATTGTTGCCAGGGTGCTGAGAGCCCAGGATGGACCCCTGGTCGTAGCAATGCCGGATCCCAGGGGATCTGCCCAGCAACCAAGGAAGGGGCTAAACTGCCCCACATGCCATGTGCTTCTTCCACTAGAACACAAGCAGGGATGACCAGGGCCATCTCAGACTGCTACTGCTCACCTTCTTCCAAGGGGAAGGGGGACCCATGTGTGGGCCATGGACTTGAAGTGGACACACATGATCACTTAAAATCCCACTAGAAGGCTTCTGGTTAAGAGGCATGGTGCCAGATGCCGACTTTTACTTTATTTTCCAATGACTGCTCTCTGAGGCAGTCATAATTTCATGCTTTCGGAACATCTGTTCTCCCACCCACACAAGGTTTTTGTAGGCACAATACTCAGTCTACAACATGGGACTGCACACCTGCTCACCATGCCACACTGGTCAATCCAGACAGCCCAGAGCAGGCGGGTGAAAAACCCACACAGGGGCCTGTTTTAGACCATTAACTCTCTCCCCTTTGGGCTGAGAACCAGAAAGGCTCACACCACAGCCAGGCATGAAGACTGCTTCTCCCCTAGGTTTGAAGGATGGACTGACCTAGGAACCACCTGGGGTGGGGGGATCCTCCTGTAGTTCTGCTGGGTTCAGTTAAATAATTATAACCACACAGCTCCAACTGTGTGGACACTTAAAATTAATGTCCAAAAATACAAGGCTTGGGGATGTGTTTCATTAAAACTCATTTTAATTAAGTAATGTATGCACATGACATGAAATTTAAAAGGACATAGGGGAAGGGCATGCCTTCTTGTGTACCTTCTCATAGACATACTGTAAGGGAAGGGCAGGCTCACATGTACCTGAAAAGCGGGAAGGAACCGTTCTCTCCCCCCCCCCCCCCCATCCCAGAAAGAGAATTCAGGAAGGCTGCAATCCCCACACCTGGATTCACCGCACTCTCCTGTCTGAATCACCAGTTACCCAGCACCTACAGCACTCTGGGTCCCAACTGGTTTGCAGCTCACAGAACAGCTCTGCCCAGCTGCAGGCAGCCAGGGTTACAGCTGCAGCATCAGGCAAGCGCCTGACCCTTCAGGCCAGCAGCCAGGCACGGGCCCCACGGAGCGGGCCATGCACCGGAGGTGTTCTTTATTCCTTGCAAGGCCCTGTCCTTCCTAACGTGGGAGACGGCACAGCAGACACAAAGCAAACTGGGATTAGGGACAGTTCCAAATATCTACATTTCAAATCTCCCCTTAGCTGCAGTTACTATGGCTACCAGGTCTCCTAGTAACAGGCAGCAGAATGTTAATACTAGCCCCTTCCTTTGCTGACCCTCAGGAGAAATCTGGAAGGCAGCCGAGATAACAGAACACCCAAGGCAGAATAAAGCAGCAGCAATTAGGCTGTAGTTAACAATATCTGGTAGCAGAGGGAGAATAGGCCTGTGGCGTTTGTAAATGAGACCCCAGCACAGGCGCACCGTGCACCAAGGGGTCTTGCCTTTGGAACATTGCAGCTGGTGAGAGGGGCTGGACTACAACCCCGAAAAAGCAATAAGGGTGGAGAAGGCCCCCGTTTCCAGAAGCGTGGCCGTAGTGCCTGATTTCCTGTGGCTCACAGAGCAATGACTGACACCCAGTCAGCTAGTCAGGTGCCATCAGAGGGAGAGTGGGCCTTGTGACTTGGCGGCTGACCCAGTGCTGAGGAGTCCCCTTATCCTGTCCATGCTGATCCTGAAAGGACTCTGAAGAAAGCCGCAGCACTCACCCAGGTCCATGGCCATCGGCTCACACCCTCCCAGGTCCCAGGGCAACAGGAGACAGCTTAGGGCCTCCAACCTCTGGGATGTTTTGAAATATGAGAGAAGCTAAAATAAAAACAACGTCCAAAAGTGTGTCTAACTTGCCCGGAACACTGGTTCCCTGGATACTAGGAGGTAGATTATGTCTGCCAATGCCTCAGAGGTCTGTCTTCCTAACTTTTTAAGGGTCTTTGTCATTCATATTTTTGTTTTGTTAACTTTTACCTTCATTATTTTATTTTCCAATTATGAAAGGGACACATATTTGTAAGAAATCCAGGAAATAAGAAGCATGAAGAAAATATAACCCATAATGTCCCACCCAAAGAATACTAGTAATATTAATAATTTAATTCTAGATGCATATATTTATGTAATTTACTTTTACAAAAATACATATATTTAACAGAATTAACAAATATGATTTACTGTAACACTGGATACTGGAAATAAATGTTCTAAGTGACTTCTTTTGCTTACAGTAGTGTTGATGTGGAGCTGTCAAGAGAACATGACCCCTCCTGCCTGCACAGAGCAGGGTACCCAGCAGGTGCTGGGGGGAGGGGTGTCCTCCGCCCGCACAGAATTACACATCTGCTCAGGTAACAGCGGGCCAAAAAAACCTCTCCATAGATCAAATATTTCTTTTTAGCCAGGTTATTATGACTGAGAAGTTTAAATTGTAGATTTTTGCTAGTCATCTGGCAAAAATCTGATTGTCATCTTGAAATTTAAAAAAAAAAAGGGGGGGGAGCCGAAGCCGGTTTGGCTCAGTGGATAGAGCGTCAGCCTGCGGACTGAGGGGTCCCAGGTTCGATTCCGGTCAAGGGCATGTACCTGGGTTGCCGGCACATCCCCAGTGGGAGATGTGCGGGAGGCGGCTGATCGATGTTTCTCTCTCATCGATGTTTCTGACTCTCTATCTCTCTCCCTTCCTCTCTGTAAAAAATCAATAAAATATATTTTAAAAAAAAAAGGGGGGGGGGAAGGGGAAGCTTCACCTCAAAGTCATTATGGCTGCAAAAGAGCAAGTGATCTGTGTGACTGAAGCCAGCTGGTGATTCATTTTCACTAGCGTGACCAGGACTGGGGAGACCTGAGAAATGGTAAGACAGACACAAGGATGCCCCAAGTAAGGAGCCCGAGGGGAAGGTAGGGGCATTAACTTAGTACTTGCAAAGCAACAGACAAAAACATCTGGCTGTCTTATTATCTCACCGTTCTGCTTTTCTTCCACAATTTTTCCCCGTTCAGCCTGAGTTCACCTTTGTAGAATGCATCTTCCACTTTGCTTAAAAAAAAAAGTCAAAGTGCTTTAAAATAGAAATATATTCAGAACCATTACACAAGTCTGAGAAACACACCTGCCATTAATGCTTATTCTGACAGTGACGCGTACCTCCCCACAAAATCTTCAGCCTGGGTGCTGGGAACGTGAAAGGCAACTGCTCCCTATGTATCTAAAACAGGGAGACCAAAGGGTACTTCTAAGTAGACGCTGACCTGCTGCAAAGAGTTGCTAGTACCATCAGGCAGGTAACCAGTACCTTGATGGGGCTTTCCAAGAGGGCTCGGCACCTGCTCCAGCCCTCTCGGAAGGGGGCCCAGGTTCTCCACCTGACTCCCTGTGCAGCAACTCCCTTCAAGGTGGCAGCGCCTGTGATTCTCAACAAAGTAATGAGCACTCGCTCCCCCTCACATACCTGCTCTGTGCCCTGACTGAAAAACCAGGCACCACACGTATGCTGAGGCCATTAAGAAACCCTCACTGGTCTGCACTGAGATTGGGGAAACTCCAATCCAGCAGCTGCTGATCTGTCTGAATTTAATCACTGGGGCAACTAGACCAGGGAAGGATGCAGACAAAAATCAATGCCCTTTCTTCCTGAAGCTCTGATTCCAAGTGACTGACATCTGGGGTTCTGCTTAATTACAGCAGCAGCAGCTACTACCCTGGGAGAGGAGAGGACCCCTTATGAGTTTGTCAGATTTTGGAGAACATTCAACAAATCCTAATCAGGTTGCCTATGGGCTGAGTCACCTTTATGAGTCCTTATGCTCCATAGATTGAAAAAAACTAAACTATGCCATTAAGTTAGGTCATAAAAGTACAAATTACATAAGGAAATCTTTCTGAATTTATCATTCATACCGCAATTCTTACCTTGAGTGCAATGTGCACACAATGATTACTACAGGAATGAATGAATAATGAGGGTCACTATTCTTATATAATTATAGTCTAAGAGAGAATGAGATTAAAGAAATCTTGAAAGTTATACTTACTATCTCTGTGCACTATATATGAACACACACAGTATTTTCGTCATCACGGGTAACATATTGAGTGCCTACTATGTGCCAGGCACTGCTATAAGTGCTTTAGATACATAGAGAAATACTCATTTAACCCTACCACTATCTTCTAGAGCAGGTTCTATTATCTTCATTTTACAGATAAGGAAACTGAAGCACAGAGAATTTATGCCCAAGGTCATACACAGAATCAGGATTCAGACATTAGTGGTCTGGCTGCAGAGCCTGCATTCTTTTCTTTCTTTTTTAATCCTCACCCGAGGATATTTTTTCCACTGATTTTTAGAGAGTGAAAGGGAAGGAGGGGAAGGAGAGAAACACAATGTGACACACATCAATTGAATGCCTCCCGTACTCGCCCCTAATGGGGCTGGGGAACCTGCAACCGAGGTATGTGCCT
The DNA here is from genome assembly GCF_000147115.1 of Myotis lucifugus. Classification (NCBI taxonomy): domain Eukaryota; kingdom Metazoa; phylum Chordata; class Mammalia; order Chiroptera; family Vespertilionidae; genus Myotis; species Myotis lucifugus. The sequence continues at coordinate 1,376,984 of NW_005871264.1, read as the reverse complement.
TTGACTGGGAATCAAACCTGAGATGCTTCAGTCAGTCCACAGGCCAATGCTCTAACCACTGAGAAAACTGGCCAGGGCCAAAGCCTGCATTTTTTTTTTCTTAAATATATTTTTATTAATTTCAGAGAGGAAGGGAGAGGGAGAGAGAGATAGAAACATCAATGATAAGAGAGAATCATTGATCGGCTGCCTCCTACACGCCCTACACTGGGGATCGAGCCTGAAATCCAGGCATGTGCCCTGACCAGGAATCGAACCGTGACCTCCTGGCTCATAGGTCAAGACTCAACCACTGAGCCACGCCAGCCGGGCCAGAGCCTGCATTCTTAACCATCATGTTATACTGCTTTCGCTGATTCTAAGAGGCATTTTTTCACGCTGCAGTATTTGTAAAACCCACATGCATTTATGCTTACAATATACATCTTTTTTTTGCAATATACATCTAACACAGTGATTCCTTTTCTCCTCAAAGATGTTATTAAATTAATGGTTCATCTTACAATCTTCTGGGAGATTTAGAAACAGGGAAATATGGCAAGTGGGATTTGCAGTCACTTGACTTCTTTGGGAATCAATATTTTTGTCTATAGAAATGAAAGAGGTTTCCTCTAAGGTCTTTTCATATTTATGGTTACTCTTCACCACAATGCTGATAATGCTACGTTAAAATAACCAACAAGAAGACAAGAGATTTTGTAATCAAATGCACATCGTACTTACTTTCTGCCAATATCTAGGCCTGTCTTCAGGATAACATCATACCGAAAAGACTGCACTACTTTCTCCAGGTCTTTATAGTCTTTGACCACACTGGGGTCATCCTCCAGCTCCTCTTCTTGCTCACTCACTTCATGATCACTCTCTTCATCGGAGTCCTCTTCAGCTTCAACTTTCTGCAGAGTCTTTTTAGTGGATTTTTTAGAGCTTATATTACTTTTGAGTCTTATAGAAAACGGGAAAATATATTCTGGAGCTATTAAAAGTCCTGGGAGTCTCAGTGAGAAAATGTTATGGAAAAGTGTTTTATAACTTGGTGCATTTAATTTGGTACTAGAAAAATAGAAGTACCGATTCCAGGAAGCACAGAGTTTGTGTGAAGGTGTCCCTCGTAGCGCTCCCCAGAGTCCAATCCAGGCATCTGGCTTCCTTAAAATACTGGGGGGCAATCTGACACTAGTCATAGCCATGGTGCATATAACCTGCAACAGACAATGACTCAGTTTTACTTCACAAGTGCAGTGTCCTGGCATTCTTACAACACAAACCACACACACACCACGAACGCTTTATACCTCTACTGTACTGAAGCTCCCTACAAAAGGCCGTATCGGTTTGCATGTACGAAGGGCCATGCAGTGTACCATGGTGAGTCTTCAAGCTGCAATTAATGTGCTTACCTTATAGCAGTGATGGCGAACCTATGACACGTGTGTCAGAGGTGACACGCAACTCATTTTTTTGGTTGATTTTTCTTTGTTAAATGGCATTTAAATATATAAAATAAATATCAAAAATATAAGTCTTGGTTTTACTATGGTTGCAAATATAAAAAAATTTCTATATGTGACACGGCACCAGAGTTAAGTTAGGGTTTTTCAAAATGCTGACACGCCGAGCTCAGAAGGTTCGCTATCACTGCCTTATAGGGTGCCCATAAGGGTCATACTAGATACTAATATCTGTGAAAACACTGGTTCTACTCTTTCCAACCCCTGAATTAGCTTGGTACTGATTGCTACTGAAAAATATTAACAATAGTTCTCAATTTTTTTTTTAAAGAAAAATCTCATGGAGAGAAAGACTATTTACTGACATACAGTACATCCTTACACTATTGACTTTGCCAAGGAAGGACACAGATCATGACTTCCTAAAACCCAGAGTGAATCTCTAAACTTTATTTCAGCCTCCAACCCCAGCAAAGCAGAGCTAGGAATGAACCAACTGGACAGGTGTGCATTTTACCACCTTTTACCTTTGACATCTTCCCACTGTTTGCAGAGGCATTAGCTAGCAAAGAAAAAAGAGGCTTGGAGACCACAAGCCAGGTAATTGTTTCCTGAGGCACGGAGGTGCTGACATGCCAGAGAGCAACCAATTCCTACAGTACCTCAAAGGCCGTAGAAACTATATTATTATGATGGTGGCAGACTGTTCCCATGTCCATCAAGATGGTTTTAACACCATGAATAGTAATGCGAGAAGGGTTGCCATGTGGTCAGTACCCGCGTACTTCAAGTCTGCAAGTGACTTTGCGCCAAGGCTATATCCTTTCAGACTGATTTGGTAATGATTCGCACGACTTCTCCTTCTTACTCTCCATTCATCACAAAGCTGACAACAGCAATTACCTGTAAGCTCACTCAACAGCTCATAGCTAGCTACTTCTAAATTATATTTGTTAACATTTTGGGCCTTATTTTTGTTGGTATGAATGAGGCAGACTACAGAAGCTCAACTCTATATTTTAGTGCTCTTGGGACCCCAATGTGAGCTGTAAATGAGAAATAAAGCAGGCTCAATTTGAGGGCTGTTTTTCAACACAACTATAATTTGAAATGATTTTTAAATGCTACGAAATCCCTAGCATCTAAAATACTGACTAGAAACTAGACAATGACTAAGGTGTAAACTTGAAGCACCTTAAAGAGAAATACTGATATTTATACACATGGTCTATCTAATCTAATACGGAACAGATAATAATCATTCATAGAAAGAACTTTAAATTTTATATCAGCAGTGATAAAGAAAATAGTTTATGGCCCACTACAATTAATTTTTTTTAAAGTTACCTAATGCTGAACTACTTTTTATTTTACCAAGTAAAGTATTTTTTACCCTTTATTTTGCCAAGAAGGAATTTTTAGTAGTAATGTAATTTTTAAAAGAGATTTCAATGATTATATATGAAATATATTTTCATGGCAGAAAATCTGAACCCTGGCTGGGTAGCTCAGTTGATTGGAGCATTATACCGATACGCCAAGGTTTCGGGTTCAATCCCCTTTCAGGGCCCATACAAGAGGCAAACAATGAATGCATAAATGAATGGAATAACAGGTTGATGTTTCTCTCTCCCTCTCTCCTCCTTTCTTTCTCCCTTCCTCTCATTCTAAAAATAAATAAATAAATAAAATTTGAAAAAAAAAAGAAATTTTGAAAATTTTTTTAAAAAAGTCAAATTAACAATCATCTCCTCTATGATACTACTGTTCACATTTTTGGTATATATTCTTCACAGTGTAAAATTTTAAGAAAAATAATTCCCTTACTAGCAGGTCCTCTCATACCTAACCACTCAGCCAAAACACACAGGAAGGTTAACCATAAGTGGCCAGAGCTCTCCATCATCAGCCTCAGGAATTCTGTGTTGGGCTTAAGTTCTACACTCATTAGAATTTATCCAGGTGATGTCTAAGTTATGGGCTAAGACAGTCTTGGTTGAAATCACCCCCTGCTGTTGGGCCTAGACTAGACTGGTTTATAAGATGCTCATGTAATGGAAAAGATGAAGACTGACATTAATAATAATGATTTGGCCCTGACTGGTTTGGCTCAGTGGATAGAGCATCGGCCTGCGGACTGAAGGGTCCCACGTTCGATTCCGGTCAAGGGCATGTACCTTGGTTGTGGGCACATTCCCAGTAGGGGGTGTGCAGGAGGCAGCTGATCGATGTTTCTCTCTCATCGATGTTTCCAACTCTCTATCCCTCTCCCTTCCTCTCTGTAAAAAATCAATTAAAAAATATATTTTAAAAAATAATAATAATGATTTGCCCATCTTTAAGTGAGTGTTTTTTAAACCGTGGGTCATGAACCATTATGAAAATGTCTACTTTTTAAGAGCTACAACTGAAGGGTATAGAGAATATTACAGTGCATCACATATAGCAAGAGTAAATGCTGCTAATAGTGCTTCATGAAACTTTTGTTACATTTACTCACATATGCATATATGTATGTACACACACACACACACACACACACACAGGGTCATCATGTAAAATGCATTTACTGTGGATTACAATAAACAAAAAGTTTGAAAACACTGGTCTAAGTGACTTCAGCAAATTATTTTTTTGCTATCAGGTATAATGCCAAAGGCCATATGTATGCCTTGGAGCTCAGGCCTGGCTTCATGTTCCATCCCAATTAACAACACTCCCAGAGCTGTTCCTGTCTGCAGAGACAGCAAAGGCAGCCTCTCAGGGATAACTCTGTGCAAGCTCCTCATTTTACAAAAGAATACAAATGAAAACTGGACCAATTTAACACGTTGCTAAGTCATACCGCTAGTAAGTGATATAGCCAGGATTTCAATGACAAGTCTTAACACTCACTAATTACTATGGGTCAGGCATTGCTCTACATAATGAACTCATTTATTCCTTCCAACAAGCCCATCTGAGTTACATGGTCACACAGACACTAAGTGGACTCAAAGCCAGCCTCCCTGGCTCCTAATTCAGGCTCTTCGCTACCATGCTGAATCGCCCACCAATCTTCTGACTCCAAATCCAGTGCTCTTTCTGCTACACCAGTGGTTCCCAACCTTTTTTTGGCCATGCCCCACCTAAGCATCTCTAAAATTCTGATACTTCCCCCCGACCCCGTGCCATATAATTCTTGTTATTCAAAAAGTGAACTCCTATTCACGTGGAGGAAGTCTAAACGGCCATTAACTTGGTCTAACAAGCTTCCAAAGAACATGGCATCCATAAAAGAGAAAAATAAAAGAACAAAAGGCCAGTTGAAATACTGAGGAAGAAGTCACTAAGAAATTGTTTTAAAAAATAATAATATGAAGTGATATGAAAAAATAGCAAATAAAGTTTCAAAACATATGAGAACTGAAATGCATAAGTATATCACAATATATATTTATATACTGTATATAAGGCCCCTAGAATTATAAGAAATGCAAAAAATTCAGTTAATAACTCATTCTTGAATTACCCCCCTTAAAAACCAAATTGCCCCCCTGTGGGGCATGTGCCCCACGTTGGGAACCACTGTGCTACACCATGACATTTCTCATTTTCTTTGGACAAAAGCTAACCTTCACCGACTGTAATACTAGAGAGAATGAAAAGTTTCAGGAATAGTGGAGTGGAAGTGTCGTCCTCGTGTAGATGAAATCCTAAGAGGAGACATACCTGGGGAGGGAAGCCCTCTCTGTGTCAGTCCCTGGACTCACACATACCCCATCCCAGAGTCCTGCCGTTATACCACACTGTTGTCTGTGAGGAATGCCAGATATGATGGTGCTCTCTGCACACATCACACAGTTAATAGTTACCTACACTTGGAAACTTTTACTAGCACAAAATAACTTTAAAATCATACTCATGTAATTACAATAAACATAACCAAAATGGCAAGCCAAGCATTACCTCTGATTCTGCCCAGAGCTTTGAAACTCAGATTTGCAGCAGTTGAACGTTGACCCTGTCGGGGCACCTGCCCAGGTTGCGGGCTTGATCCCTGGTGCAGGGCATGCAGGAGGCAGCCGATCGATGTGGTTTCTATCTCTCTATCCCTCTCCCTTCCTCCTCTCTCTCTAAAAATATCAATAAAAACATTTGTTGTTGTTGTTGTTAAGAAAGAAACCCGGATTCTACCTCAGAGTTTTGAAACTAGTCAGAGACGTGGGAGTGCCAGAGGAGAGGGCTAACGAAGCAGGCCCAGCCCCTCTTCAACCAGAACAGCAAGCAGTGCTGGTGAATACTGGGGTTCGTTGTATTTCATTGAAAATAAGGATTCTACTACTGAAAAAAAGTTTCTATCCTTTTACCATGGCCTCTTCTCTTCCAGGCTCCACACAAAATCCAGGCCTCTCCTCCACCCTCCCCTGCCCCCACTCACCGTGCCCTTTTCCAAACTCACGCTGCACCAATGCTGTATGTCTTTTGTACTATTCTTATCTCCTAAGGGCAGTGACAGGGCAGGAACTGTACCCCATTCCTCACTCCATCCCCAATCTGCTCAGCACACACAAAAACCAGTGACTACTTGAAGATTCACTTTCGAGAAATGAAATGAGCATCCTACCTATTACTACATCCACTCATATGCCAAGTGGCCAGCGAGGGCTACATAAAACACAGTCCTGTCAAGAAGCTGCCACTGAAGTGGAATGTGGGTGTCAGAGAACATTAAGTGAAAGCTGAGGTCGAGGAGGCTGTTCTTGCACAGGTTGGAGCCAGAGCAGGGATGCCTGAGGAGAGTTCTGATGGCAAAAGTGGCCGGAAATGGAGCTTTGAGGAAACAGAAAGTTACAACAGTAATTTTTCACTTTCTAGTGAACCATTCTCATCAGCATGCTGTTATTTCTCATTCAAAACAAACCAACGAACCTCTTAACCCCACTACCCCCCAGCTGCCCTTCTTGCTCCTCTTTACAACAAAACTCCTCAAAAGGGTTGTCTATACTCTCTTCAGTGCCTCTCATTTCTAAATCCAAAAGGTCAGCTTTTGCCCCGTCTTATCCTACATTCTCAGTAGCATTTGAAACAACTAATCACTCTTTTCTTTTCCACTTGGTTTCAGGACACCTCATTCTCGGCTGACCTCCTACCTCACCGGCTGCTGCTTTTCGACACTTCTTTGCTGCTTCCTTCTCTTCTCCCTGACATCTTAATGTTGGAGGGCGCTAGGGCTCAGCTTTTGATTTTTTTCTCTTCTACATTCACATCATCCAGCTCGATCAGTTTTGGCAAATGTTTATCAAGACACCAGGCATCTCCGTGGCTTTAAATACCACCTACTAGTAAATGCCAATGACTCCCTATATCTGTATCACTATTCCAGACCTTTCTTCCAAATTCCAGACTTGTAGGTCTGTGCAGAACAGTTACTATAGTAGGCCCAAGACTGCTATCCTTAGAAAGCCCGCCTGCAAGGTGGCCCTTGGCTGGTGTCCGGGAACTTGGATTTCAGGAGGGTTCTCACCATTCACAGAACGGACAGGAGTGGCTCACTGGGCCTAATCTGTCTGTACAAACTACTTGATTTATGCTGAATACCTGCTTTCCTTCTGCGAGTCTGGAATTTTGGTTCATTCTCGATAGAGGGTGCCTAAATCCTAATAAAAACCTGGGGCCCTGACTCTCTAATGAGCTTTCCTGACAGACATTTCCCATGTTGTCACAATGTGTTGCTGGGAGAATTACGCACGTCCAGTGTGACTGCACTGGGAGAGGACTCCTGGCTTGGAAGACTGACCCTGGCTTCCTCCAGTCTGTCTCATGCATCCTCTCCATTGCTGGCTGTGCTTTGTATGCGTTTGCTGTGACCCACAGCTGAGTTCTATTGAGTCTTCCCAGTGAATCAATGAACCTGGAGGCGGCCTTGGGGACCCCTGACACAATAGCCTATTCCACATCTCCAGTTCAGTGTGTAAGTGTGTAACAGGCACCGGAAACAACGGGTCCAAAAACAAACTCCTGATACATCCCCAGTCCCAAATCTGCTTCATCTGCAGCCTTCCCCACCTCAGTCAGTGGTAACTCCACCCTTCCAGTTGCTAAGAACTAAAGCTTCCGGTCATTCTCGACTCTTCCCTTTCCCTCAGGCCCATATGCATGATGTCAGGACATCAAGTTCCATAGCTCACCATTTCCTCTGCTACCACAGACTCAGGCCACCTCCTCTCTCACCAGGGTTACCCACAAAGGCTCTGTGAGAGCCTGTTCTCCATAGTGGTCAGTGATTCTTTTAAAAAGTAATTTACACCATGTCACTACTTTCCTCAAAACCCTACGAAAGCACCGAGAAAAGCAAAATCCCTACCATGGCCTAAAGCAGCGGTTCTCAACCTGTGGGTCGCGACCCCTTTGGGGGTCAAACGACCCTTTCACAGGGGTCGCCTAAATACATCCTGCATATCAGATATTTACATTACGATTCATAACAGTAGCAACATTACAGTTATGAAGTAGCAACGAAAATCATTTTATGGTTGGGGGTCACCACAACATGAGGAACTGTATTAGAGGGTCGCGGCATTCGGAAGGTTGAGAACCACTGGCCTAAAGGCTTCCTGGGATCTGGCCCCTCCGTTTCCTCTCTGACCTCATGTCCTGCCTCTCTGGCCCTTGCTCACTCAGCTCCGGCCACACTGGCCTCCCTGATGCTCCTCAAACACAACAGGCACATTTCTGGGGAGAGTCCTTTGTGCCAGCTGCACCTGGAACACTCTTGCCCCAGATGTCTGCACGGACAACGCATCTTCACTTCAATGAGGTCCACTCATTCTGACTCTACTTAATAGGCATCTCCCCCTCCCGATGTCCCCTGACTCTGCTCTCGTTTCTTCCCCCATAGCACTGATCACCTGCCATCATGATCTAACTTACTGGTGGCTTTTTAATGTTTATTTTTTGCCTGTCTCCCCTGCTAGGATAAACACTAAAGGGCAGGGATCTTCACCTGTACCCTTTCCTCTGCTGAATCCTAAGCGCCCAGGATAGCACCCGGCACGTGGTAAGTGCTTAATGACTGTGGAATGAAGGGAGATCAGGACTGGAACAGTGGAGTCCGAAAGAGCACAAAGAAGATGCGGCTGGCTGGAGGGGCAAGCAGCTAGTCTCCAAAGGCCTCGCGTATCTTAGATCTCCTTGGACTTGACCCAGAGGGCATGGGAACCATAAAAGGTCCCAAGGAGGTAAGCGACCCGGGAGGAGAGTATTTTAAAAGATTTCCTTGGCGACACCGTGACTGCGCACAGGGGTGCTCTAGGCAGTGAGCCCCGCGGCGGTTTCGGGCGAGATTTCCGGAGAGAGATAAAACCTGTGGACGAACCGAAGGCTGCAGAGGCCACGCGGTCCTGGAGCTGCGGGGTCGGTGCAGTTCCCGAGCCTGCTCGCTCCTCCATCAGGAGGACCTGGTCCACCTGCTGCAGGTTTACTGCAATTAGAAAGCCTCCCTTCCCCGGGAGACCAGAGGAGACCGGGCTGGCTGCAGGGACGAGGCCGGGCTCTCCTCGCTCCCTCCCCACGCCCGCGGGCTGCGCACCTTCCCGCTCCTCAAGGTCAAGGGGAACGGAACACGAGCGGCCGCGAGCTCCCGGTCTGCGCCGGGAGACAGCAGTAGGTGCCGAGCGTGGGGGCGGACAGTCTCGGCCCGCCGGGTTCCCACGGCCCCTTCAGCCCCCGGGCCCCCGGGGCGTCCCGAGGCGAGGCGGGCTGGGCCACGAAGCGGGAGACTCACGCGGAGATGCGGCAGCGGCGCGGGCGGGGCGGCGGCGCGCGCCGAGCCCCTGTTCACCGGTGCGCGCGGTGAAGCAACAGAGAGGGGTCACGGGCCGGGGGCGCCACGCACCCGGCAGGGACGCAGTTACCTGTACGTCAGAGCCGCTCCCCCCGCCCCCCCCGCAGCCGGGCCGACCTCCGGCCTCCAGGCACCGCCCTGCCCGTGCCCCGCCCCTTCCGTCGGCGCAGGCGCGGCGAGAACTGGCCGGGCAGGACGCACGGGCGCGGCGGCGGCGCAGCGACCCCTGCTGGAAGCTTCGCCTCGGAGGACTGCGCGGAGGACAGACCGGGACGCGCCAGGCTCTGAGCCCAGCGGGAAGCCAGCGCGGAGCTGGTACACGTGGCTGCAGAGAGCTTATGGTAATGCCGTGGGCCTTGAATTCTCTGGAGTCATACCCTTTGGAACATCTTTGAGAATTATAGGCCGTAATCTTCAGCAAAATAGATACACCTGCCAGAATTTACTGACACTATAAAGGAAGTTCAGAACATCTTTTCAGGAATAAAGCGATTAACCCTGGCAGGTGTGGATCCATTAGTTGGATGCCCTCCCCCTGCGCCAAAAGGTTGCTGGTTGACTTCCCAGTCAGATTACCTGCCAGGATTTCAAGCTCAATCCCCCCTTCGACCCCCTCACCCCTACACACACACACACACACACACACACCCAGGGTGCGTGCAGGAGGCAGCAGATAGATGTGAGAGTAGAAACATCATGTTTCTCTTTTTCCCTCTCCCTTCCTCTCTCTAAAAAACATAAAAATAAATCCTGGCCGGTGTTGCTCAGTGATTGAATGTGGACCTATGAAACAGGAGGTCAAGGTTCGATTCCCTCTCTGGCCGTCTGGGCACATGCCTGGGTTTGTTGTAATGTACCCCGCGAATCACAGAAGGACGCCTCAAGAAGTCGAATTAAAGAGTCACATTTATTGTAATCCGGGACTATGAGGGGCCATTCCCAAATCTCATAGCAGCCATTTGGTCACAGTTCTAGGATTATATAGGCAAAAAATCACAAAGGTATTGATTACATCTCAGGGTTTGGAATGAGGCACCTGGCTCGCAAAAAGCCGATTACAGAAGCAGAATTAAGCATGTTAATTACAGTTTCGGGTCTCGGGGTCACTGAATTGACAGAAATACATTATCTAGAGCCCTCGGGTCTCTTGACCACTGAGTTGTCAGGACAATTTAGGGTAATTGTGCTGTTCTGGTCTCGGGACCACTAAGTCAGCTGGAACCCACCACCTATGGCCACTAAAACAATTTAGGGTAATTGTGCTGTCCTGGTTCCCAGGTACAGAAGAATGTGCTTCAATAACCAGTAAGATAACAATCAATGGGATAGTCATTCAATCGAATGGGATGATTTATACAATTCAGAAAATCAAAGTAACTTTTCTATTGTTAAGCCAAACAGCAGGGTTAGAGTTAAACTACAGTTTCTACCTGATGGTTGCTACCATACTTCAGGTTTGCGGGCTCAATCCCCCAGATGGGGATGCGCAGGAAGCAGCCTATCAATGATTCTCTCTCATCATCGATGTTTCTCTCTCTCCCTCTCTTCCTTCCTCTCTGAAGTGAATTAAAATATTAAAAAAAAATAAAAATTGATAAAAAAAATATTTTAGAAACAAAAAGAAAATGAAGAGAGAAAAAAGAACAAAGTGATGAAAAGATCAACCGAGTCATACCTGTCCAGCTTATTGGTCAGGCAGTAGGTGATTAGACAGCATAAAACAAAACAAAACAAAAACCCAACTGAAAAAAATACTGCTCAGCAGTGGAAACAGCCCTTTTGCGATGTAAAAAGATGAACCAGAAGTTAAAGGAAGAACTTCCAAGGACAACCTGTTGCATGAAGTTTCGTACATGTTCACATTAATGCTCAAGAAGATACATGCTCTGTTAAATTAGAAAGTATTTTTTTTCTCATTTTCAGAGTGATCTCCCTTCCTTTTCCCATCCTACACACTTTCATTCCACCGCTTCTTCACTGCTTCCCACAGTGACTACTTGATTGCATTTGTGCAATCAGAAAAAGCAGAAATTCTTTCAATTGCTGAAATGATACAACTGTTATTGGGGGAAAAAATGTCTCATCTTCCCCCATTGCTGGTGGAAGTGGGGTTCTTGGGGTACCGCTGGAATAAGCATTTCAGGAGGTCCCAGAGATATAGTACAAAGCTTTATTTCCCTGGAATTACACCATGGTTCCCAAAGTCCGATTTCCCTAGTCCAGGCATAGAAGAAGTGTTGCTGAGGTTTAGTAAAACTAGAAACAAAGCCAGTGTCCAGAGTTTCCTTTCCTTGTTGGAGCTGGGTCCCATTCAGCATCGGGCTAGATACGGTCCATTAGTCCATTGTGTGTGGGGTTCACATGGCCATGGACCATGTGGGCAAATGCAGGAACACAGGAGCAAAAGAGCCCGATAATCTCCGAGTCACTCAAGTCCTAAAAGAGCCAAGAGCACACAAGAGAGCAGGAGAGCAAACTTCTTTGATTAGGGGCTCTGTATCCCCAGTGTCTGCACTCTTGCAGTGGCCACGCCCATTCTGGCCAACCATCTCTGTCCTCAGGTGTGATTGACAGCAAGCACCTTTACTGGGCATGTGTCTATCTTCCCTTTGTTGGACCCCTAGGGAGTATAAAGTAGCTTCCTAGTGAAGCTGCCCAAATGACATGCCTATAATATCTGGCCTTTCCTTTGCTCCTTTCCTATTATTAAAAACTAGCTAAAAAAAAGAAAAAGAAAAAAAAAGAACTAGCTAAGTACAACTGTATCACAACTTCATATCAGTTCAGTTTACACTGTTGACATTTTATACAGGTGACACATAGTTGCATTTACTAGTTTAAGACATTTGTAAAAGATTACAGATGTATTGTTTAATCTTCCAGTAACAGGAGTTAATCATTTATTATTATAAACAGACAAAATTGCCATAGGATCATGAATGATTATGGAAGAAAAGAATACAGTGATATTGGATTACATAAAGTCAACTTGGTCATTGGCCTTTAAAAAATAAATATTTCACCCTAACCGATTTGGCTCAGTGGATAGAGCGTCGGCCTGTGGACTGAAGGGTCCCAGGTTCGATTCTGGTCAAGGGCATGTACCTTGGTTGCGGACACATCCCCAGTAGGGAGTGTGCAGGAGGCAGCAGCTGATCAATGTTTCTTCTCATTAATGTTTCTAACTCTCTATCTCTCTCCCTTCCTCTCTGTAAAAAAATCAATAAAATATATTTTAAAAAATAAATATTTCATTAGATGAATCAAGTTAAACTTTTAACTTAAAAATGCTAATTAATATTTTAAAACTGCTTTGAGGTTACAAGTATTGTGTTTGTCTACTGAGCATAACTGAATTAGGAGGCTTTTCGCCCTAACCTGTTTGGCTCAGTGGATAGCGCGTCAGCCTGCGGACTCAAGGGTCCCAGGTTCGATTCCGGTCAAGGGCATGTACCTTGGTTGCAGGCACATCCCCAGTAGGGAGTGTGCAGGAGGCAGCTGATTGATGTTTCTCTCTCATTGATGTTTCTAACTCTCTATCCCTCTTCCTTCCTCTCTGTAAAAAATCAATAAAATATATATTTTTTAAAAAAAGAGTCTTAGGGTTTGCAAACCCAGAGTCACAACTAGGCAATACGCAGTGTTCTGAAGAAGAAATAAAAGCAGAGAGGGTTCTTATGGTAAAAAGTATATCCTTAAGAAGAATCAGTCCTGCATTCTTAGCTCCTGCATTGGTCTGAGATAGTATTTCTCTAGATCAAGCATGTCAAACTCGCGGCCTGTAGGCCGCATGCCTCGTTTATTTAGCCTGTTAGTCTTTGAGTTTGACATGCTTGCTCTAGATAACCAGTGGTCTGGATATTGGATGTCAGGTGGCCTGGATACATGAACATTCTTTCCTTAGTCCTTCAGGAGTTATCAGATGGTGATCTGGAGGCTTGATGTATATTCAAGCATTGATGCAGAACTAGAAAGTTCAAAAGTTTAAATTCCCAAGCTAGTTAGAACAAGAATAGAATTGTTTCCTCATACCTTAACCTAATAGATGTTAGTAATTTAACAGCTCGATTACAGTGACTCCATTTTATTTCTTATTTATGATTTCTAACTTTTTTCACAAAAACCCCACATTTCTTTTCCTCATTTGAAGCAGCCCCTGCTATATTGCATTATGGGGATTGTAGTTTTTAGAGGCTTAGAATGCAAAGTAGACTAAGCTCTCATTTCCCTCATCAGGGCTGCCCTAATGCACACCACAAACACAGAATTGAGCTCGAAATTGAACCTACAATTGTGGGCTCCAGCTTTTTATTTAGCTTAAGTACTTAATCTTACATAAGAGAGGAGCAAATCAGATAGCGCTTTGGTTGGGGTCTGCAGGTGAGTTTAAAGTTATTTTTTAATGCAGGAGGAACAAGTTCATTTTCTTCTTTATTCTCACCCAAGGATGTGTTTATTACTGTTTTAGAGAGAGGCAAGGAGAGAGAAAAAACAAAAACACATCCATGTGAGAGAGAAACATAGATTGGTTGCCTCTGTATGAGCCCCAACTGAATGGAACCCACAACCTTTTCATGCATGGGACAACACTCCAACCAACTGAGCCACCCGGCCAGGGTGGAAAAGCCTCACTTTCAATTCTCTGAACATTGTTATGGGTTGGATTTTATTTCCATATATTTTCTCTTATAATTTATATACTATGTATTTGTTTGTTTGTTTAAGTGGAGAAAAATTACTTGGAGAAGAAAGTTCCCTTACACTTATCCCAAATCTCAAGATTAGCTAATCACTAAAGGTATTTTAAGAGCAAGCCAAAGCTCTATTTCCTTGGCCAGTTGGTGTGGCTGAGTGGTTGAGCATCCGACCTATGAACCAGGAGGTCACAGTTCAATTCCTGGTCAGGGCACATGCCCAGGTTGCAGGCTCGTGTGTGTGTGTGTGTGTGTGTGTGTGTGTGTGTAGGGGGGGTGGGGAGGGTGCAGGAGGCAGCCAATCAATTATTCTCTCTCATCATTGGTGTTGCTATATCTCCCTCTCTCTTCTTCTCTGAAATCAATAAAAATATATTTAAAAACAAAAAACAAAGCTCTAGCTCCCCACTCGGAACCCATCCCTGCTCCCCTTTCGAGGAGCTTACTCTTTAGAATCTAAAGTTTAGATCCTCCTCTTTCCTAACTTTCTCACTCTTCCAGACCATTCCTGTCAGCACACAAACCACACAAACCTGTATCAAGTTCTTAGTTATCGTAGATACATATTTTTTCATTTTTTAAAATTTATGTAGAAATAATATAGTGATACCTTTTTCACTCCACTTTATTTCTGAGATTTCATTCCATGTTTATACATACATTTTGGCTCCTTTACAGAATTCACATATACATTTTTCCTTGTTTCCTTTCCTGGAGAACAATTAGGTCCTTTCAAACACTGCAGCAATGGGCATGGAGATATCACAGTGAAAGTTTGGGTGTTTGCTTAGAATAGGAATCCCTGGGTCCTAGAGCAAGTATGTTTTCCCTCAATCTTACTAAAAATGGCCTAATTATACGAATTTACACTT
>NW_005871264.1:1327813-1331497 GCF_000147115.1 Myotis lucifugus | reverse complement strand
GATGGCGATTTTGAGGCCCTCGGGGCTGGAAAAAGTTGGCTTTCCACACACTTACTTTGTGGGAGTCAGGGAGGGAAGGCCACAGAATGCCCTGATTTATGAATCTAAATGATTTTGTCTAGCTATTTGTGAATAAATAATGGTACAAAATTCAAAAAGTACAAACCAGTATGCAATAAAAAGTGGGTCTTACTTGGGTGCCCTGGCCAGCCAATTCCCCTCCTCAATGGCAAGCACTACTATCAATTTCTTATGGATCCCTTTGGAAATATTATTTTTATGTCTAGGTTGTTTGTTTTTAACTACAGGGAATACCATACTGTATATCTGTTTATACTGTTCTTCCCTCTCTCCCTCCCCCCCACCCTGAGTGAGACCCTCCCTCCCTTCTTGGCTTCAGAATTTATCTTGGAGATTTTTCTTTGTATACATACATATTATGCTCTTTTTTCTCTCTCTTCTTAGCCCTCACTTGAGAATATGTTTGACTTTAGACAGAGTAAGGGAGAGAGAGAGAAACATCAATGTGAAGAACATCAATGTGAGAATCTGTTGCTTCCCCTTTCCCACCCCCAATCTGGAATCAAACAGAAACCAAGGTATGTGCCCTGACCGGGAATCAAAACCCAAAACCTTTTGGTGTGCGGGAGGATGTTCCAACTGAGCCACCTGGTGGGTAGGGCATGGTCTTTTTCTCTTTTTAACGATTTAAAATATTTCATGAAATTTCTTTAACTGGGCCTCTACCTTTGACTAATTTGGTGATTTCCAATCCTTGACTGTTAGTAAAACAGTGCTGCGACAAACCCTTAGATATATATTCTTTTGATTTCTGTAATATGTCTGTAGGTTAAATTCCTAAAATTAGAAATGCTAGGTCTAATGTATTGATAGATGTCAAATTCTTTCCATAATCCCTTCAGCCAGGAGAAGAGGGCCTGCTTTCTCACATCCTGGCTGACACAATGGAGATGCCATTTTAAAATTCTGGCCGAAGGGATTAAGAGTTACTTCTTCATCTTTCATTTCCCTGAGCAGAAAGTCCCTAGGATATTTGCAGGTAGGCATCCTACTACTCAATTTGCATCTGAAAATAGTCACAGTTCCTGCACTTTACATTTGTTTTCTTACTTGGATAAAGCTTAAAATCTGAGAGAATTTATTTGGGAGACTCTGAGAGGAAATAAAGGAACTATTCTCAAAGAAGCTTATTGTGGTTTATTAGCGTTACTAGAATAAGGCTTCAAATACAGTCAGCACAAAGGACTTTATTTTTTAACAGTGAGAGCTGATGGGTCCCCATGGCCAGCAGGGGGCAGCACATCCCCACAGAGAGTCAGATTGTAACTCATGCTCCAGCCCTGGGACTTAGAACCTAGAGTTCAGTCAGAAACGCTAATTCACTTTTCCTTCACTGCATCTCAAGATTGGAGTTGGCTGGAGTTTTTCAATGCAGAACAAAGCTTAGCTAAAAAAGCAGAGTAAATTAAAACATTAAATGCCAGCCAAATCTAGGATGGCATAGAATAAGGGGAAAGAGTATTATGAACATAAATAAGAATAGCACCATATTGTAGAATAGAATTTAAATAAAATATTTGATTATTCCAGCCACCATTCCTGCTGTAAAGCACAAAAGGAATATCTATTATTGGAATAATGTTATATTTCATATCCATTTTGCTATTCAATCTGTTGTAGTAGCATGAGCTATCGTTGGCAAAGGGCAAAGCAAATAAGTAACTATGGAAAACTAACAGAAGAGGAGAATGAACAGAAAGAATTATAAACAAAAAGAACTTCAAGGGAAAGTTTTAGGCAGATTTTCTGAGTTTCTTGACATATAGGAAATAGAATGGGGTGGATTCCACTACCAGGGCTAAGCCTTCAGGGTACAGAATTACCAAACCCTGGACAACAGCCTTTTTGGATGAGGGAGTAGGGGTGGGGTGGGGAGGTGTGTGTGTGTGTGTGTGTGTGTGTGTGTGTGTGTGTATGTGTGTGTGTGTGTGGGGGGACTGCTAGGCTGAAGTGAAGGACTTTGCTTTGTAAATTTTGCAGTCTCATTAGCTGGTGGTGAAGAGGTGGCTCACAAAGCATAGATCCCAAGGGTCTTACCAATCTTGGGTACTCTTTCGTGCTTGATATTTCTTTCATGAATCATACAGCTGGTTCCTGGGACTTTAAGTTGCTGGAGCAAATACCACTTGAGAGCTCCTAGTATGAGGCAGGCACTGTTCTAACACTTTATGTACAATAGCCCTATTATCTCCATTTTACAGATGAAAAAACTGAGGCCTTTTGCCTCAAGTAAAAGTACACAACCAGGATTTGGACCCTGGCAGCCTGTTTCTAGGATCTGTAGTCTTTACCACTCCACTAGTCCATCTCCTTAAACTAATAAGGAAGGAGGAGGAGGCAGACAGAGGAGGAGAGGAGGTGGTGGAGGAGGAACAGAACAAAAAGATACAGGACAACATGAATGGATCGATCCTATAAGCAGGTTCTGAAGAACCTACTATGGGTTCTGCCTTGGAACTAGGCATGGAGCCACAGTCCCTTCATGCCCTGGAAGAGAAGTAGAGAAGCTGAACACAAACAGGTTATTTCTATACAGTGTGATTACATGCACGACAGACATTCCTGCTTTCCCAAGCACACACTAATGTGGAAAGTTACTGAGTTAAAGCAGCTGACCATTAGGGCACAGGCAGATTCAGTCACAGACCAACTACTGGGATTAATTACATTGCCACTCTGTGTGTGTGTGTGTGTGTGTGTGTGTGTGTATGTATATATATATATATATAGAGAGAGAGAGAGAGAGAGAGAGAGAGAGAATATCTATCTATCTATCTATCTATCTATCTATCTATATACAAGGCTGTTCTGCAAAAGTGAAATTTAAACAAATTTACAACGATCTTATTAGGTTCGGTCTCTGTTGTTTGCTTTCAAGATGGCAAAACACTAGGGCAAACCTAAAATAAAAGGATTAAAAATTACACCAAAAATATCCTACCAGTAAAATTATTTCTACTTTGGATGTATGCTCGGGAATGTTCACAATTGGAAATATTTGTTCCAGTTCATTAAATTGCCTAATGGCAGCTATGGAAAAGTAAATGCCTTCTTCTGAAAGCTTTTGCTCTTTAAAGGAAAGACGAACAAGTGCATTGCAACGGAGACCAGAGGAGTGTGTCCCCAGGAATTCCGGAGGAGCGGCGAATTCCAGTGGGAGCACCTGAGAGGTTCCTGCTCTTTGGGTGGCACCTGGGAGCAAAGCCGCGTGGGGACCGGGCCACCCCTCCGAGCGGGCCGTGGCCTCCTCGCCCCCGTCCGCAGGTCGCAGCAGGGAGGGGCGCCGGGGACCAGAACCCAGCAGCCTGCCGGGTCTCGGCAGCGGGCGGTTCCCCTACTCGCAGGGAGATGCGGACCCAGGAGGTCCCCGCGCGCAGGCGGGGCTGGCGAAAGTGAGGAGCTCAAAAAACAAAGCCGGCGAGTTGAGCCAGCGGCGGGCGCGACACGCGCGGGGCTGAGCACACACATTTCTCTGCGCCTGGGCGCTGCCGGCGAGACCCGCGGATCAGCCCCGGGAGGCAAGCGCGTGGGGGGCGCCCCGTTCCCGTCGCCAGGCTCGGGGTACTACCAGGCCCGCACAGCCCACCTTTCCTCTGCGGCGAG